>NW_028088140.1:5963647-6454152 GCF_014824575.4 Sturnira hondurensis | reverse complement strand
TGTTCATGGATTGGAAGAATTAACATCATCAAAATGTCCATACTACCCAAAGCAATTTACAGATTCAATGCAATACCTATTAAAGTACCAATGGCATATTTCACAGACATAGAACAAACACTTCAAAAATTTATATGGAACCATAAAAGACCCCGAATAGCAGCTGCAATTTTGAGAAAGAAGAACAAAGTAGGAGGGATCACAATACCTGATATCAAACTGTATTACAAGGCCACTGTAATCAAAACAGCCTGGTACTGGCATAAAAACAGGCATATACAGAACAGAGAGCCCAGAAATAAACCCAAATCTTTATGGTTAATTAATATTCAACAAAGGGGGCAGCAACCTAAAATGGAGCAAAAGTAGCCTCTTCAACAAATGGTGTTGGGAGAACTTGACAGCTACGTGCAAAAAAAAAAAAAATGAAACTCAAGCACCAACTTACACCATACACCAAAATAAACTCAAGGTGGATAAAAGACTTAAATATAAGCCGTGACACCATTGAAGTCCTAGAGGAGAACATTGGCAGGAAAATCTCAGATATTTGATGCAGTAACATTTTTACTGTCCCTAGAGCAAGGGACATAAAAGAAAGAATACACAAATGGGATCTCATCAAAATTAAAAGCTTCTGCATGGCTAAAGAAAACAGTATTAAAATAAAAAGAGAACCAACCATATGGGAAAACATATTTGCCAATGATATTTCAGACAAGGGTTTAATCTCCAAAATATACAAAGAACTTACACGACTCCACTCTAAGAAGACAGGCAACCCAATTAAAAATTGGGCAAAGGACTTGAACAGACACTTCTCCAAGGAGGACATACAGAGGATCCTGAGACCCATGAAAAGATGCTCAATATTGCTAGCTATCAGAGAGATGCAAATTAAAACCAAAATGAGATACCAGTTTACACCAGTCAGAATGGCCATCATAAACAAAGCAACAAACAAGTGTTGGAGAGGTTGTGGAGAAAAGGGGACCCTAGTTCACTGTTCGTGGAATTGCAGACTGGTACAACCACTATGGAAAACAGTATGGAATTTTTTCAGAAAACTAAAAATGGATCTGCCTTTTGACCCAGCAATTCCACTGCTTGGATTATATCCTAAGAACCCTGAAACACCAATCTAAAAGAACCTATGCACCCCAATGTTTATAGCAGCACAATTTACAATAGCCAAGTGTTGGAAGCAACCTAGGTGCTCAGCAGTAAATGAATGGATCCCAAAACTATGGTACATTTGCACAATGGAATTCTATGCAGCAGAAAGAAAGAAGGAGCTCCTGCCCTTTGCAACAGTGTGGATGGAACTGGAAAGCATTATGCTGAGTGAAATAAGCCAGGTGGTGAAAGACAAATACCATATGACCTCTCACCTTTAACAGGAAGCTAAACAACAAAACAAACAAGCAAGCAAAATATGACCAAAGACACTGAAATAGAGAAAGGTTGACAGTGACCAGAAGGGAGAGGGGAGAGAATTCCAGGAGGAAAGGGAAGGATTTACAGGAACTAGTATAAAGGACACATGGAGAACAACTAAGGGAGGTGGAAATGGGAAGGAGGTGGGGAGCACTAGAGGATGGGCTGCGGTGGGAGTAAAAGACAGAAAACTGTACTTGAACAACAATTAAATAAATTAAAAAAAACTTTCCTCTATAATCCATGTCTTTCAAGGGAAAGAGACTCTTTGGAAAGGTAAAATCTCTTCACAGTCAACCTGAAAGATTGTAGTCAAGAGAGTTCCATATTTTTTTTAGCACCTGGAGGGAGGGAGGGCACACAGTGTATTAAATGCTTTCACATATCTCATTTTTTTCTTCACAATAATATATTTAAGCCTCACAAAAACTTAGCAGGGTCTCATGTTTCCTAATAACTGTGTAAACTGCTATTTTTCTAGAGACTGCTATTGTCGGCCAGGTATAGGACAAAGTGTAGTCTTTGCTCCCAAGGTACTTTTAGTCTGGTGAAAACAGAAAGCTTACAAAGAAGTAAACATATTACAACATGTGATGCATTCTCTGGTGAAAAACAAACAGTTCGGTGCTTGGGAAATAAGATGATGTAGATAAGGACGGTTGAGGAAAACCTGGAAGATTAAATGAACCTGATCATGCAAAGAACAAGGCAAGGGTGTGTCCTTGAGTGGTGATGGGAACAAAAGAGAGCCCCCTGGCTGGGAGCTGGCAAGGGCAAAGGTCCTGAGGCATGATAGATATGAACGCCCAAGAACCCCAGGCACTGGGGGCTAATATAGTTGAGAGGCAAAGAGTGAGGGACAGGCGAAAAGAGACGATTTAACAGAGGTAAGCACCAGATCCCATAGGGCCTTGGTGGCCCTGGTAAGGAGTTTGAATTTTACTCATAAAATAGCGATGGAAGAAGTAAGCAGAGGAGTAATCTTTCATTGATATTGTGCACAAACATCTGAAGTGAATTTTTTAAAGCATACTGTGGGGAGTACAGAACTGGAGGAAAACAGGAGTGTAAGAGGGGAGACCTTCCAGGTCTTCCAGGTGACTGATGACAGTGGCCTTGGCATGGAAGTGACAGAAGACAGGGAGAAGAGTGGATGAATTCCAAGTGTGCATAAGAAGCTGATGCAACTGGGCTGGTGGGGAGACTGTTGGATTAAGTTGAGAATCAAGGATGGGAGTTCCTCAGCTGGCAAGTAATATGTGTGGTGCTCATGTCTGCATCTCCAAAACTAATTTGGTGGCCCATGGACCTAAAAGATCCAATAAACGGTGAACCTAACTAAACTGGATGTGTTCCTGTGAATTCCAGTGACATTTCTCAATCCTCGTCTAAACTCATTCTGACAAGCTCCTTTTGTTTGATTTCTCCCACAAACAAGCACCTCAGGCACAGTTCTGAATTATTTAATGTCCCCACTGTTCCCTGTGCAGGACAGACTATGGCCGAAGCATTACATACCGCACAGTCAGAGGGCCTTTGATGAAACAGAGTGGCTGGACACAGGCCACTGAATGACAAAGAATTCGAGTATCGTATTCTGTGGGAACTAACCCCAAATGCTTAAAGCATTAGAGCAGCTCTCACCGGAGCCGCCCCCCGCCCCCCAGCCTCCCAGCACTGCGGCTCCGCCACTCCCAGACTCAGCCCTGGCCCGGCAGGGCCTGACTCCTCCTCCGGTCTGAATTCGAGACCCAGGAGCTCCCTGTAATTAAGGGGGCTGTAAAGATACAGAACAACTCCTTCCCACCCCCCTCCAGAACCATCTGCTCTTCCTGTTCTAAGGGACATAGCCTGCAGCCGCTTGTCTTCTCTTTGGTGGAGCCAAACATTCCCATTCAAAGGGTGATGAAAACTTTCATTCATTCCCTGAAGCTGAATGTCGACATTATTAGGTAGAGAACTCACTCCCCTTCCTCCTGAGAAAAGATTCCTTTACATTTCAACTCCTCCTTTTCTCTGGAGAAGGGGGCGGGGGGCGGGGGGAGGTGCGTAGATGTTCCAGCTTCTACGTAAGTAGAAGATTGGCCATAAATTCAGATTCATAACTTCACAACTCCCCTCTGAAGAGACACACCCCACCCCACCCCACCCCCACCCCAACATGGGCAGCAGTCTCCTGATTCTCCAGCCCCAAGGGGAACTGCCACTAAGATAGTCTGTAACTAAATCATCAAGTTTGACTGTGACCTTGAAGCCTCATGTTTACTGTCAAATTAAAATACAGATACTAAAACTTATCGGTGACTTCAGAAATTAGGTCACAAAAGGCAGTGCGGCTTCTCTCTCTCTCTCAAGTCACTCCAGAAGAATCCAGCTGCCATGTTAGAAATACTCTATAGCATCGGTCCCCAACCTTCCTGGCACCAAGGACCAGGTTTTCCACAGACAGGGGAGCGGGATGGGGAAGGAGTCAGGCTGTGGAGCTCAGGTGGGCTTCACTTGTTCACTAGCTCAACCCTCACCTCCAGCTATGGACTGGGTGGGGGGCGGGGCGCGGGGAAAGGACCAAGACAGGAGGCGGACTTCAGGCGAACTTCGTGGCCCAGTTCCTAATAGGCCACGCACTGGTTGGCACTCGTCCATGGCCCTGGGGGCTGGGGACCCCTGCTCTATGGGGAGGTCCTGGTGGCAAACGACTGAGGACTCCTGCCATCAGCCACATGAGGGACCTTCAACATGGATACCTTAGTCCCAGTGAAATGATGACTTCAGAAGACTGAGGCCTGGCTGACAGCCTGACAGCAATGTTGTGAGAAACCGTGGCCCAGATTCGCCCATGGAGTTGCACACAAATTCCTGAGCTACAGAAATGGTGAGGCAATAAATGTTTCGGTTTTTTAAGCCACATGTTTTAGGGTGATTTATTATGTAGCAAAAGAGAACTAATACAGTTAGCCAGAGTTGGTTCCTATTGCATGTCGCTGAAGAACCCTGACTATTACAGGGTGCAAGACACTCGGCACCGTACCTGCAAGTACTCGGGACATGGTATCAGTTTCTATTATATTATTACGAAATTAAATCTACTTATTTTGTCTCACTCCAGAGGGCAGACCTACAACTAACGGGAGGAGATTATAGGGAGGTAGAATTCAATTCAATGAAAGAAAAAAATGATTTCAGTAATCAAAATTAGAAACAAGAGCACAGTTTACCTAGCCAACTAATGAATTCTCCCAGCTTGAAAGGATTCAAGCAGAGGAGGACACTGTGTGTGCTGTGGAATGTTTCTCACATTGGGAGGGAAGTTGAACTTGCCAACCTTTGCTCACCCTCCCAGCTTTCAAATCCTGTCACTCTCCAATTCTACATGGCCCAGGGATGCTTGCTTAATGTGGTCACATCCAATCTCACTCACTTCTGGGGCAACCAGCCCAAATATGACGTCATCTGAGGGGGTCATTGAAGGGAGGGAAACTATATCTGAAGTATTTATGAGAAATAATACCAAAACACAACGTCTGATTTCCACGTGAATGTGATGTTCCTGAGATACCAAGCTTCCAACAAGTAGGAAGTTAAAAAATAATAATCTTCAGCTAAAGAGAAGCCATGAAACTGACCAAATAGCAGGTTAACATGAAACTTAAAACGAAACTAAAAACAAAAATCCTTGAAATAGACCATGGCGTTTTGGCAAGTCTATCCTTGCAGATGAACGGGAAAGGCAGCCAGGAGTCTCAGACTGGGGAATGAATAAAGCATGAGCCAGAGACTTGGCGGCTGCTAGGGTTAAATATCTCTGAATTATGCACAGTTTAAAGAAATGATTATGGCAAGACTTCATGAATGCAACAATTAAAGCTGAGAACAGCTCATCCCAAATCTGGGGGGAAGTGTAAGCAAACTCAGCTCCCTCCAGAAAATAGGAAGATGCTGACTGCCAGGATATCTCCTTGAAAAACCAAAAGACTGCAGTACCACAGCCTAGCAACCACCAGCAGAGGCCATTCGCTAGAACGGGGAGGAGATCACAACCAAATTCCACTGTTCAGTTACTGGGGGAGGAAATGCGTACTATGTAACCCACCAGAAGATCAAAAGAAAATAACTATTGTGGAACCTTTAAAAATGGAGCCCCTCAGTGGAAATGAAGTTGGCTTAAAGGGCTGAGGGGCGGAACCAGCCCCATGCAGCCTGCCTTAGGTCCCCTGGGAGATGCTCTCACCATTCTTTAGGAGCCCCAATTGCTTTTCACTTAAAATTCATATTTGAATTTTAAGTGAAAATTCAAAATTCTTGCCTCCATTTGTCATTGTAGTGTGGTCACAGAGACAAAGCTGGAATGCTTAGGATTTATGGACATTTGGAGTTGGCTTAATATTGACTAAGACCCTGGTGGTTCTAAGTAGTGTCCTTGCAACTGAGACACCTGGAGCCTCAGATGTCAAGAGGCAGAGAGAACCTAAGAAGGTAGGATGCCAGGTGAGACTGGTCTAATATGGACAGATATTTCCAAACTGGGCAGAGGTCACATTTTCCATCCTTGTTGAGACCATCTCGGCTCATTCATGGCTTCTCTGCCTACTTAAGATGTTATTAATTTATTGAGATGCTGGGGGTGGGGCAAGTGAGGAGAAAATTATGAAAAGACATCTAAATGTGTATAGGAGGCATAACTTGTAAAAATTGTTGTGTAACCTTTAACTTGAACTTGCCATATCACATTCTGCTACCACATAGTGTCTGCTGTCTGTGTCATACATCACATGTACCACAAAGCACATGCTACGAGGTCACCATTGTAGAGCCAGCTGAGTCTATGAAGATCCCACCAGCCTGGCTGCACCTGTCTCCTGTCTCGGCAAGGTTGTAAATCCTGAGGTGGAGATCCTCAGCAATACTGATGAAAAGACCCAGGACAACAGATGTCAAAGACTGTGGCTTTCTCAAGAAATGCAATGTTAAAATGAGGAGAAATTGGTCTATATTTTGGAAAAGAAACCCTCCCATGAAATTGCATAAGTTTAGGTTGAAATCCTATTTTCACATTCTTCACTATGTGACCCAAGCAAGGGGCATAACTTTTTTTTCAATTATAGTTGACATTGAATGTTATACTAGTTTCAGGTGTACAGCATCGTGATTAGACATTTATGTAACTTAGGAAGTGATCCTCCCATTAAGTCTTGCACCCACCCGGTACCATATGTAGTTAATACAATAGTATTTACTATTTTCCCTATGC
Source organism: Sturnira hondurensis (assembly GCF_014824575.4). Classification (NCBI taxonomy): domain Eukaryota; kingdom Metazoa; phylum Chordata; class Mammalia; order Chiroptera; family Phyllostomidae; genus Sturnira; species Sturnira hondurensis. The sequence goes on along the minus strand of NW_028088140.1, from coordinate 6,447,467 downwards.
TGTGCTTTACATGCCTGTGACTGTTTTGTAACTGTCAATCTGTACTTCTTAATCTCCTCCCCCTTTTCACCCACTTCTTCAAACCGCCCCCCTCCCTGTATCTGGCAATCATCAGTTTATTCTCTGCATTTGTTTCTTTTTTGTTTGTTCATTTATCTTGTTTTTTAGGTTCCACATATAAGTGAAATCATACGTATTTGTCTTTCTCTTTCTGACTAATTACACTTAACATCATATCCTCTAAGATCATCCATGTTCTTGAAAATAGTAAGATTTCATTATTTTTATAGCCAAGTAATGTTTCATTGTATACATCTGTGTACCATACCTTCTTTATCCATTCGTCTACTGATGAACACTCAAGTTGCTTCCATATCTTGGCTATTGTAAAAAATGCTGCAATAAACATAGGGGTTCATTTTTCTTTTCAAATTGGTGTTTTGGATTTCTTTGAATAAATACCTAGGAGTGGAATTGCTGGGTCATAAGGCAGTTGCATTTTTATGGAAAATGGACAAATGTTATATTGCTTTCCACAGTGGCTGCACCAACTTGCAATCCCACCAACAGTGCACTACTAGGGTTTGCTTTTCTCTACATGCTTCCCAGCAGTTGTTTGTTGATTTATCAGTAATGGCCACTCTGACAGGTATGCTCTTATATCTCATTGTGGTTTTATTTTGCATATCCCTGATGATTTGTGATGTTGAACATCTTCTCATACATATGTGTCATCCATATGTCCTCTGTGGAGAAGTGTCTATTCAGGTCTTCTGCCATTTAAAATTGGGTTTTTGAGGGGGAGATGTTAAATTATATGAGTTCTTTATAAATTTTAAACATTAACCTCTTATTGGATGCATCATTAGCAAATATCTTCTATTGGTAGGTTGTCTTTTCACTTTGGTGATGGTTTCCTTTACTGTGCAAATACTTCTCAATTTGCTGTAGTTCCATTTGTGTCTTTTTTCTTCTGCTTCTGTTGACTGAAGGAGAAATATAAAAACAAAATTACTAAAAGCAACACCAGAGACTTTACTGGCTATGTTTTTCTCCAGGAGTTTTATGGATTGAGGTCTTACATTTAAGTCTTTAAGCCATTTTAGGTGTATTCTTGTATATGGTGTAGGAAAGTGGTATAGTTTTTTGTTTTGTTTTTTNGTGAGATCATATGGTATTTGTCCTTCAACACCTGGCTTATTTCACTCAGCATAATGCTTTCTAGTTCCATCCATGTTGTTCCAAAAGGTAGTAGCTCCTTCTTTCTTTCTGCAGCATAAAATTCCATTGTGTATATGTACCATAGTTTTTTGATAGCAAATATCTTCTATTGGTAGGTTGTCTTTTCACTTTGGTGATGGTTTCCTTTACTGTGCAAATACTTTTCAATTTGCTGTAGTTCCATTTGTTTCTTTTTTCTTCTGCTTCTGTTGACTGAAGGAGAAATATAAAAACAAAATTACTAAAAGCAACGCCAGAGACTTTACTGGCTATGTTTTTCTCCAGGAGTTTTATGGATTGAGGTCTTACATTTAAGTCTTTAAGCCATTTTAGGTGTATTCTTGTATATGGTGTAGGAAAGTGGTATAGTTTTTTTGTTTTGTTTTTTTTTTGCATGTGTCAGTCAGTCTAGTTTTTCTAACACCATTTATTGAAGAGACAGTCTTTAGTGCATTGTATATTTTTGCCTCCTTTGTCACAATATAGGTGTGGGTTTATTTCTAGGCTCTCTATTATATGTGTCTGTTTTTAAAAAAATATATTTTATTTATTTATTTTTAGGAAGAGGGGAAGGAAAGGAGAAAGAGTGGGAGAGAAACATCAATGTGTGGTTGTCTCTCATGGGTCCCCTACTGGGGACCTGGCCTGCAACCCAGGCATGTGCCCTGACTGGGAATTGAACCGGCGACACTTTGCTTCACAGGCCCATGCTCAATTCACTGAGCTACACCAGCTAGGGCTATGTGTCTGTTTTTATGCCAGTATCATGCTGCTTTGACTAACTGTAGCCTTGTAGTATAGTTTGATATCAGGTAGCATGATACCTTTAACTTTGTTCTTCTTTCTCGAGAGCTCTGGCTATTCGGGGTCTTTGTGATTCCATGTAAATTTTATAATTATTTGTTCTAGTTTGGTGAAAAATGCCATTGATATTTGGATAGGGATGGCATTTAAGCTATTTATTTCTTTGCATAGTATGGACATTTTAACAATGTTAATTCTTCAAATCCATGAGCATGGTATATGCTTTCATTTATTTGTATCTTCTTCATTTTTCTCTTCAATGTTTTATAATTTTCTAAGTACAGATCTTTTATCTCCCTGGTTAAATTTCTTCCTAGGTTATTTTGATGCAACTGTAAATGGAATTTTTAAAATTTAGCTTTCTGATAGTTTGTTAGTGTCATATAAAATGCAATCAATTTCTGAATATTAATTTTGTTCTCTGCTACTTTACTGAATTTACCAGTTTTAATAGTATTTTTAGTGAGTTCTTTAAGGTTCTCTCTATATAGTATTGTATTATGTCATCTGCAAATAATTACAGTTTTACTTCTTCCTTTCCAATTTAGATGTCTTTTCTTAGATTCTTCTTAGCTGATTGCTGTGGCTGGTACTTCCAATACTATGTTGAATAAAGGTGGTAAAAATGAACATCCTTGCCTCGTTCCTGATCTTAGAGAGAATGCTTTTAGCTTTTTCCCAATGAGTTTGATGTTAGTTGTGAGTTTGTCATATATGGGCCATATTATATAGAGGTATGTTCCCCCTACTTCCCCTTTGTTGAGAATTTTTATTATAAATGAATGCTGGAATTTGTCAAATGCATTTTTGCATATATTGATATGATATAAGACTTTTTAAAATTTTTATCTATTTATTTTTTTAATTTAAGGTTTAATCTTTTAAGATTTTATTTATTTATTTATTTTAAAGAGGGGAGAAAAAGAGGGAGAGAAACATCAGTGTGTGGTTGGCTCTCATGCGACCCCTACGAGGGACCTGGACCTCAACCCAGGCATGTGCCCTGACTAGAAATTGAACTGGCAGCTCTTTGGTTTGCAGCCTGAGCTCAATCCACTGAGCCGTGCCAGCCAGGGCCCAATCATATGACTTTTACACTTCATGATAGTTAAGAGGACATAACACAGTTCAGTCTCCTACCCCATAAAACAAAGAAATGTTGTATTGCCCCTAAGGATTAAATGAGTTCAAGTAAAGCACTCAACACAGTACCTTGCTAGCAGCTCCATAAACAATAGCTACTATGTCATTAATAAAGGTGCAGTATAAAGGCACCTCCTTCCAGCTCGGCGATGATATGAAGGAACAGCCTTTCATTACCTATGTCCTACAACTGGGCGCGGTTACTGGTTCATCCCACAGCTCCTACTGCCTGCGGTATCCGCAGGGTTGAGTAGATACCAGCAACCTGGTATTTAAAGAACATTTCTCTCTCTCAATTGAGGCTTAACCAATGTTTTGATTCCAAGAATCCTGGAATATGAGACAGCTAGTAAATAGTATTCTGATCTATAACTGTGTGCAGGATAATAATTTGCTACCTCAAGGGAAATTCTATGATTATGGATCTCAGTATAGGAGCTATTGCTTCCAGCCAGCTCTTTGTTGTGGCAGCCATTTTACAGAATGGTCAAGCCAACCGCTTTGATTTGTCGTTAAACAATGTATTCACGACATAAATGTGGATGAGTGCTTTCTATTGTCCTGCACTATTCTAGGTACCAGTCATAAAAGGCCTGTAAAGAATAATGAAGAGAATGTAAACAAACAGTGGCGAGGAGGGGTGGGCCATGGAATGTGTTATTTTAAATAATCCTTTGAGCTGAGCAGAGAGCCACAGAGTGAGGGAGTGGTGAGGCATGAGAACATCTGGGGAGAAGACTTCAAAACAGAAGGAAAAGCAGGCGCAAAGGCTCTGACATGAATGTACTGAGTACGGTTGAGCAAAAGGGCCTGAGTGACTGAAGGGGCACAAGCAAGGGGAAGAGTGGGGGGAGATGGAGTGAGTGAGGTGGTAGGGAGACATTTTTATTTTAAAAAATGGTCTGAGAAGTCATTAGCGTGTTTTATGCTGGAGTGACACATTTTATTGCCTCACTTTGACTGTGAGGGGACTGTGACAATAATAGCAGAGGGGCAGTTACCACATCATCTGGACAAGAGATATTGGTGGTCTGGACCTGGATGGTAGATATAGAGGTGACAGAATGTGGTCAAGTTATGGTCGTATTTTGAATGTAGAGCCATTGGGACTTGCCCATTGATTTGATCTGGGGTGTGAGAGAAAGAACTCAAAGGCAATTCCAAGGTTTTTCTCTGGACAACTGTGATGTTTCGTTTTGTGTGTCAACCTGAATGAGCCACATGGTGTTCAGTCATTTGGTCAAACCTTATTCCGGGTGGTCTGCAAATGATTCTGGAGGAGACTAACATTCGAATCAGTTCTCTAACTGCAGCAAATTGCACTTCCTAATGTGAGTGGGCCTCAACCAACCAGTTGAAGGTCTGAAAAGAACAAAAAGCCTAATCATACATTGAAGAACAGAGCTCCTCTTGGTGGAGTACTTGAACTGGGACATTACTTTTTTTTTTCCCCAGCAATCTTCTGCTGTTGCTAATCTTTTGCCTCACTTTCTTCTACTGGCTTCTCAGATTTTCCATCATGTGGATAACCAATTCCATGCATTACATACTCTCTGTTTCAAATCCCAAGTGGTTCAGGTTTCTCTGGTAATTGGAGCTTAGAAGGGACTCAGCCAAGAGTCCCTAAGTAGTGAGCATTAAGCTTCAGATCCCTGTGTCCTAGGTAAGTGGCAACATCTAAAACAATGATTCTCAATCCTGGCTGGACATCAGAATTACATGTAGAGAAAAAGAGAGAGAGAGAGCAATGTGTGATTTAATTGAATCAGTTTCCAGGGTTGTGACCTAGACACTGATGTTTTCTTAAAGAGGAGTTAGATTTGAGATGACTTCAGAGGGGTATGTATGTGTGTGTGTTAGAAATATCAAGACAACTTTCTATTTGCATGTCACCTTAGAAAACGAATGCGGCCCAAAAATCAGAGGCACATCCAGTGAAGGCTTCTGCCCCCTAATTTGGTTTACTGAGCTATAATTTATAAACAAGGAAATGTGTTGGGTCTTAAATGTATAGTTTGGCAAGTTTTGACAAATGCATACAACTGTGTGATCTATATTTCCACACACCTATACAAATATAGAACATTTATTTACCCCAGTCAATTTTCTGTCTTTCTCAGTTAATGCCAGCATCCTCAAGAAAACCACCATTTTGATTTCTAGCAATATAGGCTAGTTTTGAATGTTCTAGGACTTCATATAAACAGAAACAGTTTGTATGTTTATACAATTTTGTGTCTTGCATCTTCTACTTTTTATAATGTTTTATGACTCATCGATGTTGTATATATCAGTAATTTATTCTTTTTTTTATTGATGAGTATTTCATTGCATGGATAAACCATAATTTGTGTCTTAATTCTCCTTAGTTAGGGGACATTTGCGTAGTTTTTGGATCCAGAACATTGTGTCTGCGGCTGCTTCATAAGTTTGTTAACATTCTAACAAACAATTCATAATCATGTTGGGGTTTTCACAGAAGCTCTTTATCATATTGCTGAATTTTCCTTCTTAGTTTGCTGAGTTTTTATGATAAATGGTTGTTGAATTTTACCATTTGCTTTTTCTGCATGTATTAATATTATTACATTTTCTTTTTCTGTTGCAGTAGTGAATTAGATTGCTTAGTTTTTAAATGTTAAAACAATGCATTCCTAGGCTAAACCTAATTGGTCAGGATATCTTATTTCCTATACTACTGGATTTTATTTTCTAATGTTTTGTTAAGGATTTTTTATCTACTTTTATGATGAAAATTGACCTGTAATTTTTTGTTTCTTATAATTTCCTAATCATGTTTTTGCGTCAGTGTTATGATGGCCTCAAAAAATGAATTCTATTTAATTTTTTTCCTATATTCTGAAAGAGTTTGTATAAGATATGTATTACTTCTTCCTTAATGTTTGTAAAGTCACCAGTAGAGCAAACCTGGCTTAGAATTTTGTTATTGGGAAGGTTTCACCTACAAATTCAGTTTTTTTAACACATAGAACTAATACAAGTTTTCAATTTTTATGTGTCAGAATTTCTATCTTTTCAGAAATTTATTGTTATCATCTAAGTTGTCAAGGACATTTGCATAAAAATTTTCATACTATTATAGTACTTTATCATCATTTTACTGGCTAAAATATATAAATTGATGTTTTTTATTTTATTCCTGTTATTGGTAATTTGTGGGTTTGTTTCTTGATTGGTCTTCTAGAGGTACATCAACTTCATGAGTCTTTTCAGAAAAGTAACTTTTTCTTTTTTCTACTGTTTGTTTTATTTCATTGTTCTCTCCTCTTTCTGATTTCTGTTCTTACTTGCCCTCTTCTAATTACCCTGACTTTAATTTGCTCCTTTTTCTAGCTTTTTAAAGTAGAAGCTTAAAAATGTCACTAATTTAAGAATGACATCTTTTCTAATAAAGCATTTAAAACTATAAGTTTCTTTGTAATCACTGTTTTAGTTCCATGCTATACATTTTAATATGGTGTGTTTTCATTATATTCAGCTTGAAATGTTTAAAAATGTTTCTTGTGATTTATTTTTTTGACTCATGGCTTATTTAGAAGTAGGTTGCTTAGTTTCTAAAGATTTTGGTAAGTTTTCAGATATCTTTTTGTTAATAATTTGTAACTTAATTCTGTGTAATCATAGAACTAAGTCTGTGTAATTTAAATCCTGTAGAGGTCACTGAACCTTGCTGAAGGACACATCTCGGGTGTGTTCTGTGGGCAAATGTGTGTTTGGCAGTTGTTGAGTGTGCTGTCCTATAAACGGCAACTAGACATAGTGCTGCTTGGGTTTCTAGATCCTCACTAAATCTGTGTGTGTGTGTGTGTGTGTGTGTGTAAATTTTCTATCAAGCACCTAGAGGAAGGTGTGAGAAGTTACTAGCTAGAACTGGATTTGTCTGCTGAGTCCTTTAGTTCTGTCAGTTTTTGGAAGCCCTGTTATTAGGCTCATACACATTTGGTATAATTATATATTCTTCCTAAATTGACCCTGTTAAGAAATGACTCTGTTTATTTCTAGTAATATTATCTGCTCTGAAATTTATTATTTCTAATATTAGTATGTACATTCTAGCTTTGCTATAATGAGTAATTGTGTGGCACATTTTTTCCATAATTGTACTTCTAACCAATCTTTACCTATAAAGTAAGTAAATCTTTACCTATAAACACTTTAAAGTGTTTTCTTATAAACAACATATAATTGGGTCTTTTTTTAAAGTTATACAAGTTTTCTCCTTGAAAGACTTTTTTAAAAAGACTTTATTTATTTATTTTAGAGAGATGGGGAAGGGAGGGAGAAAGAGAGGGAGTGAAACATCAATGTGTGGTTGCCTCTAGCACACCCCATACTGGGGATATGGCCTGCAACTCAGGCATGTGGGAATCAAACTGGCGATGCTTTGATTCATAGGCCAGTGCTCAATCCACTGAGCTACACCAGCCAAGGCCTATAATTTGGTCTTGATTTCATCCAACTTGACAATCTGTACCTTTTGATTATAATGTTTACTCCATTATTTTATTTCAGCCTGATGGACTTCTGCTTACACACCCTGTGCTGAAATCTACTGCAGTGAATTATTTCAGCATTTGTTTATACGAATTATTTAAATTTCATTTTAAGGATATTTTTGCTGGATATAAAGTTAGGTTGACAATGTTTTCCCCCCTGGCTTTTGCCCTTAAAAAGTTATTCTCTTGTCTTTTAGTTTGCACTGATTTTGATTAGAAGTTAGTTCTTATTCTAATCATTATTCTCATGTAGGTGATAGTTCCCCCTTTAAGAATTTTTTTGTTGTTCTCAGCAATTGTACTATAACACAAAAATATAATTTTCTGTGCATTTGTCTTACTTGGAATTTACTCAGATTTTTAAGGCATGGAAATTGTTATTTTTCATCAAATTTAGAAAAATTTGAATTACTACTTATTCAAACTTTTTTTAAATTCCAGTCTTTCCTTCTTCTTCTTCTGGGACTATAATTACAGATATGTTAAACCTCTTGATATGATCCTCCAAATTACTGAGACTGTGCTTATTTTTTAACTTTCTAAAAATTTTGCATAACTTCTCTATACCTGTCTTCAAGTTTACTGAATTTCTGCAATATCAAATATGTTAAGCCAATCCAGTAATTTTTTTATTTTATATATTTTGTTTCACACTCTCAGATTTTACATTCACTTCTTTTTATGGTTACCATTTCCTTTGATTCCTCTCCTGTTGACACATGATATCCATATTTTCTCTTACATCCTTGAATATATTTATAGAAGTTGCTTTGAAGTACTGGCCCATTAATTTCAATATCTCTGTAAACTCTGGATCTATTTTCATTGATTTTTTTCTCCTAAATATGGCACATGTTGTTCTGCTGCTTTCTATATCTATATGCTTAACCTTTGGGATGCTGTTTGGTTTAGAGCCTCCCTTTAATGTGTTCGCTTTTGTTCTGGTTGGCAGTTCATTTATTTGCAACTTAGGCTTTATCAGGGTTTGGTTTTAGGCTTTGCTAGGTCAAGACTAAAGTTGTTCTTACTTTTGGGATAGAATAACAAACCTTCTCGTGTTTGGTTATTCTGGAGTCTCAACTAACTGCCATGGATTTTTAGTGAAATCTTCACTCTCTGGTTCATCAGAACTGAAGTATCTCTGGAATCCTCACAAGTTGTTATTTCCCGTCGGATCTCTTGACCCCTCACCCTGAACATGTGTGGCTCAGAACCCAGCCAAGACTCTGGAGCTCCCCATTCCCAATCACCGGCCTTTCTCCTCTCAGGTGCCCTTCCTGAAAATCCCAGTAGCCTCAGCATCCCTGAATTCTGACCCATCCTATCTCTACATAGAAAAACCACTGCATCTATTTCTCCAGCCAAAAAATTTTTTTACATAATATTGAAATTTTCATGGGGATCAATGGGAAGTTCTCCTTGCACACTCCCCTTCTCTCAGACTATGCCCCTCTGGTACCTGTTGTCTAATGCCCACAGTCCACGTCGTCGTACATTTTGTCCAGCATTATAGTTGTTTAAAGTGGGAAGGCAATCTGATATCTACTTTCCTATGTGGATAGAAGTGGAAGTCATATCCAGTAAGTATTTGCTCTACTATAAGACCCTCAGCATTTTGTAAGTCCCCAGGGGAGAAAGAGTTAGGAGAACAAGAGGAAGAAGAATCCACTAATATTTAGGCTCTAAAATTTCAATATTGAAAGAGATTTAAGAGCAACAAGAAGATTCCAAAGAAGAAGCTTGAATTTGCATGTAAATAACACCTTTGCATAAAAATTTTTCAAAACAGCTATTGTCTGTTCCAAAGAATGGAGGATGGTTTGTTGTGGATGATCTGAAGGAGGTAAAGCTCCTGTAGATGCTTTGACACATGACTCCTAAAAACATGTTATTCAGCAGTGTGGTGGGCTGGAGATTAAAGTGAAATTTCAACTGGAGAAATAAAATAGAGCAATGTGGTCTTTTTGTACACAGAGTTTGGGGTGAAAATGTCAAACCCTCCAAACTTGTGGGGGTGTCCAACCTGTGAGCTGCAGGCCATGTGTAGCCTGGGATCGCTGTGAATGTGGCCCAACGCAAAATTGCAAATTTAAAACATTCTGAGATTATTGTGGCAGGTGATTACGTGTCACATTGTATTTAATATGTGGCTCAGGCAGCTCTTCTTCTGGTGCAGCCCAAAGAGACCAAAAGGTTGGACACCCCTATAAAAGAAACTTTCATAAAGACAATCAGTCAAGTGAGTTTCTTTGATGTGGACATCCTCTCGCATAAGAGTTAGTTCTAATCATTAGAAAATTCAAAAAAATTACTTAAACTACAGAAAGCACCAAAGTGTTCCTGCAAACTCATAAAAAAATCACACTAGCAATGATTAAGTAGAGGGGTCCTTCTCTTGATGTAAAACTGTGAGCTGTGAACACTGAAAAAATTACATTTTTTCTAGTGCACTGAAAATGAAGAGATAAAAATGAGAAAAATCTCCTTTTATGATGCATATTACCCATCTGCAACAATTACCTTACTGATAATTGCAACAGAACACATTTTGCAAGTTATTAGCAAAGCATAGACTTTATAATTCATAAAAGAGAATTAAAGTTTTCAGCTTTAAAGGAGAAAAAAGTCTGTTTGAAGGCATTCGGTCTTGATCATAAAGTATTTGACCTTCTGGAGAACAAAGAAATCCACTCTGCTCATTTCTGCAGTTAAAGAATTTTATTTAAAAGAACAGACAGCTTACAGGTCACCCAAAGAGGCCCAGAGATGAAGGACTGAAAGCCCACAGCCTGGCTCAGAGCCACCACCTGCAGGGCAGAGCCGCTCCAGTGAGGCGCTCAGGGCCCTGCCCGCCCGGGGCCGCCCCCATAGCTGGGCACTGGACATCATCCCCAGACCCTCTGCCACTGCGCTTCAACACACTAGGTGTCTCTGCCTTTATCCTTGCCCGTTGGATTCTGTGCAGGTCTTGCCTCTCACCATCTCCAGCTTCCAAACAAATTTGGAACAGCTGGGCCTGATTGGTGGACCTAGATCCCATGGTTGCATTCTTGCTACATAGGAGACTGGGAGAATGAGGTACGGCTTCCATACTTCCATGAGGGGAACTGCATTCATAAAATGGAAAATCACTTTAAACACAAGAACAAATTTCAACCATAGCTACTACACACAAGCCAACAAATGATAGAATGGATAAAGGAAGGAAGGAAGGATCTTACAACTCATTTAGATATATTTCCCCATTTTACAAATTTGATGAAATAAAGACACATGCACTGGAAGTGATTTACCTCAAATCTACTCCTCCTCACTCTAGATAAGACTCTGCAAAACTCACAGGGATGATAAATACTCTGGGCATTCCTTCCTTACAGAAGAACCTTTAATTAACTATGATATTCATTTCTGTTGAGCACAGATGTAGCCTCACAATCTTTCTCAACACAAGCCGCTGAACAGCCACAACCACAACTGGTACAAGGAATGAAAATCACTTGCCATCACTGCAGTGCACCAGGCTGGCGTTTGCCCAACAAATTCTTGAATGAATTGATGAGTAGAATAAGGTCTAGTATAATTGACACCCTTGGAGTCCACAAAGTTTGCTTGTTATGTAGGCTATTTATTAGATGATCTCTTTGAGAATTGCTGTTTATTATGTCCAGTTGTGTCTGTTTGGAATACTGGCAAAGTTGTGATTTGTTTACAACAGTAAATAAACATTAAGCTCCAACTCCGTGTCTAGCCAACAATAGCACCAATCTCCCCACTCATTCAGATGACAATTTTCTCTCTTGGCTACTGGCAAGTGGCAAAGGGGATAGGATGACGAGTCGGGAGGTGTTTTGGCTGGCACAGACGGCAACGATGCGCAGATGCTGCAGCGCCCTTGTTTCCCTTTGGGTGTTGGTGGATGCCAGCCCAGTCTCTAGCTTCTGTCTCTATTGAAACCAGTGTGGGTTCTACTGCACTGTGTTAATGTGTAGCTCGTCCAAAGATGAAACAGCACTGGTTTCCTGCTTAGTTAAATCAGTGGGTAGAATAAAATGTGTGCAAAGTGCTAATAGTCTTTTCTTTTTTTAGTCAGTTATGCTTTTGGATGCAAGTGGCAGAAACTTATGGTCAAACTGGCTGAAGAAAAAATAAGAAAATTTATTGTCTCACTGACAAAAAAACATTGAGAAGTAGATTTAGTTCCTGTTACTCAAACAAGGTCACCTCTGGACTTTGCCCTTGAACTTCACAAAATAGCTACTGGAAACTCCAAATTTCTATTCTCCCAGGCTCAAATCCAGTGAGACTAGACTGCACTTATTGGTAGCTTCTACATAGTACCATCATTCCCTGCAACTGGAACAACTCCATGTGAACATTCCAGAACCAGTCACTGGGGCTTAGGTGACTCAGTGCTCTGACTGGCCACATCTAGATCCCATTTCATCCTGGCTCTGAGGTGGAAACCAACACCATTGCAGCTGACAACAGTGAGGGTCTGCAGCAAGGGCATATTCAGACAGTGCCCAGCCAGGAAGAGATAGAGAGAATTGAAGAGAATTTAATGAAGGGACCATACATGAGGTATGGGCGGTGATAAAGAAATCAGGACTAGGAATGGCTGGATACTAGTACCACCTCTAGGGCAGAAGGGGCAAAGGCGGGAGCTGTTACTGGAACTGGGTGAGTGGTGTAGCGGGGGCATGAGCCACAGGCTGCAACTGTGAGCACATGTCAAGGTCAGAGCTGTTGCTGAAGCACAGCCCAGAAGAGAGAGTAGAGGGACACAACTCCTCTACCCCTCCCTCCTCCCAGCTGCTGTTTAATACATTGATTTAGATGCCAACATTTTAAAATCGAGCTATTTAAAGTAAATGATTGGTTTCCAACATCCCTGGGAAGATATGGCAGTGTCTGGTCATCTTTCCTCCATGGAAGGGTTTCCTTGGAGAAGAATAGTTGCTGCCCCTCTCTGTCCGCAGGCCCCTCCACCTCCGCAGGGCACTCCCCACGCGGCCTCCTGTCCTTCTCTCAGAGGAGTGGGGAAGGGGTGCACCGCTGTGTGGTCCAGGTGAGGCCTATTTCATTCATTTGCGTCGCCTGCCTGCCCTGCCAGCTTCTGTTGTGACCCCCAAGTGAGGAAGAAGCTGCAGCATGGCCTCTGCAGAGGTGTGGAGGCTGAGAGAGGAAGAGGCTCCCTCCGCATGGCAGAGAAAGAACAGCATCAGTGCGAGCGAGAGGGGTGGTGGGGGAGGCGGGCTGCATTCTAGGAACATGGACTTCCGCCCATTGTTAGGACTGGATTATATTTTTAAACTTTTTTATTGTTGTTCAAATACAGTTGTCTTTATTTTCTCCCCACCACTACTCCCAACCCCAGCCATCTCCACTTCCCACCCTCGATCCTACCCTGCTTTGGTTTTGTCCATGTGTCTTTTACACAAGTTCCTGAAAACCCTCCCCCCTTCCCCCCCCCATTATCCCCTCCCACCTCCTCTCTGGTTACTGTCAGTTTGTTCTTAATTTCAATGTTAGAATGAATTTTAGATGTTTGACTTCTTAGTCTTGGAACTGTCATGGAAAACGTTTAGACAGTTGAATGCCCAGGGGAAATGGCAAGGGGTTCCTCTGTGACTTTGGAAACTGGATTTTGTCCTTTTGAGGAATTCTTCAATGTTCAGATTTTAGAACATTTTTGAATTGGACAATGTAGTCACATGACTAATAGGTGTGAAAAGGTGCACAGTGGAAAGTCAGTTTCTTTCCACTTCTGTCCCTCATGCCTTCTCTCGTTGCCTGGAGGCGACCATTGTGCTGTCTGATGTGTCTTTCCAGAGATGACGGCCTATGTACACTCATGCATTGTTCCTTCCTTATGAGTGACAGAGGGACAGAGAGAGAGAGAGAGAGAGAGAGAGAGAGAGAGAGAGAGAGAGAAAGAGAACACAGCCTTTGCAGATAAACTCTCAAAATCTTCAAAAACACAAATCCAAAGATCCAGTTAAATCCTGCAGCAGTCTCCTGTCGTAGCAGAGTACGGGACAGACACTCACCTGTCCTCATCTCCTTTCCTGATTCCGTGCTGCTCCACTGCCCACACTCGCTTGTTCACTTCTCTGGACGCCCAGGTGTTCACTTACGGAGCTCCTCTGGGATGCCCAGACCAAGCTGTATCCCTCCACCTGCCCTGCTCCCTCTGTGTCTGCGGCCTTTAGCTGCAGTAAGGTGATTGCTTACACAATTGTCCGTCTTCCCAGCCAGGCTATGAGAGGAGAGGGACTCGCCTGTCTTCATGCACCAAGACATCCCCAGCATTTAGCACATGGCACAGATGAGACACTAGTCGTTGACCCAGTGAATGAGGCTCACGAGAAAGGGAAAAAAGATCACAGCTCTGGCTACTCGCATCCCGCCCCATTTCTTGGCACAAATGCTGGCTGTGGCTGAGTAACTTGTTTTCTCAGAAGCAAGAAACCATTTTTATGATAAAAATCGGAATTCTAAATGTCCATTTTCTGATATTTAAAGATAAGTCACCCTGTATTAAGATCAAATAAGTATTATTTGATCTGCTCACTGGTTAGCTCTGAGAAGCTCTAACTTTCTCCATTCTCTCACAAACAAATCTCAGTTAAGCAGCTCCTAAACTGATCATAATTTTCTGTGCCCAGAAAAATAAACCAACAGATGTTTGGAAAGGGCATTCTAGGAAATGAAAAATTATTTATAGGAATACAATGGAGCCAAAAATGTACTGCCCCCAAACCAATTTTATTCAGCAACTGTTAAGGCAATAGCCCCAAATGGAGTCCCTTATGTTAAGCCCCATGTTATCAAATCAAGACTTAATTACAATTTTGGTTGCCCCAGAAGTAGAATCTTACACCACTCAGTCAGGGATCCCCTGATCAGCTGCAGTAAGGGCACCTGCCTGATGGACCCTGCTATACCTGTGCAATAACAAACCTGCTTTTTCACCAAGTTTATTTTCCTTATTGTCACTCCCTTCTGCCTATAAGTCTGTCATTTTGTACAGCTCCCTGGAATTCTTTTCTGTCTTCTAGATTGAATGTTACCCAGAAAGAATTGATTTTTGCTCAAATAAACTCATAAAAATGTTAATATGCCTCAGTTTATTTTTTATTTTTTAATCCTCACTTGAGGATATGTTTATTGACTTTAGAGAGAGAGGAACGGAGGGAGAGAGGAAGAGAGAGAGAAACACTGATCAGTTGTCTCCTGAACAAGCCCTGAGCAGGGATTGAACCCTGTAACCTAGACAGGTGCCCTGACTGGAACTGAACCGCAACATTCTGGTGTACAGAATGATGCTCCAACCAAATGAGCCACCCAGACATTAGTACCCGTTCAGCCCATGGAACTTTCTTGCTGCCTCCGTTGGTGGTGGGTAAGTCTCTCTGGGATCCTAGCTTTGTGGCTTTAGTGTCATGAGCTTGCAGACTTTATCTGAGCTTTTCTTTTACAGAACTAGGTCCAGAAACCAAAGGAGTTGGACTGGGTCCAGCTGAGAAACTAGACCACTTCAGGATTGGGCTGGGTTCAACTTAGAAACTGGACTGCCAGCGTGAGGATGCAGGCAAGTGAAATTTTGTTTTAAGGCTGAACAAGGAGGTTAACTTTACCAAAGATAATCTGAATTATAGTGGCCACAGCTGAGAACAGTTAGCCTGGTTAAGCTCATCCATTTCCAAGGCACTCTGGATGGGTCTTCATTGGAAGAGTGAGTGGGGAAGGGTAGGGCCTTTGGGATATTTAGAGTTGAGTGAGACAGGTATGGAGGGCTGGAGAAATTTACTTATGTGTCGCGCTGGCCCCTGTGGAGAATGGCAGGAAGCACATTCTACAGCACCCATCTCGAATTCCAGTGTGCTTTCTGCAGGCTTTGGTATATAAGGGGACCTAATTCCACAGGTGAACTGAGGCCGTGGGAACCCAGGAAGGTATTGCCGGCAGATGGGAAATTGTGGCATGGTTCTGAACGACAACTTTATTCACAGAAAATCCACAATTCGTAGTAGAGGAAGGGGAGCAGTGTCTAGCCATTGGGGAGGGACCTGGGAGTATGGAGTCAGTATGGAGTCAGACCTCTTTAAAAGAGGTCCAGGTCCAGCAAGATGGCTGAGAGGTGAGTTGCAGTTGTAAGACAAGGTCACTGGGGAGTGGCAAGCGGGGCCCTCTGCCTCAGTGGGACCATGAGGCATCAAGAAAGCCATGAATGTCTTGGTGGGATGAAGATGTCTGTTATACACAATAATTGGATAAAATTTTTATTTGAAAGTTTCATAATTTGTGTTTTAGAATCAAGAAACAACCCATGAGTGTCCACATGTCCAAAGCAAAAAAAATGTTTTATCAGAATTCCATAGCCCAGTGGTCATGTGCTGGGTCTCTGTGTGTCCCTCCAGTCTCATTTCTTGTAAATTTTCTCCCTCCCCACTCTCCTAACCCCTGACCCCACACCCTCAGAGGGCTACAGCAAACAGTTTGCAGCCCTCCAGCCTCCCTGAAATGCCCTTGCCTTTTACCCACCCTTAGATGGGCCGGTGGACATCTTGCCAATGCCACCACTTCCCATCCAAGCAGAGTTGATTCCTCCCACTTTTCTCCTACTACTCTTATCTCAGTTTATTTATGACTAGGGCTAAATTTCGGCCATTATGTACCAGATTGGCTGCACCAGTTGCAAAATTATTGAAATACTTCTCCGCCCGTTGATAAAAAGCTGCTGTCCAACGCCTCCATGTGCCTCCTCCCGTTGCTCCTCACCGCCCCAGGATATTGGAGGATTGATGGTGTGAGCAGCAGGACCTTGGCCACGATATTCTCTTGCTCTCACACTGGGAATCCCCAAGTGTGGATCAGAACTCCTGGGTTCAAGTCCCATCTCTGATTTGTGAATTTTTGAAAGATCTCATTTATTTATTCTTAGAGAGGAGACTAAGAACGGGAGAGAAACATTGATGTATGAGAGAAACATCAATCGACTGTGTCTCACATACACTGTGATCAGGGACCAGGTCTGCAACCCAGGCATGGGTCCCAACAGGGAATTGAGCCACCAACCTTTCTCTTTGCAGGACCACACCCAACCAACTGAGTTACAGGGCTCAGGGATGTTGTGGTAATTTTGAATAAAACATTAATCTGAGCAAGGACACTAAGAAAATCCGCATGAAGGAAGCAAGGTCTGGCCAGCACCAATCAACCACTTGGGCTGACAGACATTGTTGCCAGCCAACCAGATCACACCCAAGGGCCAAGGATGGAGCCAAGAGGCGGGGCCTCATTTACTAAAGCCAATGCAGTGGCCTCGTTGGTGCCAGGTTTCTTGTCAGACTTCAGTTGTCTAAATCTCTCAGGGCACATGATTAAAGTATGTTTTCATTTGCCTTTGGTTTTTCCGGAAAGCTCCTGAATGGGTTGGTGAGCTTGAAAGCTGCAAAATCTTCTGAGAATCGGTGTTTCCTAGAAGTTCTTAAAAGCCCAGGCAATATTCCCTGGAAAATGTAAAGTTCCTGGGATTTATTAGGAGCTTAAACTTTTGGTTGAAGTTAAATATCTAGAAAAATGTTCCTGGGAAGTATCGTTGACACCTTCTTAATTGGCTGCCTTGGCTCCATCTCAAGCCTGTGGTTTGTATTTCAGACACTGGAGCAGCACCAGGCAGGATCACGGTCCCCTTCTGGGATGGAAGATAAGCAAGAACCTCGGCCTGTGTTTCCGAGTCAGGAAATAAAAGGAGCCTGGCTGTGGGAGTTGCATAAATCGTATTTACATTAGTATTGGAAAGTACATTTCTCCCCACAAGGCTCCATCCCTTCAAGGGCTTCCCCTTTCCTCCTGCCTCCCTTTCTGTCTCCATCACCACGGTCAGAGTGGGATGTGAGATGAAAACCTGACTTTCCATGAATACGCTCCAAGGGCGAAGATCTAGGCCCAGAGAAGCCCCTGTGTGTTTGCACCCCAAAGTGCAGGAGTGTGGATCACAGGGCCCAGGTAGAGAGAACAGGGGTGCTGCCCCCCCATCTCCTTTCAGAGTCGCCTCCTCTCAGTTCACACTCGGAGGCACTAGGGTCTGTCAGCGGGTCTGTAAGCACAAGGGGTGGGCCCTGTTCTAAAACTGTAGCTGGCACTCTTTCCCCTTCCTACTACTTCCTTTCATCCCCTGGTCCTCCTGCCCTCCAAATGAACAGGACAGGGCAGAAAACAGGCCATCTTTCACCAGGAAGCCAGCTCTCAGTTTTCAAGATGCAGTCACCAACGTCAAACAGCCTTTGTTTTCAAAAACTAGGGACCCAGTTCAATGCAGAGGACATTTCTATGCAAAATACGAAGAGGCTGCAGAGTGAAGTGCCATTTGTTCTAAAGAGCACTGTCACAGCCCCTGGCTGTTTACTGGGGGCAAAACCCACCATCTGCAGATGGTTCAGCAACACACTTACACCGTTTCCATGTGTTAGTCGTGCCGGTCTAGGAATGACTCTAATCAAAGTGCTATTTTAGCAAGGAAGATGTTCTCACTTAAACCCAAAAAATCATTTCATTCCTGTCTATATTTTTAAAAAATCAAAATTCAGCTGGCTTTCCGTGATATGCCACTTAGACATTATAGAAATAACTGTGTGTTAAAATGGTAGTGACACCAGTGGGTTATCACTGAACATTGTAAGACATCAATCTGGTAACATGACAAACCCTCAGAGAGGAAATGTTCACAATGTAAATGTCAAAAATGCTCCACTTTTTTTCTTCCATGTATTCAGTTGAAATCCAAACTGCTTTAGAGCCATAAATTTTGCAGTTTATACGCCAGTCAGACAATCAGAGAAAGAACTTCCAAAGTTTTATTTTAGGTTATGCCTATGCACAAAACTAATTTGACTAAGTTCAATTCATAATTTGATCAAAACTTTGGCTTAAGTAAATCTTAATGTCGTTCAAACTCTATTCCAGTGGTGAGGAAGGGTGTCAAATAGAGACATATTATCAGACCAAAATACCAGCTGTCCACAGGAGACAACAGGGTGTATGGTTCAGAGCTCAGGCCTTCGATTTCACGGCCCTGGATCCTGTTCCATCTCTGCCACTTATTAGCTGACTCAGTTTGAACAAATTACTTAACCATGCTCAACCTCATCATCATAAAATGGCAACAGCAAAAATACTTAAGTCCTAGTGGTGTTGTGAGGACTAAAGGTAAAAGTGCATATAAATGCTTATCCAAACTATGGCACATAAAAAGCCTTCTATAAATATCAACTATTATTGTTATTATAGATTGGTTCCACAAAATGTCCTGTCAATGAAATCTTTCAAACTTTGAGTCTGTGACTGGCCATGGCCATTGGCTCCCCACCAGTTCCCACGACTCCATTACTGAGCCCCTGACTGTGCCAGTTCCCACAGGGAGAAAGCCAAGGAACTGGAAGGGTGGTATTTGGTATTAGAGACAGTAACTCATTGTGAGGTAGGAAGGGACATTATCTCTCAAATCACTAGTGACTCGAAACCCCGGCCAAGGTATCAAGCCTTCCCAGGAAGGGCGTCATCAGCGCACAGAAGGTGAGTGACAGCAAATTCCCTCGGATCTAGGACCATCAGCCCCAATCATCACACATTGTCCCTTGGGGCTTATCGTGCCGTGACTGGGTTTGGCCATTTGTCGTCCAAAACACAAAGCCAGCAGGCCTCAGTGACTGTGGGCAGCTGCAGTTCTGCAGGCGGACTGTCCACTGTGAGGCCTCATGTGCACAAGTGAGCCTTGGGCACAGGCATGTGTTTATCCCTCTTTTCAAAGCCCTGATTTTTCTGCAGCAGCAGCACATATCACTGTGGACATCGATTAAGTAGAATAGATAAGCCTATCTAACTTATTTAGAAAAGGACAATCATTTTCACCTGGATATAACTAAAAATGCCCAGTATCCTGAGAATTAAATCAGGATTTAATCCACCATTCCTTGCTTGTAGGAAGGCAGGTAAGAAAGTATACTCTTTTCAATTCCCAAAAGACAAACACAAGTACTTAACGTGAACAGGGAGAAGCACAGTGTCTTTAGTGTGACCCCCATATCTAAATTGTCACAGGTTCATACAATCTACATGCACAATTCAGAAATAGGTAAATGTTCCACGGGCAGGAATTCTACAGCATATTTAACACCTAACACAGTACTTAGAACATAGTACATAATCGTGAATATTGAATAAATGAATGTATATGAGCACTCTCACTTTTGTGCCTCTGTCAGAAATCTCTCCGTTGTTCACTCAGTAAAAAAAATGTGCTCAGCTGCCAGTCATTCTGTGATATCATTTCTTTCATTTCAGGGAGGGAAACCCTTCCTCTGCTCCCATAGTATCCACTACATCCATGCCAAGGTTCCACTCTGGCTAGTTCAAGCAGAAAGAGACTTGCTAAAGGATAGGGGTGACTCCGAATTTTGGAGAGGGACAGAAAACCAGCTCAATGCTACCACACTGGGAGTAACAGCTGGGAAAGAGCCTGACCACACTAGTTGCTTGAGACAGGAGACTTAGTGGCTGCTTCTGCCGCTCAGCACTGATCACCCACTGAAGACCTGAGGATGGCTACAGCCATCTCGGAACCGATGCCCCTACCCCTCTTCTCAAGGGAAGATTCAATGTCCTGTGCACAGCTGCCTTCTCATGTTCATCACTTCTGCCTCTACCTGGTCTAGAACATGCAACTGGAAGAGCACAGGCCATGTGTCTGAATCCTCCCTGCAGGTGATTCTGGGAAATGTGGGTTTTAGTCTTCTGGTCTTTGTAGCAGAGGAGAGAAGCAAGATAGGAGGTATACCGAGTAAGCCATCCGAATATATGAGTGTGCTATGCTTCATAACACTGCCGCCGCCTTTGCTTGGTGTGCATTCCTGAAAAACTAAGAGAAAAAAAATAAGCACCATGGATCAGTGCAGAAAATTCAGTATCTGACCAACTGGAGTTCCAGAAAGGGAAAACAGAAAAAGGAGAGGAAGAAATAATACAAATTAATTTCCCAAGATGAAGGACAAGAGTTTCCACATTAAATGTTGTGAATTCTAAAAGCCCCTAGACACAGCTGTATGAAACTTCAGAATACCAAAGGTAAAGATACTATCAGCTTCAGAAAGAGAAAAAGTCATCTACGAAGGAACAAGAAAGAAATAGACGGTCACAGCAACACTAGGTGCTAGAAGAAAGTGAAACCAAACTTTCACAACTGAAGGAAAAATGGTCTCTGACTTGAGACCATTTTACCTATCCCAGATAAAATGTCATTAAATAATGACGGCAGAATACATACCTTTATGAGTGCAAGACTCAGAAGGTTTCCCTCTACCCACCCACCCTTGGGAGTTACCAGAGATGTGCTCCAGTGGGATGACAAAGCAAATCAAGAAAGAGAAAGTCAGAAAACCCAGGAAACAGTGTGTCCAATTTAGAGAAGAACTGATGAGAAGGAAACAACAGCTAATTATCAGTCCCAGAGGGCAGTCAGTCTCAGTCAGAAGCGGTAAATGGAGACTTCCAAGAGGAGGGCCTTGGGGAGAAAAGAACTTTCATAGACTAGATGGTATGCTGGAGACATCTTAGGAGTATAAGAGAGACGATAAAGGCAGAGGATATAAAATTTAAGGCAATTAGAAATTCCAGGAAAAGTAAAAAACGATGAGATGAATGTAATCATAGCATACCACTCTTCTCTCAAGAAGAATAATAATGTAAAACCTGTTTAAAGATTTTCAATTTTTTAAATCAGCAAAAAGACAAAGCACGCACAGAAAAGACTATAAATATGGTGAATCTAATTGTAAAACTACACAGAGAAGTGGGAAGGGAGGAGAGGTGAGACAAAGGAACAGCTGGTTGTGCAATATATGACATATTACAGAGTAACGAGCATGGTGTCCGGCAGCCTGACAGCTCTGCCCTGTCATCTGGTAGTAGCACCTCAATTTCCTTTCAGGTCATTTCCCCTGCCCGACACATGCAGTCTTAGGGAAACTGCCAGTCCATGTCCTACACTCTCCAGCCAATGGATAAACATGTAGCTCAATGTAAGCCAACCACACTTTCTCTCACTGGTAAATTAAGAATCCCCATTAAATCATCTTGGGCAGTGCCCTAAAGAGACAGTGCATTAGTTCCTGCTGCTTAGATTCACAGAACAGCTCTTCTTCCTGGCTTTTTTAAAGTCTGACTCTTCAGCTTCTTTGATTCTATGAATGCCTGTCCTTCCCCCACCCCACCAAAAACATCTCACATGTTTGCATAAATTAGTAAGAACTGATTTCAATTGATAATGTACCATAATAAATAGAAATTCAATTATAGTGTTTAAAATTATAAAAATGAGAACTAAAAATGTGGTGATGTAAGTATGTGAAGGGTGAGGGGACTAGAGAAAGGATTCAGGGAATGAAACTGTAATCATGAAAGGGTAGTATAGCAAATTACTTATCAATATGGAGTTCAAATTAAAAACTTTGAAATTTAAAAAGATTAAAGGTCTCTGAGGGGAAAAATGGACCAAGTTAGGGAGAAGTAGGGCAGGAGAGTTTCTTTTTATTATGAAGTCATTTCAATTTATTTACCCTTTATTTTTAATATATTTTATTGATTATGCCATTACAGTTGTCCCATTTCCCCTTCACTCCCCTCCACCCTGCACACCCCCTCCCCCGACACTGCCCCCCTTTAGTTCATGTCCATGGGTCATAAGTTCTTTAGCTTCTACATTACCCACACTATTCTTGCCCTCCCCCTGTCTGTTTTCTCTCCACCATCTATGCTACTTATTTTCTGTACCTTCTCCCCCCTTCTCCTCCTCCCACTCCCCTGTTGCTAACCCTCCATGTGATCTCCATTTCTGTGGCTCTGCTCCTGTTTTACGTGTCTGCCTAGTTTGTTTTAGGTGTGGTTGTTAATAACTGTGAGTTTACTGTCTTTTCACTGTTCATATTTTTTATCTTCTTTTTCTTAGCTAAGTCCCTTTAACATTTCATATAATAACAGCTTGGTGATGATGAATTCCTTTAACTTGACCTTATCTGAGAAGCTCTTTATATGTCCTTCCATTCTAAATGAGAGCTTTGCTTGATAGAGCAATCTTAAATGTAGGTCCTTGCCTTTCATGACTTGGAATACTTCTTTCCAGCTCCTTCTTGCCTGTAAGGTCTCTTTTGGGAAACCAGCTGACAGTCTAATGAGAACTCCATTGTAGGTGACTGTCCCCTTATCTCTTGCTGCTTCTAGAATTCTCTCCTTCATTTTCATCTTGGCTAATGTAATTATGATATGCCTTGGTGTGTTCCTTCTTGGGTCCACCTTCTTTGGGACTCTCTGAGCTTTCTGGACTTCCTGGAAGTCTATTTCCTTTGCAAGATTGGGGATGTTCTCCTTTATTATTTGTTCAAATAACTTTTCCACTTGTTACTTTTCCTCTTCTCCTTCTAGTACCCCTATCATTCAGATGTTGGAATGTTTAAAAATGTCCTGGAGGTTCCTAAACCTCTCCTCATTTTTTTTGAATTCTTGTTTCTTCATTCTTTTCTGTTTGGTCATTTTTTTCTTCCCTCTGGTCCACTACCTTGGTTTGAGTGCCAGTTTTCTTTCCATCACTATTGGTTCCCTGTGCATTTTCCTTCATTTCACTTAGTGTAGCCCTCATTTGCTCATCTAATTTGCGACCAAAATCAACCAGTTCTGTGAGCATCCTGATCACTAGTGTTTTGAACTGTGTGTCTGATAGGTTGGCTATCTCCTGGTTGCTTAAAAGTATTGGCTCTGGGGCTTTGATTTATTCTTCTGATTGAGCCATTTTTGGTCAGGTCACACCTGTTATGTATAAAGGGCAGAGCCTTAGGTGTTCACCAGGGCAGGGCAACCCACATCACTGGGTTGTGACGCTTTTTGTAGGGGCGGGGTCAGAGAGGGGCAATGGCGCTTGTTCTGCGCTCTCTCGAATTTCAGTTCCCTCTGCTGCTTCCCACAAGCAAATTTGGCCCTTCTGGTGCTGGTTCCCAGGTGGGCGGGCTTGTCTACGTTCTAGGACCCTGTGAGTCTTTCCCACGAACTCTCCTGTGAGGCTGGGAGCCACTCCTGGCATCTCAACCTCCCCAGGTTTTTTCAATCAGTGCTTTTAGGCTTTATTTTCCATCACCGGGGCCCTGGGTTGTGTGGTCTGTCGCACTGCCCTTTTTTTTTTTTGGTCTGGTTTATCTGTGCACGGATGTGTGTTGCCGTCAGCCAACCGCCTTTTGGGTCAAACTGGGTTTGTTCATTTCCTTCTCCTACCTGGGTCTGCTAACCACTGCCTCCTCCTGCTGGGACCCCAGCCGGCCGCCTGTACCCCTCTTACTGGTCTGGGTGAATGGTTTGTTGTTGTCGGATTTCGGTACAGTTCAATTTTCTGTCTGTTCTGGTTGTGTTTTTGTTTCTGAATCTTTGTTGTCCTTAAATCTGATTGTGCAAGGAGGCACAGTATTTCCACCTATGCCTCCATATTGGCCGTGAGTATTTTTTAACCTTTTTTAAAAAATTAATCTGTATTGGTTTTTTTTCTATATTACCTTTCAGTCCCCATATAGCCCTCTCTTAACTGATAACTGTCTTCACGTTAAAATGGGTGGGGGGAAAGGATCGCTGGTCTGTCTTTAAAGGAGATGTTTCAGAATGTCAAAGCCTCTCTAGTCAGAAATCAGCCTGTGAAGGCTGCTCTGGAAACTGACACATGACACAACATCCCTGCCTCAGACTCCAAGAGAGGGAGGAAGCCTCCCTGCCCTGGAGGGTCACCACAGACTCCTGGATGGCGGGGGGAGGGCCCATCACCTCCTTGGGGGGGGGGCCCATCACCTCCTTGGAATGCCCTCACAGTACCCTCACCTGGGGACCACTTTAAGCATGTCTTTGCGTTTTCTTGCCATGACTTGGCTAAGTGTAGAGTAATTGGCATAGAACTTGGATGTTTTGGTTTGTTCTCTGCCCATCTCCTTACCCAACATTCACCCAGCTTTCCTGGAATATTAGAATTAGTCTTATCTCTAATTCTGGGATACTTCAAGGGATTAAGAAAACCCCAAATCCCTACATTTGCATATTTTTAAGACCATGATATTTGTTTTGAATGTGAGTCATAATTTTTCTGTTTTTTTAAATGGTATTTTGCTGATAAGACAAGGAGACCTTGATACTGAAGGTGTGGAGATGGTGTGTTTCCCAGGGTTGAATTAAGGGAAATCAGAAACTTTTGAGTTGTGTTTGTTTTTCTCCACCAAGGGAAGCTCTGGAGGTCATTGAAGCTGTGCATGGAGATTGTTAGGAATGGCAGATCCCCAGGAACGGAAAAGAAGAATCCCACAGTTCTCTCGCCAACCATCTCAAGGAGTAGGATCGATATTACAACATTAGCATTCAGCTCACAGAGTAGGCACATGTGTCCTCTCCCCATCTCTACATTCCTGTACCCTTGGATGACAGTGACCACCTCCCCTTTTCCACATTCCCCTGCCATGCCCAATCCTATGTCTGAAAGATAGTGAGTGTTCAGAAGTGGGGAAATGAAATAATCTGAGGCTGGGACATGGAAGGGAAGAACTAAAAGGGACTCGAAGTTCTCAGGCTGCAGACATACTGGAGTCAGGGGAAGAGTTGGATGTATTCATATTTTCAAGACAAGCCACCCAGCACCTTCAGAAGATCACTGAGTCACATCTAAAAATTCCTGGAGGGGTCTTGCATGTGCTTATGACCAGTCCCCTCATCCTCTACTCTGGTTCTCTCATTAAGATGTTTGCTCTCTTGGCTCAATTAACAATTTGAATGGATGTGGTAATTCTGCCCCATGTGAAAAAAGGATGCAATCAGTGAGCATGTTAGGAAATATGTTCTGTAAAATCAAGATATTGTGGTCATTATCACGGTGTAGTTCTTTGGACACTGTTAGGAAGTGCTAACAATGATACATTGACCTTATAAACTTTATCCAGCATGTCATTTGGACATATCACTGGAGGGTCCAATCCCAACCTTGTGGACCATGTTGGTCCATTGGCATAACCTTAAGTGCCAATAGCACTATTTTAATAAACTATAATGCACAGTTACAGTGAATTTAAACTTGGCTGAGAACCCAGATAATTTCTGTTAAAATTCTGGCTCCAATATTTAGCATCTGCATGACCCTACAGGGATGGACCTAGATTTTGTAAGACATGAAGCTTATATAATTTGGGGAGGTCTTTGAGAAAGAGTACAAATTCATGGATTCAAAATCAGCACAGAGCCTTGGAAGAGGCTCATGTAAGTGAAAGGTCTGAGCTTAAACTTCATTAGCTTCATGGTAGAACTGCCTCTACGGACCCAAGAAAAGTTATATGACCATTCTGAATCTCAGTAGCCTTACCTATGAAGTCAGGATAGTAATCATTATTCTGTGGAATTATGGAATGTATATATACATACATTCCTTATATACATAATACATATGAAAACTTGTATTGAAAGTTAACATTCTAGAACCCCCAAATTGGTCACTTGTTACGAATATCCAAATGTAGAGAGATGATATACTATGAAGATTAGACGAAATCTTTTTCTTTTCCTGAACTCTGATTGTGTTTGTGTGGGGTTGGATCCCAGTGAGCACAGGGACCAGATGACCATCAGCTCATGACACTGATTCTCAGAATAACAATAAGCATGGCCATGTAGCAGCAGTCCTCAGAGGGGGTCTTGGCAAGACCAAGGACAGGGAGAGCAGGTTGAGGGACCAAGGAAGGGAGGGTAGAATGTTGCAGAGTTGAATGTTGACTTCACGCCACTAACTAATGACCATTTTGAAAAACTGTTTTAATAAACACAGTCTCATTTGGACTGCATAGCACCTAGCGGGGGGCAGAATACTGGTGATGACCACCCTCCAGAGGGCCTTTTTTGGACTACTCATACCACAACCCACAAGTCTCCATCATCATTCACTGAGTGTCTCCATAATGTGAGATGCAGTGTTAAGTGCTTTCCATGTGTTTTCTCATCGAATCCTCTAAGTATCATTATTTTCATTTGGCTGAGAACTAGTGTACCTGAGATTCTTTTTTTAAGGGAAATAAAACAATTATTTATTAATTCATTTCACTAGACAAATATCTCTTAATCAATTATATTATGTAAGAGAACAAAAAATAAAACAATCTTTTTCCTTAAAGTAATTTAAACCTAGAAGAAACAATAGTCCTGAAGGAAAATCATTAAGATTATTTGATACCCACAAGAGAGAATAAATAAAACTTTGAAAGACGTCATGGGAAGAGTGGAGAAAATTCAAGAAGGATGCCCTTTTCAGTAATAAATAAACATCAGATTGGACCCTGTTTGAACAAATAACGAAGGAGAGCTTCCCCTTTCTGGCAAAGGAAACAGACTTCTGGTAAGTCCAGGAAGCTCAAAGTGTCTCAAAGAAGTTGGACCCAAGGAGGAACACACGAAGGCACATCATAATTACATCAGCCAAGATTAAAAATAAGAAGAGAATCTTAAAGCAGCAAGAGAAAAGGAGGCAGTTACCTACACAGGAGTTCTCATAAGACTATAAGCTGATTTCTCAAAAGAGACCTTACAGGCAAGAAGGAGCTGGAAAGAAGTATTCCAAGTCATGAAAGGCAAGGACCTACATCCAAGATTGCTCTATCCAGCAAAGCTATCCTTTAGAATGGAAGGGCAGATAAAGTGCTTCTCAGATAAGGTCAAGTTAAAGCAGTTCATCATCACCAAGCTGTTATTATATGAAATGTTAAAGGGACTTACCTAAGAAATAGAAAAAGATAAAAAAACCATGAACAGTGAAATGACAACAAACTATCAACAACTGACCCGAAAAAACAAACAAAAATTAAGCAAACAACTAGAACAGGAACAGAACCACAGAAATGGAGATCACATGGAGGCTTATCAGTGGGGAAGGGGAGGGGGAAATGGCAGGAGAAGGTACAGGGAATAAGAAGCATAATTGGTAGGCACAAAATAGACGGGAGGAAGTTAATAAGAATAGGACCTAAGGCTGTTACAACTAGTGTCTTTGCCAAAAACTTAACAGCTAGTGTCTAAGCACCTAATATAGTTTTGAGTATTTTTCTATGTTAACAGATTTGGAACCCATGAAAGGTTTGAGAACCTGTGAAGAAATTGCTTAAGAACCCTGGCCTGCATTGGAGACTGAATCTGTGTGCTCTATAAGGGAGTATATTCTTCTCAACAATGGACACGGATAACATTGCCGGCACTGCAGGTAGATTCGATCACTTCTGGAGATGTGTCTTATTTATCTCTGCATTGCCAGTGTCCAGTACGGTTGCTGGAAACATATGTGCTGTGAGATGAGGGAGCAAGTGAAAACTCTGGACAAGCAGCAAATGAGGGGCAGAGCCAGGAAACCCAGGGCTCCTGACTCCTAGCCAGAGCTCTATTACCGCCAACACTGCTGCCCCTTCTCTATGCAGGTTTGGCTGCTGTAACAACAAGGCCCAAAATACAAGGGCTTAAACAAGAGAGAAGTTTACAGCCCTTTTATGTATAAGCCCGTGTAGTCAATTACAAGGCAAGAGCAAGCAAGCCTCTTCCTTATAAACACCTAACCAGGAAGCTTCAGATATCACTTCCTGACACATTGTACTAGCCAAACTAGTCACATGGAATGCTGGGAAATGTAGCTTTTCTGCCCATCAAAATTTTCTGTTATTATAAAAGACAGGGGAATGGTAGTCTCAGCCACAGAGGGGCAAGCTGCTGTATACGGTGAGAAGGAAAAAAACTAAGGTATAGAGAGGTTTCTTCACCTGTAAAATGTAATAATAATTATAACTTCCGAGAGACTCATGCATTTTCCCCATGCTAAACAATAACAACAAAGCTAATTAGCATTTATTGAGCATGTACTATATTCTAGATCCTACACCATAAACTTACTTTACACATTTTATCTTCTCAACAACCCTCCAAGGCCGGCATTATTATTACCCCTTTCATTTTAAGTATGAGAAAACTAAACCTCAGAGAAGTTAATTAACTTGCCCAAGATTTCATCGCAAGTATGTGAGTGAGTAAAACCAGACCTGGGTTCCCTGACTCCAAAACCCATGCCCGGAACTCACCTGCTGCCCCCTCTGATGGAGATTGTCGCAGTATCTGTACTGCAGGTGGTTGCTGACAGGAAAGATGATGTGATTGATGGAGCACACAGCAGGTTTTCTCTACTTTCCCCAGGGAAGGCAGTGCACTATGCTGAGGCTTCAGGCTTCCTTGCCTGAGTTAAGGATCTGGCTCCATGGTGGACACTGTCCAGTTCGTGGTTGCTGGAGACAGGCTGGAGCCAAGAGGAGAAAGAATTCAGGTTTGAGAGAGAAGAGGAAAAAGCAATAAACTGAAAAATCACAGCTTTGCAGGCAATGGAATATATTACTCAGAGACTAAAATGTCACAAGAAGTACACGTCAGCTCCAGAACTTGAAAACATTTTTCCATCGTAAGTACTCCTCACTACCAATACAGAGCACTCTCTCCCTTCCTGGGAAGGCTCTTGCCCCACTCACCATCTTCCTAGTCTTCTGCAGACCTTGAAAACTGCCTCCTATTTATTCATAGTATTAAGAGGGCCGCTACCAATGAGCACTTACCATGTATCAACTACTTACAGCTTATTAATTCCTCAATAACCCTGTGGGATAGATACTGTTCATTTCACCCCTGCCTTACAGACCAGGACATTGAGGCCCAGAGATGTGAGGCGACATGCCCGTCTTCACAGAGCTGGTAAGAAGAGAACCAGGATTCGAGCCCTGCTCACCTGTCCCAGAGGGTAACTTTAATACTCCTTGAAACATCCTCGTCAGAACCCAGTTCTGGTCATGAGAAAGCGGGAAACAGCACAGATCCTCCCAGAAAAACCTGGCAAGTCTTTCTGCTCTTCTTTCACATTAAGACCCAATGTGGGCCAAAAACCCAAGGCGTGGAGGGTGGACTAAGGAATGTCAAATCCAGCCCCAGCTGGGGTTGGTAAGCAAAATTAAAGGTTAACTTACTAGCTAACCTTCAAAAATGAAGTTGTGGAGGGATATTGTTAAATAGGTGAGGTCATAAATAGTATGTACAGTGTGATTTCTATTTAAAAAATAAGTTCAAGTACACAAATACCCCCCATAAGCTTAAAAATCGAATCATCACGAGTTCTTCTATCTGAGCAGCAAGATTATGGGCAAACCTTGTCATTTTTTTAAAGTTCTGAAGACTTCGTAGTGTTTATTAAATAGTTCTCAATGGACTTTGATTTTTTTACTGTTACTCTATTACAGTTGTCCCAAATTTTCCTCCTTTGCTCTCCTCCATGGATCCTACCCCCACCCCACCGCAATCCCCACACCGTTGTCCATGTCCATGGGTCACTGGTACATGTTCTTTGTCTGGTCCCTTCCCCTTCTTTTATGTGGTACCCCACCCCCCATTTCCCCTCAGATAGGGTTTTTTTTTTAAAATCAAGTCTAATAGCCTTTAAATGACTGAGGTGGGGGAGGGAATAAAAGAAATGTCTTAAATCTTACTTTAGCTTATATGTACAGTAAGTCTTAAAGATATATATATATTTAGATCTGGAAAAAAGAAAATTTAAAATAAAAATTTAGTATCAGCACATTCATTTCTCAGATTTCTAAATAACAAATTAACATATTATTTATCCCGTGTAGCTACATTGTTTGTTTATTTGTTTGTTTAAAGGAAGAAAAGAGTCGGTGAGGACAGGAAAGTGTGCTAAGAGAACAATGGAAACAGAAAGGAAAGCGCCATGACTTACAGAACAACAAAGGCGCACTAGCGCAGTCCAACAAAACCTTACTGCCGTCACTGGGAAGACTCAGAGGTGATTCAAGTTCAAGTAAGATCTCAGGTTTGTGCCTGAAACCACCTGGAAAAAAGCTCATAGTGAGGATGACTTCCCTCAAAACCAAACAAGGCACTCATTCCTTCCTCCCTCCCACCCTCCCTCCCTTTTATCTTTTCTTTTTCGTTTTGAAAGAAAATTACACTTACAGGCGAGCTGGAGAACAGTACAAAGAATTATTTTTTCCTAAACCATGTGATAGTAAGCTGCCAATCTGATGGTCCATCACTCCAAATACCTTCCTAGTACAATTCCTACGATCAGGGACATGGCCTGTGTGGCCACAGGCCAAGCACCAGGCCCGGGAGGTGTGTGATACACAACTTCGGGCTAATCCTCAGACCCCGTCTGGGTAATGCCGATTGTCCTAATCATGTCTTTACAGCAAAACGATCGCCATCCAGATCGAGTGAGAGTTGGCTGGCTGTCTCTTTTGTCTCTTTCAGTCTGGAATCATTTCTCAGTATTCCCTTGTCTTTCACCACCCTAACAGTTTTGTAGGTTTCAAGACCCCTGGAGGGAGGTCTGTGTTTGCCTCCCCATTTTCTCTCTTTCCCTCAGTGATTCTCCGTCTCCTTTCTCTGGCTGCCCCAGCACTTGCTAATTCCAGATGCAAGAAGCAACACATGTTCTCAAGGGATCACCCACTGTGTGCTGGAAGGACCTACACTAGGACTTGGGAGGACACAGTGATGCTAGCTGGTTCTACAGAGGGGTGGCTGAGCCCCAGTGCTGTGCCAAGGGCACCAAGGGCGCCAAGGGCACAGGCTGAAATAGCACCCTATAAGGTGGCCACGGTGATTTTCTTACAGCTGAGGAATCTGTTTCTTAGGGAGGTTACTGTTATGGGCTGAAGTGTGTCCCCCCAAATTCATATGTGTAAGCCTTAATTCCCACTACCTCAATATGTGACCATATTTGGAGACAGGGCCTTTAGAGAGGTGTGATTAAGTTAAAATGGGACCACTGAATTGGGCTGTAATGTAATCTGACTGGTGTTTTTACAAGAAGAGACAATTTGGATATCAGGGATGCGTGCACGTGGAGGAAAGGCCATGTGAGGACACAGGGAGAAGGCGGCCATCTGCAAGACACGGAGAGAGGCCTCAGGAGAAACCAGCCCTGCTGGCCCCTTCATTGTGGACTTCGGCCTGCAGAACTGAGAAAAATCAGTATCTGTTATTCAAGCCAGCCAGTCGGAGGTATTGTGCAATGGCGGCCCTAGTATACTAATACAGTTACATAATGTGTGAGAACTTAGGGGTTATTCAGCCTTAAAAAGGAAGGAAATTTTGCACATGCTAAGTGAAATAAGCCAGTCACAAAAGGACAACTACTCAGTGGTTCCACTCAGATGAAGTATCTAAAGTAGAAAAATTTATAGAGGCAGAAATTTAAAATGGTGTTTTCTGGAGGCTGTGGAAGGGAGGAATGGGGAGTTAGTGTTTAAGGGGCACAGAGTTTCAGTTTTGCAAAACAAAAAACATCTGGAGATGAACGGTTGCACAACAATGTGAATATACTCAATGCCACTAAACTGTACTCTCAAAACTGGTTAAATTGGTACATTTTATAGCTTGTATATTTTACACAATGAAAAGGAGCCTGGGGGCCTCCCCTTTAACAGGAAGTTCAGTCTTGCTGAAATCTTGGCTAACTGCTTTTGGGGGTGGGTGAAAGAAGGGAGTTGGAGGAGGAGGAGGGAGTAGGGGAGGAAGAGTCAGGACTCCGGCAGGAGAAAGGCCTGTCCACTTCCGCTAGGTCAGGACATGTGCCTGCATAGCTTAAATGGAAGAAGCCTGGGGCTACCAGGTTTTCAATACTGAAATCATAATGCATGTACAAAGAAAATCACAACGCCTTTGTCAATGATGGTGACAGAGGAGAGCAGGATTTCCAAATGTGAGGCGGAATTCCCTGAGGCTTTTTCTTTTCTTTTGAAATGCCTTTTTCCCTGTTGTTTCTCAACATCTCCTGGGCCTTCTGTTCATCTCGCACAGAAAGAACATCTCTTCAGTGGTGGTCAGAGCGCTTTCAGACCCGCCCACAGAAACAACCAATCAGGACAGCCACCTCATGGCCACCTAGATTTGGCTGGCTGGCTGTCAAAATCTGTGACAGAGATAGGGGTGCAGAGGGCCTGTGGGAAGAGCTCTCACACTCTTCTGGGTGTACAGCAGAGCTCTCAGGTCCGAACAGCCCCTGCCTTAACTTCCTGTCCCCTAGTAAAAGGGGCCTGTCTCCTGCCTCCTCATGCGCATGGTTCCCTAGGTCTGCATGTACCAGATTGGAATTCTCCCCTGCTCCCCCAATACATTCCTTCTGGTGATAGAGTACCTAGTTGATTTTTGTTTCAGGTCAGCATGACCCCTTCCAATGGCTTGACTCTTCTACCCCAACCTGGAACTTCAGAGCTGCCTTATTTTCATGATGGATAAGCAAAAACAGTTATAGTGCACTGAGTGTGTGACAGGCATTGAACTAGGCACTCTATAGAATTTGTCTCATTTAATCCTCAAGTAGCTACTATTATACTCCCCGCTGCTCAGATGAGAAATCCGAGGCCCGGCTTGCTTATGTGACTTGCCAAGTCACACAGATGCCAAGTGCTGGAGTAGCGTTCACACTCACCAGGTCTGTGTGCTGAGCCCAAGGGCTTCTGAGAATAATGACATAAAAATTATGCATGCATGCGAATGAGAATAATAAAAGTACCTATAACACAAGGGGTATGGTTAGAGGACAGGATACTATTTGTCTTTCAGTTAAAATTTTCCACATCCTCAATAGTGTGTGTGAAATTCACTATTTTCAATTGAAATTACTGTAAGGAAAGACTGTGCATGCTGGGGCGCTTCTCTCTCGAGGAAGAAAAGCACATGTACTGGCCGTAGGGAACAGCACTGGGACGGGTTGTCCTGTGTGGCCTCGCCTGGTGTCGCGTGGGCAGCACCCACCTGCACCCACACCCCCATGGGTCTCCACCAATAGTAGATTTCCAAGACACTGCATTTTTGTTTTAATTTTTTCTTCTCTCTCTCAATTCCTTTCTTTTTCTTCCTTTCTTTGTTTTTAAAGAAGCGCATGTCAGTGACTTGGTATCGGTTCATCCTTGGAATATGTGTGTTGCAAGCTCCGGGTCCCTCAACTTCCAATGATGTGGTGGACGTCTCAGATTTGAAGATTCTGGGAACAGTCACTAAGGGTTGGGTGTTTTGTCCATTTTCCTGAGCTGTAGAATATTTTATTCTCAAAGTGGCAAGAAAACCTTAATCTCACCACACCCACTGCCTCACAGGCCAATTTCTAAGTTGTGCTCTGAGAAATTAGTAAAGTCTCTATAAGGATAGTAAGAAAATTCCTCCCTTTGCTGATTCTTTCACATTCTGGGTTCCATTGGAAGAGAAAAAAAATCTTTGGAATCAATAATTTCTGACTTCCTTGCCCTAAACCTTGGACAGATTTGGTCTT
The DNA here is from genome assembly GCF_014824575.4 of Sturnira hondurensis. Lineage (NCBI taxonomy): Eukaryota > Metazoa > Chordata > Mammalia > Chiroptera > Phyllostomidae > Sturnira > Sturnira hondurensis. The sequence continues at coordinate 6,413,357 of NW_028088140.1, read as the reverse complement.
ATATCATCAAATTCATAAGAGGTAGGCAATATCACAAGTAATTAAGAATCTGCAATACTCTCTCCACATGACCCAACCTTACCTCTCCCACTTCATGGAGAGCTCACTGACAACCCCAACTCACTGCTGAAACCTGCTGATTACACAGCTTTTTCTCAGAAAGAAAAAGGGGCCTTGACACTTTGACGTCAGGTGACACTGCTGTGCTCAGGTAAAGCGCCCAACATGCGCCAGACCCAAGGGTTCTGTGAGGCGGCCCGAGCTGAGAATGCGGCCCCATGTTAGGAAGCTTCATATTGGATGGCAAATCTCCAGTCCAAGCACCTTGAATGCAAGACACAGAGCGTATAACCACAGAAACAGAGGCAGAGGGGGGGAAACTGGAGAGAGAGAGAAGCATAAAGACAAGGAGTCTGGAGCAGGGAAGTTGCTAAGGAAAGAACAGTGGTTTCTCCTCTTCGGGGAAGACCAGACCCCGTAACTGGAGCTGCTACGGTTTCCTGCATAGTTCTTCAGTTCTCCATGAGGCCTGAATGTGCGGCTGCTGAGCGGGCTTTCTTTGCTAAGTCATTGAACAAATGTGTATCTCTGTCAAAAACCCCAATCTCTTGAGGTGTCCTCAAGTGTATCATTACTTTTTGGTTCTGTTTGTTTTGCAACTGAAAAGAGTCCAACATCCTTGTTCAAAAGTGAATACATAATTCTTCTCTCCGAAATTACTCTTTCCACCCACTTTTGGTATTATGTTCTTTTGATTTCTCCCACTGTCTTACTAGAGTCTATCAATCCATTTTCCAGGCCCTATCGATTCTGCCTTCACAACACAACTTCAAAACGTCAGGGCTGGTAAACACTCTGCCCACACAGCATGCCTCTCGCACCCTTTGCTCTTAGCAGGCCTCACTAACTGATCACTGCATTCTCTCCCATTTACCTAAGCAAGGTTAAAAGCAATAAAAGCTCTATTCTTTGAATGCTTATTATATATACCAGATACTGTGCTAAGCATTTTTTTCATGCCTTACCTCATTTAATTCTCATAAAAAGCCCTGTGAAATAGATACTATTGGTCTTTCCACTGAGCAGGTGAGAAAACTGAAGCTCAGAGAGCAGGGAGCCTGGCTCCTCCCTTTCCCCCAGTCCTCCAATCTTGTTTCCTGGCCTCCCACTGAGGGAACGTAGCTGGGGCCAGTTTGCAGGGGCCCACTCCTTGCAGGCTACCTCCGCTTGTGGAGCAGAGCAGAAAGGCAGGGACTGGATCTGAGACCAAACAGAAGGACTTGCAATTTTGTAGCCTCTTCTGATATGTAGCTAAAAGGAATCTGACCTGATTCTGAAACATAGCACTTGATCCACAAATTTCCTTTTGCACTTTAACACTGTTAAATATGTGCGTTTATCATATAGTTAAATATGTGCATTTGCATGTAATATATATTTGTGTGTCTTTCTCTGGACTATAGGTTCTGTAGGTCTGTTAAGTAAGACACAAGCGAAGCATTGCCATTCCTGTCCTAATGCCTAGCCCTGTGCTTTGCTCGATAAATATTTATTGAGTGGTGAATGATACGGACCTAAGGCCTGTGCCTCCTCAGACTGAGGTGTGTAGCAGGGTGTCAGGGGTACGCCAAGCCACAAGACAAACACCTTACGTTTCCCTGGAGAGTCCATTTCACAGTGTGGTAAGTGATTTTAAACACAATTTTAATTTTAAAAAAAGTCAAATGTAAAACTTACATGTTTTTTAGGTAAAATAATTACTTCCAAAGAGGCTAAAATCTTCATATCTTCATTTTTTCCTTTCTTTTTAAACAAGTGTTGACTGAGCATTTGCTGTATGCCAGGCACTGCTCTAGTCAGACAGGATTCCTGCCTGCCTTCAGGGTCTTACAGTTTAGTGCAGACAGCAGCAAACATCTATAAAGGGCCAGAGAGCAAGCGTGTTCGGTGACGCTACCCAAACATTCCCTGTCGCTTTACTAGGGTCTGCCATTGAAATATAACGGCGGCCATCGGCAACACCTAAACAAACAGAGCCAATGCGTTCCAGTACAACTGTTACTAAGAACTAGGTCAATTTATGCCCCAAGTAGAGTAGCCAGATTTAACAAATAAAAAAACACACAATGCCAGGGCAATTTGAATTTCTGATAAATAGCAAATAATATTTGGGATATACTTATAACCCTAGAAATTATTTACTGTTTTCCTGAAATTTAAATTTACCTGGGCATCTGATATTGAATTTGGCAGCCCCTACCTTCAACTAACTGTAGTTCACTGTGGACCTCAAATATTTGTTCTGGGAGTCGGTGGCTTTTGGAAACAAAAAGATGCCCCATGCCTACTCTGTGATAAGCTTCGTAACTCTGTTACTATTTTTAAAAGGCGAATACCCAATATTCCGTGAGCAGGGCAGCAGAGGGGTTTGGTTTCTTGCTCTTATTGGATGCCTACATCTTCAACGAGCTTGTCCTTGAAGGCAGCTGGTCTTCTCACGGCGTCTCCGGCCCCACCACTGGTGCACCCCAGAGCTTGGAGAGGGCTCCAGGTGGTCAGATTCCAAAGGTACGTCAGGTCTCTGTGAGGAGCACGGGGTGGGGGAAGGAGGGGGAATTACTAGAAATTTCCTTAAATTTCATATCTTAGCCTCTTATTTTTGCTACATCATCAGAGTGAGAAGGGGATGATGTGGGTGGGGGCAAAATAAAACTCCCCTTTTAGATGCTCCTTCTTCTTTGGGAATGACACTTACAAGAGAAGGAGTGATGGACAACCGCCCAGATGACATTGAGGCTGGTCACTGCTGACAGTTCATTCCTGGCCTCCCAGCCCCTTGGCCTTCCTGTCTGCCAGTGTCTGAAGGAAGAGAGCCAGCATGTGAAGGTCACAGAGTTGCACAAAGTCAGCAGGGCCCAGGGCCTTCCGAAAGGTGTGGCCATCTCCCCTCCGCACTGAGAACCTTTTAAATGACTCCCGGAGCGGCTGGGCTGCAGAGCCCAGCAAGCACCCCTGCCCTTCCCCGAGGTACTAGCAGGGCCTGCAGCCAGGCGTTGCCGGTTCTCAGTGGTATGGTCCAGGCCTGGCTTTCTGTTCTCCCTGCTGGAGGCCTGCCATCCTTATTGAGTGCATTTCCAAGAAAGCAGTTGACAGGCTTGGCAGTGCTATTCCTGGAAATGTTCAATAGGCCATCTTCTGGCAGGGACGCCACTGACTGGTGGGTCGGAAGGGGAGACCACGTGCTCAGTGCCATCTCAGCCGGGCCTATTCCCAGGTGCCTCTGAGCAACAGCCGCGGGAATACCGAAGGCTGTCAGATGGCTGCGGGGCTGGGGGCCTCTGTGGGACTCTCTCCCTCCCTGGCAGGGGGGCCGCCTGAGGGCTCTGCTAACTGAAGACAGGCGTCCTGTGACTACACACTTCAAATCGCAGCAGCTGCAGCTGATGCACTGTGTGTCCCTCAGTCAACTCTGCAGGGGACACTTGGCCACTGCTGAAGGGCACTTTCAACAACGGCTTTAACTCCTGTGGCTGCCGGAGGAGAGAGGCCAAGGCTGTGTCACTGGGCACAGGAGTTTGAGGTGACTCTCGAAGGCTGGAATTTCCCTGTGATGCAGGGCACCGTGTAGACCAAGGCTTCTCTGCCTCAGTACTACTGACATTTAGGGCCAGGGCCTCTCTGTTGGGGCCTGTACTCCAGGATACTTAGCAGCACCCTTGGCTTCTACCCAGGAGGTGTCAATAGCCCCTCCTCTGGTATCCTCGGCCCCAACTGTAATAACCAAAAATACCTCCAGATCTTGCCAGCTGTCCCCTGGAAGGCAGGGTTGCCCTGGGTGGAGATGGGGACCTTCCACAGGTGATGCTGGGGAGGGGAAGACAAAAATCTCAGAGTTTGACCTCCAGTTGAGCAAGAAGTCGCTGAGTTCTCGGGCCTCAGGTTCCTCATCTGTGCGGCAGAGACTGGCATGAAGGGAGGTGCGTGGGGGTCGGTTCCAGCAACGTGTGGCTTGCATCCTGCATTAAAGGGCCACGTGGGCCAACGGAGCAGGTCAGCCGGTGCCACAGCCACTCCCTGCCTCAGAGGGCCTGGCTCCCTCTGAGAGGAGGATACAGCTGAACATTTTTTAAATTCTCAAGGGTCTTAAATTAAAATGAACAAATGCGTTAGAAAGCCTTTCTTTTTATTTATTTTTTTAATTGAAACAGGTGTATGCTATGGTTGTATGAAGTTAATGAACATGCCTTCCTTGAAAGAGGTTTCGTTATTTCTCCTTTTTATCAACACCCGAGGAATTGCATTCCTCTGGCAAAAAAAAACAGAAAGTAAGAAGAGTGTGGAAGGCCCTTCTATTTTGTTCACAAAATTAGTATCTTGTTCTTTATAATTTGTAACAAAAATGTATCTTAAGTGTACCATAGCCCTGTAGAAAGACACTGTTGCTTTAAGCAAGCTTATATAACTCTCTGGCTCCGCTCACCCTAATGGCTTTCAAGGAACTGTAGTCTTCAAAGGCTCACAGTTCTCCTGTTCACACTGGTAAAAAAATAAAATAAAATAAAAAATAAAGGAAAGGAGCAACCGGGGCACCCTTGAAGGTAAAAAGCGAAGGGCTGAGCCCTTGAGGACAAGGTTACCTGTGCCCCCTGCCCACCCCAGTCTTGGGGTCCTTGTCAAGATCCAGGCAGCCATGGCCCCTCCTCTGTAGCTGTGTACCTTGGAAGACCTAAGGCCATGTTTGCTTTGGGAAGCAGGCCACTGATTAATCAAAGAAAACAAAAACAGCTTCGTTTTCCATAACGCACTCACCAAAGGGCTTTTCTAGGAAAAAGCGTGATCACGCTGTTCCTTCTATTTCCCTAGAGGCCAACAGTGGCCGGGAGGAGGTGGGGGCAGTGCCTGAGGAGGTATCTGCGGAAGTTTACTCCTTAATAGTCCCGTGCCTGGAAAAGGCTTCATTTTGCCAACTCGCTCAAAGTACTGAACATCCACTGACCTGTTGAACGAAGCCCGTGTCCTCTCTCTGTACGGACCCAAGGTACTCACCTGCTCCTATAAGATCATTCTGATCAGACAGCCTTCCTGGAAGGGCACCTGGGGGGCTGGGACTCTCCAGACCAAAGCTACGCAGAAGGGCCAGAAAAGGCGGCCAGGGGGCACCGTGGTGACACCAGCTCTCGCACGCAGACCTTGTTCCAAGTGTTTTTCTGAGACTCCGTAAGGACAAGTAGCGCTGGAACTAGGGTGAGGGGGGTGAGGCATCACCTCTGGCCCCAAATTTAAGGGAACCAAATAAACCCAGCAGTTGAATAAATAATATAAATAATGTTTTAATGCAATATTTTTTAACATCAAAGCTAATGTCAAAAAAATTCATGATGAACAAAATATCCAAATTTAAGGACCAGCTCTTGTTCCAGGAGCACAATGTCCTCAGGGACACACACTTGACTTCAAGTACTCTCAGGACTTTGAAGGGTCTCAGGGATGCAGAAGAACCAAAGGAACTGGGTGCAGAGTCAGGGACAGAAGAGGAGCTCATGGCCACGCGGCCTCTGGTGTGTCCCCAGCTTCTCTGCATTCTGGTTCCTGTTTGTAAGGCAGGCTTAACATCAGCCCCAACTACCTCACAGGGGCTGCTAGGACCAAATAAGATCTTGTTCAGAAAGCATTTGATAAACCATACCCATGGCATCCTCCAAATGTACAACAGGGAGAATAAAGTAATGCTGGTAATAGTAGTAGTAGGTGATATGATGTGGGACAGTCCCCAGAGAGGAGAAGAGAGAAAAGGCAGGAGAAGAGAGGTGGAGGGGTGGGATGAGCTGTGAGTGTGGGGGCAGGGGCGGGGGGCGGGGGCAGTGCTGGGGAGGAGCCCAGAGCCCGGATTCTGACCTGATTTCCAGCGCCAGCTCAGGTGCTCACAACCTGCAGAGCCTCCGCCCATTTTCCAGTTTCTCTGAGCTTCGGTTTTCTCAGTGTTGATGTGAGAATAATAGTTAATGTGGTACCGTGTGCACAGCACACAGTGTAACCTATTACAAGTTGATGCTAACCCCTTCCTCCACACACACACCCCTGCCTGCACACTCACATCCACCTCAGGCTTCTCCCATGAAGAGAAAAGAAGGAGAAAGAAGAGAAACAGGAGAGGCAGGACGAACAAAAGCTAAGATTGGCTGAAGCAAGAGAAGAGAATTGGAGTGAGGGGGTAGAGGAAAGGAAGGAGGAAGGAAAGGAGGAGAAGAAAGTGGGGACACTCAGAGCCTAAGCTGAGGGTTCTCAGGGTGAGTCAGTTCTAGCGTCCCCAGAAAATGTCCATGGAGAGAATCAAGGTCAACAATGTATTTGAAATTCATCTGTGATGACACACATAGCCCCAATTCATTTGTTTTACTTGCTGTAGAATATTCTATAACATGCATCCATTTATATAGCCATTCCCCCAAGGGTGGACATGTAAGTTGTTTTAAGGGGGCTTCAGTGGCATTGGTAATTTTTCGCTTCTGTAGCTGGGTGGAAGGCATGGTGAAGTTCAATCCATTGGTCTCTTTTTCTATGTCTGAAACAGTCAAGCGGATCCTACTGGTCCAGCCAAACTTCCAGGCCTTGCCCTTCAGTCAAAGACAGACAGGATTTCTAGGAGCAGGTGAGACAATCCGCCTGAAGTGTGCAAGCAGAGTGGGCAGGCCGTAGGTGTCTACCCCATGGCCACCCTTCCCCACAGGGGCACGGCGCCCCTTGTGGCTCTACCTGCCCCAAGTGAGCACAAGTCCAACCACATTGAGATTTGACTCACAGGCTTGTGGCGACTCAGACGTACCCACTGCCTGAGACCTCACCCTGACCTGGAAGTTCCAGGGTCGGGCCCCACAGGCTGGAAGTGGGCGAAGTCTCAGACAAAAAATGCTTCCAGGAAAACAGTTTTCTCTAGGCTAGCTGAGCTCCTCACAGTCAAATCTCTGTAGCTTTCATAATCAGACAAAGGGGAAAGCTGTTTGTAAATTGTGGAGCCACCGGTTACAGCGGATCCCCTGGAAGTCAGTCTGTGCATTTTCTTACTAAAGAAAAGGAGAAGTGTCGAGAATCTAAAAGGATAAATCTTCTGGAAACCGTTCCTATTTGCCTTTGGGGTATGCAGCTACTTCCCTCCTCTTGCCCACTATGTCTTAGTGACTGTTCCCTTTGGCTATAACTAAAATTGGTCTGCATTCCCCAGCATCCACCTGTTCTGTGAGGTGATCGTCTCCCCTCAGGCCGCTGTGAGGGCTGAGCACTGGCCTCTAACAGTCCGCCTGCCACACGACAATCCACCAATCCACCACTCAGGCCTGGGATTCAGTCCAGGGAGTAGCATGAGGTGACTGAGGTGCTTGCCTTGGGCACAAAGTTTAAGGGGACACCCAGCAATTGAGACAAGTAATATTTTAATGCAATATTTAAAAAAATCAAAATCAATGCCAAAAAAGTGCCTAATAAACAAAATATCAAGATTTCACATAAAGATAGGGTCCACGCAGAAGCCCCTGAGATAAGTTCAAAGGGGAATTGAATCCTTGTACCATCTCCACAGGTAAAGGACAAGGATGTCCCCACAGCACAGAAACTTGCATCTGCCCACAGCAGAGTAGCACAATCCCATCTCTACCAACTGGGCAACCCACAGGCCCCTGCCCAGGGACCCAGGCACAACCCTGGGCCTCTCCCACCCCCCACGCTGCTACACCTCTGGCCACTCCCCAGCCCCACCCCCGCACAGTCAGCCTCAGCCACCACGCACCTATACACACGTTTACTGCACACATATGCAGTGACCGTACTCCAGGAGCCCCGAGCCCCAAACCAATAGCTGCCAGACACTTTGTTTCAAACATACAAAGTTGTTTCTTTCCAAATTAATTACTTGCCAACATTTAAAAACTGGGAGATGTCGCAGAAAAATTCAAATTTCTAGCCTGTCTTTAAAAATCCAGATTTCAAGCTGATTTTGAAAAATCCAAAGGGAAGATGGTGGCGTGGGTAACAAGGTACTCGCCTCCTCCCACAACCACATCGAAATTACAACTAAACTACAGAACAACCATCATGCAGAACCACCTGAAGTCTGGCTGATGGAAGTCCTACATCTTGGGATTTAAAGAAGCCACATCGGGACTGGCAGAAGGGGGAGAGGTGTGGAACCAGCTGGCCCCACACCACAAGTGGTGGATCAAATTGGGAAGGATATCTCTGATGCGGAGGTCCCGTGTGAGGAGTGAGGGGTCCTGGCCCCACACCGGGACCCCATCCCCAAGTTCCAGTGCCAGGAAGAGAGGTTCACATAACTTCTGGCTGTAAAAACCATCAGGGACTGAGGCTGAGGGAAGTGGAGGCTTCTGGAGGCCCAGGCAGTTCCTCTCAAAGGGCCTGCACACAGACTTGATCAACTCACTCCTCTGAGCTCCAGTGCTAGGACAGCAGCTGGAAAGGCACTGTGGACCTAGGGGAGGAAATGAAGTGTCTGGCATCAGGGTGAGAGCTGAGGGTCAGCTTTCTGCCAGATAAAAGTGCTGGCAGAAGCCAGTGTCCCTTTTGTGAGCCCTCCCCCAACAGAGCTAGCAGGCAGGTGCAGTATCTGAGACTCTACTAACCTGCCTCACACTGTTTGCCCCACACTGGTGATTCCCTTAGGCCCTTCACCAACCAACTTTCAAACCTACCCCAAGCTGTTTCTGGTGGCTTTTCCATACAAATGTCCTCTTTGGGCTCATGCTTCAGATTTTCCTAAAATCTCTCAAGTAAGCAGCATCTGGCCTCAGCGTACCCCTAGCTAAGTGGCCCCAGGTCAGATACTAACAGGAGNCGGGACTGGCAGAAGGGGGAGAGGTGTGGAACCAGCTGGCCCCACACCACAAGTGGTGGATCAAATTGGGAAGGATATCTCTGATGCGGAGGTCCTGTGTGAGGAGTGAGGGGTCCTGGCCCCACACCGGGACCCCATCCCCAAGTTCCAGTGCCAGGAAGAGAAGTTCACATAACTTCTGGCTGTAAAAACCATCAGGGACTGAGGCTGAGGGAGATGCAGGCTTCTGGAGGCCCAGGCCGTTCCTCTCAAAGGGCCTGCACACAGACTTGATCAACTCACTCCTCTGAGCTCCAGTGCTAGGACAGCAGCTGGAAAGGCGCCGTGGACCTAGGGGAGGAAATGAAGTGTCTGGCATCAGGGTGAGAGCTGAGGGTCAGCTTTCTGCCAGATAAAAGTGCTGGCAGAAGCCAGTGTCCCTTTTGTGAGCCCTCCCCCAACAGAGCTAGCAGGCAGGTGCAGTATCTGAGACTCTACTAACCTGCCTCACACTGTTTGCCCCACACTGGTGATTCCCTTAGGCCCTTCACCAACCAACTTTCAAACCTACCCCAAGCTGTTTCTGGTGGCTTTTCCATACAAATGTCCTCTTTGGGCTCATGCTTCAGATTTTCCTAAAATCTCTCAAGTAAGCAGCATCTGGCCTCAGCGTACCCCTAGCTAAGTGGCCCCAGGTCAGATACTAACAGGAGTTAGCATTGTTCACAGCTTGGCCTTGTCTGGGTACCTCTAGGCCCAGCAAAAGTAGCAGCCATCTGCAGATTGCTTTGTACCATGTTGGATGGCCCCAGGCAGAACACAGGCAATGGTTGACCTTGGCCCGCACTTCCCTGGAGGCCCCAGGGCCAGTACATCCAGTGGACAGCTTCAGACCACATCAAAGCACCACCCAACAACCTCCACAAGTGACACACTCAGGGGTCTGACTCAGCGGGCACCAGAGCCCCACTGAAGTAAGTCCTGCTCTGTGAGGTGGGCCCCTACATAGCCGATCCTCCAGGGGTTGGAGGTTGGTGGTTGTTGATCTCAGGCATTCCTTGCAGCTCACCAGTTTATGGTAAATCCCTCCCACTGGCATGCCAATAGCAATCAAGGCTCAGCTACAAGAAAAGGGTGTACACGGCCCACACAGGGAGTACGCCTTGAGTGCCAAGCTTGAGTGATCAGGGAGGCTGTGCCACTGGACCCTAGAGAACACCTACTACATTAGGCCACACTACCAGGCCTGGGAGACATAGAAGCTCTACCTAATGCATAAAAACAAACACAAGGAGGCTGCCAAAATAAGAAGAAAAAGAAACATGTTCCAAATGAAACAGAAGGACAAAACTCTAGAAAAAGAAGTAAACGAGTTGGAAACAAACAATGTATTAGATGCAGAGTTTAAACACTGGTTATAAGGATGCTCAAAGGACTTAGTGAGGACCCCAACAGCATAAAAAAGATCCAGTCAGAAATGAAGGACACACTAACTAAAATGAAGAATAATTTACAAGAAATGAATAGTAAACTAGATGAAGCTGAGAATCAAATCATGATGTGAAAACATCCAGCCAGAAAAGCAAAAAAGAAAAAATAATCCAAAAAATGAGGATAGTGGAGGGAACCACTGGGACAACTTTAAGAGGTCCAACATTCACATCATGGGGTGCAGGCAGGAGGAGAGAAAGAACAAAAAAATTGAAAACCTATTTGAAAAAATAATGACAGAAAACTTCCCTAAACTGGTGAAGGAAATAAACATACAAGTCCAGGAAGCACAGAGAGTCCCAGACAAGATGAACCCAGGGAAGAGCACACCAAAGCACATCATAATTAAAATGCCAAAGGTTAAATACAGAGACAATCTAAAAAGCAGCAAGAGAAAAGGAGTTAGTTATCCGCAAGGGAGCTTTCATAGTACCATCAGCTGCTTTCTCAACAGGAGCTTTGCAGGCAAGAAGGGACTGGCAAGAAATGTTCAAAGTGATGAAAAGCAACAACCTACAGACAGCCAAGATCACTCCACCCAGCAAAGATAGCATTTTGAACTGAAGGACAGATAAAGAAAAGGCTAATGTAGTTAATCACCACCAAGCCAGTATTGTATGAAATGTTAAAGGGTTTTATTTAAGAAGAAAAAAATCGATAAAAAATATGAACAATAAAATGGCAATATTTAGATCTCTATCAACAATTAAATCTAACAAACATAAAAAGCAGAACAGAAATTGACTGATAGGTACAGAGAATGTTTTGACACGTGCCCGATGGGAGGGTGGTTGGGGAGAAGGGTGAAGAGGTGAGGGAACTAAGAAGTACAAACTGGTCATTACAGAACAGCCATGGGGATGTGAAGTGCAGCACAGGGGACAGTCAGTCACAGTCTAGTAAGTATGTCCAGGGTCAAATGGGTGTGAGGTTTAGTGGGACAGTCACGTAGTATATCATATAATGTCTAATCATCGGGGTGTAGACTTGAAACTAATATAATAATGCATGTCAACTGTAACTGAAAAATAAAGATAATTAAAACTGAGAGATGTCTACCAAAGATAAATAAGAACTTATGTTCAAGTACTTGCATAGAAATATTTGTAGCAGAGTTCTTCCACCAAAAGATAGCTAACCAAATGTCCATCAACTGACAAAAGGATAAAGAAAATGTGCTACACCAGCACACTAATCATTGATAAAAAGGAACAAAGTTCTAGAAAATGAAAATAGTTCATTAATTAATTAAAATAAAAATTTCAGAAAGGAACACAATTCTGAAACATGCTACAACATGGATGAACCTTGACAATATTATGCTAAATGAAAAATGCCAATTGCAAGGCCAAATATTATATGATTCCATCTACGGCAAAGTCCAGATGAGTTTGTCCAGAAATGGCAAACTCAAAGAGACAAAAAGTAGTATTACTAGTTTCTCAGGCTGGGGGTGGAAAATGGGGAGAGATTGACTGTCAGAGGGCACAAGTTTGCTTTTAAGGTGATGGAATGTTCTAAAATTAGACTGTGGTGATGGTTGTACAACTCTGTAAGTGTACTAAACCTTGTTTAATTGTATACTTAAGACTAGTGACTTTTTAAAAATATATTTTATTGATTATGCCATTACAGTTGTCCCATTTCCCCCCTTCATTCCCCTCCACCCTGCACACCCCCTCCCCCACCATTCCCCCCTTTAGTTTATGTCCATGTGTCACAAGTTCTTTAGATTCTATATTTCCCATACTATTCTTGCCCTCCCCCCTGTCTATTTTCTACCTACTGTCTATGCTAATTATCCTCTGTACCTTCTCCCCCCTTCTCCTCCTCCCACTCCCCTGTTGCTAACCCTCCATGTGATCTCCATTTCTATGGTTCCACTCCTGATCTAGCTGTCCTCTTGGTTTGCTTTTGTTTTAGGTGTGGTTGTTAATAACTGTGTGTTTGCTGTCCTTTCACTGTTCTTATCTTTATCTTCCTTTTCTTAGATAAGTCCCTTTAACATTTCATATAAGAAGGGCTTGGTGATGATGAACTCCTTGAATTTGATCTTATCTGAGAAGCACTTTATCTGCCCTTCCATTGTAAGTGAAAGCTTTGCTGGATAGAGTAATCTTGGCTGTAGGTCTTTGGATTTCATGACTTGGAATACTTCTTTCCAGCCCCTTCTTGCCTTTAAGGTCTCTTTTGAGAAATCAGCTGACAGTCTGATGGGAACTCTTTTGTAGGTGACTGTTCCCTTATCTCTTGCTGCTTCTAGGATTTTCTCCTTCATTTTAACCTTGGCTAATGTAATTATGATGTGCCTTGATGTGTTCCTTCTTGGGTCCACCTTCTTTGGGGCTCTGAGCTTCCTGGACTTCCTAGAAGTCTATTGCCTTTGCCAGATTGAGGAAGTTCTTCTTTATTATTTGTTCAAATGAGTTTTCCACTTGTTGCTGTTCCTCTTCCCCTTCTGGTACCCCTATAATTGGATGTTGGAATGTTTAAAGAGGTCCTGGAGGTTCCTAAGCCTCTCCTCATTTTTTTGAAATCTCGTTTCTTCATTCTTTTCTGTTTGGTCATTTTTTTCTTCCTTCTGGTCCACTCCCTTGATTTGAGTGCCAGTTTCCTTTCCATCACCATTGTTTTTCTGTGCATTTCCCTTCATTTCAATTAGTTTCGCCTTCATATGTTCCTCTAATTTGTGACTAAAATCAACCAGTTCTGTGAGCATCCTGATCACCAGTATTTTGAACTGTGCATCTGAGAGGTTGGGTATCTCTTGGTCAATTAGAAGTATTGGCTCTGGGGCTTTGAGCTGTTCTTCTTCTTGAGCCATAATGTTTTGGTCTGTTCGCACCTGGTAGGTGTGAGGGGCAGAGCCTTAGGTGTTCACCAGGGCGGGGTGACCCAGTGGCTGGGTTGTGACACTGTATGTGGGGGCGGGGTCAAAGAGGGGCAGTGGCGGTCCCCTCTGCTGCTTCCTGCCACTAGGGCCTGCGTGGTCTGTCTCACTGCTCACTCGTTCGCCTGGTTTATCTGCACATGAATGTGTGACTTGTGTGACCGCAGTCAGCCTGCCGCCTTATGCCCTCACTGGGTCTGCCTGTTGCAACCCCATGTCTGGGATTTGCCAACTGCCACCTGCGCACTGGGTCAGTCTGGTCGAGTTTTCCAGCACAACCCTGGTCAGCCAGTCGCCGACTCCGTCCCTCTTACCAGTCTGGCTGAACAGTTTTTTGTTGTCGGACTTGGGTACAGTTCGATTTTCTGCATTTTGGTTGCGTTTTTGTTATTAAAACTTTGTTGTCTTTAAACTTGGTTGTGCAAGGAGGCACAGTATTTTCACCTACGCCTCCATCTTGGCTGGAAGTCTCAAGACTAGTGACTTATTTTAGATAAAACATGTCTATTTTTATAGACATAAAAAGACCAGATTTAGAAAGACCAAATTTTGGCAACTGATAAAACAATAATAATAAATTTCTGTTTATTGAGAATATACTCAATGCTGAGCACAATGCACAATACTTTATTGTCTTCTTTTAACACACACAAAATCTGTACTTACTATCCCCATTTACAGATGATGAGGCTCAGAAAACTTAAGTAACTTATTCAAAATAACATTGCTAATAAGTAGCTTGGCCAGATTCAAACCCAGGGAGTTTGATGCTAAAGTGTATGCTCTCATACTTGTGTATTCCATGAGCCCAGATGACCTCATTTTTAGGTCTTCTTGAGGAACTATGATTTTCTGGATCAGCAGAACTTCCTCCTTAACAGATACCTCCATGTTACCACATCACTTCTGGTTCTACCTTTGAGCATTTGGGAGCTGGTTGGACCACCTCTTACAACCAGTGAGTAGCCAAGTATCTAGAGCTTTACGAGCCACGGAGCCATGGACTTTCCTCCAAGACCTGCTGAGGGTGGGCGGAAAACCCACGTCTGTCTGGAACTGTGCTTAGGCCCACACCATGAGGGACGACGTGCTGAGTGAGGGAAGGGCAATGGCGTGAGGATGGAGGAAGCCACTAAGCCTGGTGTATGAGTTGTCCCCTTGCATCTCTTAGGTGAAGTCTTTTATGGGTCATCGTACATTTCAGTCGTGTCATGGCTGGCTGTATTCTTTAGGGAGTGTCAGGAAGGATGGCCTCGAACACAGTGTGTGCTGTGGAAAAAGCACCGGGCGGGATCCTGAGCTGAGCTCTGTTGCTGTCGGGAACTTCATGACCCTGGACACATGTACAAAGTGCACTGGATCTCTCTACACACCTACCCAGCAGTCCTGGGGTCACAGGGAGACTACTTTTAAAAGCATAAAGTGGCATGAGAATGGTCTTCCTGTTTTAATTACATGCTTATGGTCTGACAAGTGCAAACGAAGAAAAAAGCACGAGCCTCCCAACCCTCTTTGAAGACGAGACTGTTGGAGCAAGACTTTCCCAGGTGATTTCAGCCTCGGCTCCAACAGCCAACGTCTTGCCAATGACTCCCAAATCGATAACCCATTCAGATCTCTCTCCTGAGATTCTAACTTCTGATTCCTACTCTGTAATGAAGGTTCACTTGCATGTCCCAACACACCATCCAGCAATTTCCAAAATGGAACTCCTCAACCCCTCTCTGCAACCTGCTCCCTCAGCAGTGTTCTGCAGTTTAGGAGTTGGCTTTCTCACCCCTGCACGCCATACACCAAGGAGCCATCCATAACCTGCTTTCCTACCACATTCCTCATGTTTAATCAATGTCAAATTTCTGTTGATTGAATCTACTCCCAAGGAGTTCTTGAATTTGTCTACTTATTTCCATGTCTAATGCTGTAACCCTGGACTAGCCCACCCCATCTCTGGACTGAATGAGGACAGTTGCTGCTTATTGGTTATCCTGCTTCTGCTCTTGTCCCTCATCCCATATTCTAATGCTGCAAGTCCCTAAACAGTGTCTTCTTAAACACATATATGCAGAATGGTAATCTTTCTAAAACTCAAGTACGATCATTCATCCTCATGCCTAAGTCCTTCAATGGTTTCCCATTTGTCTGAGGATAAAGTCCTAACTCTTTCACATGGCCCTGTCCATCTCTCTAGACATCTCTCCTCTCAACATTCTGGCCAAAATGTATCTCTTTGAGTTCCCCAAACAGTCTTTTCTTGTGGGTGTAACTTTTCCTGCAAGTCCCCCCATCCACCACAGATAAAAGTAAACACTTCTAAGACATGATCTGCTTGGGGACGAGAGGTGGCCAGTTTCTCAGGGGAAAAAGGCCTCAAGCCCCTTCCTCCAGGGGCTTTTATTGGGTCATAATACACAGGAATCCAGGGCAGCAAGGATCAAACAGTAGGTAACATTTCAAAGAAATCTGAGGGCTTAGTCTGAGTCAGAGTCTGTCAGGAAGGGAGTTTTGCAGAAACTCTTAGGGTTTCCTGCTCAGATCCTTAACATATGAATGAAAGCACTCTTAGCAGATCAGATTTCACAGGTTTTTCAAGACTTCTCTATGATGTCAGATTCCGTCCCCCACCCCACCCCCCCCCATACCCTCTGGCAAGGCAAGGAGCTACACCCCTCCCCAGCAGGTATTCAGGCTTAAGGGGATTAGAGCCAGGAAGTGCTTCTCCCAGAGGACATGGGGACTTGGGCTATGTCACATAGCCGGGGGGGGGGGGGGGGATATGGGTCTATTGCTCGCTCTTTGTTGCAGCCCCTCCCCCCACCCAGTCCTTCCATGATGGCCTCCCAAGTGATCATGTCTGGCTTAGGTTGCCCCTCTTTGTGAGGAGACTTACCTGTCAACAACACAGCCCAAGCTTTGGGGGAAGAGAGAGGAAACTGAGGCAGCATTTGCTACCAGAGACAAGCCTTGTCTCCTGTGGCTCGCATTCTGGAGGTCACTCACTCATCCTTAGCCACAGGGGGTAGGGTTACATTTCCTGAAACCAGGCAGAGCAGTCCACAGACACTTTCTCTCACCTCCACTCCTTTGCACGTGTTCCTCAGTCTGCTGAGAATATACCTGCTGTGGTAGCTCACCTTATGTGTCACCTTGCCTGGGCTAAGAGATGACAAGGGAGCTGGTAACACATCATTTCTAGGTGTGTCTGTGTGGGTGTTTCAGGAAGAGATCGTCATTTGAATTAGGAGAATGAGTAAGAAGATCACTCTCACCAATGCAGATGGGCATCATCCAATCAGCTGAGGACCTGAGTAGAACAAAAATGCTGAGGAAGGGCAAATTTGCTTTCCATCTGGGCTGGGACTCCATCTCTGAACTGCCCTCACCACTGGCTGCCTGGCTCTCAGGCCTTTGGACTCACTGAATTATACCACAGGCTCTCCTGGGTCTCCAGAGAGCACACACCAGAGCTCAGGGCTCCTCAGCCTCTGTAACTGTGTGAGTCGGTTCCTATAACAAATCTCCTCATGTATATCTCTCTCTACCTCCTATTGGCTCTGCAGGAGCCTGACTAATATACTCCCATTAACATCCCTGGGGTCTCAGCTAAGATAGCACTTCATCCAGGAAGCTTTCAGTGCCCTGCCAGACTGACTGAGAGGCTGCTCGGTGGTTTCTCCAGGGCACCTTGTCCTGTCTTCATTTCAGCTCCTACACTAATGTGCATGTCAGAATTCTTTACTGAGTTAGATGCTTTCCTATTGGGCTGCTGCTTCATGAAAGTTAATATGTATTCTGTTCACATTTGTATCCCCTGGACCTAGGTTACAGCCAGGCACATGGTGTGTGTACAATAATTTTTTTTCTGATTAAAATGCTCAGACTACCAAATGTAGGAGTTGACTTTTAGCAGAAACATTGAGAATGACTATCAGGAAAGGGTGTGCTTGCTAAGAAAAATATTTCAGTCAGACTGTGCTCTAACAATACCAAGAACCAACTATTAACGACACCTCAGCGATTTGTTTCCTAGAAGTCCACATATTTTGAAATTTGTGTGTATAAGTTGTGAAACAAAATCTCTTTCTACGTATTTGAGGTCCTTCTGGGTTTCTCTTAATTTCTTTTTGCCAGACTGATGTGGCTCCCAAACCCTGTTTCAGCCCTCTGGGTTTGGGTGTGGCTTTCCCTGCACACCACTCGTTAAAAGTCCTGGGGTCGGAATCTCCCCCTGATGACAAAGGAAAAAATCTGTCATTAAAAGTGTATCTGTGTCTGGTGTCAGAGGCAGGAGAAGTATGAGCCTTTTATTTTTCATTTTTAATCAATGTTTTGACCTCCCCTATGCCCAGAATTTCCAAACTCTGGACAATTGCTTAAATTGTTTTAATTATTGATTTCCCAACACATTTTCTCTCATTCTCAAACATAAGAAAATAACAGATTCAAAATGCATTGGCCCCCTCCCTGGTGTGAGACTACAGAGAGTGAAAAGACCTGGATTCAAGTCTTAACTACCAATTACAAGCTTGGGACCTCAACAAACCACCCCTCCGAACTTCGGCTTTCTCCTCCACCAAGCAAAACGACACCAACCTCACACCTTACTCTCTGCCTTGAGCATGGAAGCCTCTGTATAGATGTTAATATCTTTCCCACATAGTTCTGCTATGAATTATACTCATGACCATACAATAGGCCCTGTGGACTCTGAGGATTGAAATGATTTTCTATGATAACAAATCTCCTCTGTGAGCAGGAGCAATTGTCAGCCAGTCTGAATGTACACACTTGTCCAAGCGGTAAAGCTTTTCAGACCCATGTTGAATGAGAGGGAGGTTTGCTTTTTCCCTCCCAGAGCAGTATCACAAACTCACTCATTCTTGGGGTCACAGGGAAGGGAAAAGCTCAACCCACATAGAAAGCTGAGCCACTGACCTCTCTCAGTACTTGAACTCTGGGTCCAGAATCCAGGATCACCATTAGTTTGTAAAAACCAAAGTCATGCACAGAGGGGCGGGAGGTGCAATGCCTGGGGTGAAGAGTCAGAACCTCTGGGGGCAGTCGGATATAGAAAGTTCAGTCCACAGCCATCATAGCTTGGCAGTCGGACATCTAACGGATTTAGGTTTCTGCACACCGAGTCTTTGCCTTTGCCCAGTCCCTGGACCTTACAGAGGCCTCTCACAGCTAGTATCTCCTTTCATCCTTACAACCATCCTGGGATGTTAGCGAATACTATTGTACCCATTTTTCAGAAGAAGACACTGAGGAGAGTGCACCTAGATGGCACAAGCTTACACAGGATGGAGGTGGAACTCACCTCAGGCCTCTAGGTCTGAGACCAGTGTTTTTTCTATCACATTCTCCTGCTTTTCATACAGCTGGGAAGGAGGAAGATTCCAATCAATTCTAGAGGAAGCCTCCATTCAGGAGCCTCTACCCAGTGGCACAGAAGAAAAGCATCAAACCGGGGCAAAAAAATCAATCAATCAATCAATCAATCAATCAATAAATGCCAGCCTGGGCTCCCATTGCCCAACCATTCATTCCTGGAATACAGTCTACTTCTCTCTGTAAAGAATAGGTAGCAATACAGAATTCCAAGTTTCCTCTCATAGTCTATGTCTTATAGCTAAATGTGTATCTTTAGTAGGTTTGACATATAACTCAAATACCTGTGGCATTGAAGAAATGCTTTTAAAAAATTGGAGTTCATCTCAAGGTCAGCAGCACTTGTGACTCAGCATGAGCACTACAGCTGAATTTAAAATTTGGGATTTTTCATTTGTGGCTTCTTGGAAGTAGTGCTCACTAAATTTCAGTTAACCTTTCCATATTTCACTTTTCGGAAAAACAGGTGACAATATTTCTGTACAGGAAAAAGGAGTTTTCAACTCCTTCCTTTCTGTCATCTGGCCTCTTCCTATTCACCCAGCCCCCATTCCAAGGGAAGAGGAGGTGCTGACCTGATTGGTCACAGAGTCTGGGACCAGAGAGAGACCCTATGATCAGTGGGCAGAGTTGTGTTTTTCACTATATGCAGGAGAGGCAAATGGACTCAGCCCTCACTCTCCACTGCCTCTATGCAGGTGCTCAGGGAGTATGTCAGATCACCAGTCCTCTTATTTTCTCTGTCACTTTGTCATCGTTCCTCCATGCAGCTTTCTAGAAGAGGGTACTAAGATCCTGAGATTTATTTATTTATTTATTTATTTTTAACATATATATTTTATTGATTATACCATTACAGTTGTTCTATTCCCCCCCTTCATTCCCCTCCACCCTGCACACCCCCTCCCCCACCGTTCCCCCCCTTTAGTTTATGTCCACGTGTCTCAAGTTCTTTAGATTCTGTATTTCCTCTACTATTCTTGCCCTCCCCCCTATCTATTTTCTACCTACTGTCTATGCTATTTTCTGTACCTTCTCCCCCCTTCTCCTCCTCCCATTCCCCTGTTGCTAACCTTCCATGTGTTCTTCATTTCTATGGTTCCACTCCTGATCTAGCTGTCCTCTTGGTTTGCTTTTGTTTTAGGTGTGGTTGTTAATAACCACACCTAAAGTTAATAACTGGTTGTTAATAACTGTGAGTTTGCTGTCCTTTCACTGTTCATATTTTTTATCTTCCTTTTCTTAGATAAGTCCCTTTAACATTTCATATAAGAAGGGCTTGGTGATGATGAACTCCTTGAATTTGATCTTATCTGAGAAGCATTTTATCTGCCCTTCCATTCTAAATGAAAGTTTTGCTGGATAGAGTAATCTTGGATGTAGGTCTTTGGATTTCATGACTTGGAATACTTCTTTCCAGCCCCTTCTTGCCTTTAAGGTCTCTTTTGAGAAATCAGCTGACAGTCTGATGGGTACTCCTTTGTAGGTGACTGTTCCCTTATCCCTTGCTGCTTCTAGGATTCTCTCCNTTTAAAAATATTTTATTTATTTATCTTTAGAGGGGAAAGGAAGGAGAGAGGGAGAGAAATATCAATGTATGGTTGCCTCTCGTGCATCCCCACCTGGGAACTGGCCTGCAACCCTGGCATGTGCCCTGACTGGGAATCAAACCGCGATAGTATGGTTCGCAGGCCCGCGCCCAATCCACTGTGCTATGCCAGCCAGGGCTCATTGTGGTTTTAATTTGCATCTCTCTGATAGCAAGCAATATTGAGCATCTCTTCATGTGTCTCTGAATCCTCTGTATGTCCTCCTTGGAGAAGTGTCTGTTCAAGTCCTTTGCCCATTTTTTATTTGGGTTAGTTGTCTTCTTAGATTGAAGTTGTGTGAGTTCTTTGTATATTTTGGACATTAAACCTTTGTCTGAGGTATCATTGGCAAATATGTTTTCCCATACAGTTGGTTGTCTTTTTATTTTAATGCTGTTTTCTTTAGCCATGCAGAAGTGCAGAAGCTTTTTTTTTGATATTTTATTTATTATTTATCTTTTAGAGGGGAAGGGAAGGAGAGAGGAAGAGAAACATCAATGTATGGTTGCTTCACATGCATCCCCTGCTGGGAACTGGCCCCTGCTGGGAACTGGCCTGCAACCCAGGCATGTGCCCTGACTGGGAATCGAAACGTGATCGACTGGTTCACAGGCCCGAGAAGCTTTTTACTTTGATGAGATCCCATTTGTTTGTTCTTTCCTTTATAGTCCTTGCTCTAGGGGACATATCAGTAAAAATGTTGCTGTGTGAAATATCTGATATTTTCCTGCTAATGTTCTCCTCTAGGACTTTAATGGTGTCACGACTTATATTTAAGTCTTTTATTCACCTTGAATTTATTTTGGTGTATGGTGTAAGTTGGTGCTCGAGTTTCATTTTTTTGCATATAGCTGTCCAGTTCTCCCAACACCATTTGTTGAAGAGGCTATCTTTACCTCATTTTATGTTACTGCCGTCTTTGTTGAATATTAATTGACTTTAGAGACTTGGGTTTATTTCTGGGTTCTCTGTTCTATTCCATTGGTCTATGTGCTTGTTTTTATGCCAGTACCAGGCTGTTTTGGTTACAGTGGCCTTGTAATACAGTTTGGTATCAGGTATTGTGACCCGTCCTACTTTGTTCTTCTTTCTCAACATTGCAGCTGCTATTCGGGGTCTTTTATGGTTCCATATAAATTTTTGAAGTGTTTGTTCTATGTCTGTGAAATATGCCATTGGTACTTTAATAGGTATTGCATTATGCTTCTATTCTTTTTTAATAGTGCAGGTGTTCCATGATGGCTCAGCTAATAAAAGGTAGTACTGTCGTACTTGACTCACACCCTTCGCCTGTCTCTCTCTGCAAAACTATAATAATCAGTCTCTAGGATGGTCCCCCATGAGCCACCATTCCTGGTATTCCTACCATTTAATAATCTGCTCTCACGCTGTGCCAGAGTTGATCCGTGTGACTAAGAGAATATGGCACCAGTGATGCTACCTTCCTTCTGAACTGGATGTAAAGGACGTGGCTCTGTCTTGGCTGCTCTTACTCTTGCATCGTTTGCTCCGGGCAAAGCCAGCTGCCAAATCTTGACAAGCCCTGTGGAGAGTCCTCTGTGGTTCCTTTCTAGAATGAATCCTTTCTCTTCTCTTCTTTATTAAAGCTAAATAATAATTATATATAAATGTCAAAAGCATAGGGTTTGAAATTTTAGTAGAAGCCAAATGCAGTAATCTATGCTTGACTTCATAGACATTTAAGACCACTGTGTGTGAAAATTAAATAACAAGTCTAAGAAATCTCCTGAACTTAAATAGGGGTTTCTATTCTTTCTCTAAATTTGTCCTCAAAATTTTAGTTCTATTGTGTACCATAGAGTAAATCCCTTCTTCACAATGGAGAACTTAATTGTTTTGCAGTTCTTTGTCCATATGTGTAATTAAATTATATCTGATATTCATCAAATTACACTTAATTAAGCGGAACATTTTAGACCAAAGATGTATTAATTCCAAGTCTGTTACTGTGGATACTTTGCGTCTGTTTTTACTCAATTGCACAGTCCCCTGAGATTGGCAGATGTTAATTCCAATTAGCATCTGAGACTGAGTGGACCTCTAACAAGCAAACAAACAAAAAAGAGAGAGAGAGAGAGGAAGACAGTCTGACATTTTGTCTGTTTCCTAAATCCGTATTCTGAGAATTGAACTAACATTGAGCTGAAGGCCCCAGGATATCTGCTCCAACCTTTCTGTGCATTCCAGCTCCTTCCCTCAAAGACAAAGCAGCCTCCAGAAGTTAATCAGTTGATTTATATGTAGGCATTGAAAAGTTCAGCATCTTTAGCACAAAGGCCAAATTTATTTTAGAGATAATTAACAAAAAAGGTAGAGTTTTCAGAAGAAATAGGTATCTAAAAACAGACATCTAAAAATGTTCTGAAAACAGCTAAACTGCTGTATACAAATTTCGGTGAGTGTGTGTATATAGGAATGTGTGTATATAAGTGTATATTAAATTAATGTATGTATATAGGTATATATTAAATTATACATATGTATATATTATATGTGCAATTTCTTAAAGCACCCACTTTCTGGTACAGGGCACGGTGTTCTTGTCTCTCCTGGGACAACGTTCCAAGGAGTCATTCTATCAGAGCACACAGTTCTGTTGATCCAGTTTCTGGGGATTAGTCTCAAGGGCAAGTTTATGTAACAGCCATTGGCTACAATACAAGGCTTCTCTACTTAAGTGTCCAAACTGTGATCCAGCAAGCAAACAGAGCCTTCTCTTTTGCACATGCCAGTGTCTGTGGATGTGGGGTGGAACATTACTTTGGTAGTGAGAAAGTCGATTCTTTTGAAAATCTTCATCCCTTCCCTCTTCCTAGATGATTCTGGCATTTAGATACGTGACACACACACAAAAAAGAGAAAGGGTGTTTTTTGTTGGAATCTGCATAAGATCAATTTCCTCTCTTTTTTTGAGTGTGCAGAGCATATATAAAACAAGATACGTGTCTAAAAAACTCTGGCATATCTATTAGCCACAATCTTTTTTGTGTTAAAAGAGACCAGCCACCGCACTGTTGTGTGCTGCTGAAAAGTGTTGTCTGAATCTTTTCCCCTTCTCCTTGCAAAGGTGATCTGGGCTTCATTAAATCATCACCAGGAGATAAGATCTGTTTCTTTGGGCAAATAGGTCAGTGGAGGTTGGATTGACTTCGTCACCTTGATGTGGTCATAGAGATATCAGAAGTTGACCAGGCAGCTATTGGTTAAAAATGATAACCGTCTCAAGAAAAGTACATGGATAGTGTCTATTTTCTTAGAACAGGGAGTTGGCTTCCTGGGACCCTCTCCTCTACTTCCAGCTCCAAAAAGCAATTGCTAACTATTCAAAGTCATTTTTGCCTATGGGTAGCTGAACAAGTCACCTACTGAGCACGTTTGTCCTCAGTGAGGACAGTTTCTGAGAAGGCAGCCTATTACTCAGCTCGGTTCTAATAAAAACACGTGTACTTAAACCAGTGGGAGAAAGGGGACTTATCAACAAAGGTCAACTAGAATTGATATGGCTTCTGAAACAGGGTTTTCTGTTAAAGCTACAAGAGCAACTGAAAGACAAAAAGAGAGATTTGGGTTCCAAAGGTGAACTGAAGACTCTGCCTGTCTGGTTGGGCTCTAGACATCTGTGAATGAAGCAAACATTTGTGCAGAGGGTCAGCAAAAGCTCCTCCTTTGGGAACATAGTGGGGTGGGGAGGGGAGGGGGAGGATGTGGGAGGGGGCAGCGATGGAGTAAATGTTCTGCCATGCCCCCAAAGTGGCACTTTCTCAAACATATTTTAAAGTCACAGTTGGTAAGGTGGCCATGAAGCAGAATGAAAAAGGAAGACGCACAGCTTCTCTCCCCAGGCTTGCTTCCTAATGCGAGGATCTGATCTCTGGAATTCCGCTCCCCCACCCCAGTCTCCAAAGAGACACCAATTCCCAAGCCCAAGCCAGTGTGAGAAGAATTGCATTCAAAGCCTTCCTTTGGAGTGCAGAACATCCTAATTGGCTCCTGGGTCGTAGAGTAAGCACATCAGACTGCTGGGCCTCTTACTTTTGGAGAAAAATAAGTTAGTCCAAGATGGTGGACTGAGCCAACCAAATCTCAGGGAAACAGAATACATAAACTAAAACCAAGTTCTAGTCATTACCTGGAAAATGCCAATCGAGTAAAAACTGAAGAATTTGCTTCTGGACACGTGGAATTGCTCTCCTCACCCAGAGATTTGTATAGTGCCAATGCAATTGGAAGAATAAGAAAGAAAGTAAAGGTTATCAGTGGTATAATTTAAGCTTGAATTTAAATGAAGAATAACAAGCATATATTTCAGGAACAAAAATGAATTCCAGAAAAATTAAAAATAAGCATTTCACATAAAAAGGTTTAAAAAGAGAAAAATTACCATAAAGGTTTTTTTTGATATATAATATAAAACCTTAAAACAACAGCTGACTTGGAAAAAAAAGAGGTTTTTGCTCACATAAAATAAGCCTCATGAGTAGTTCAGGTCTGGTAGAACAGGAACTATGTCACCAGGATTCTAAAACTGTACTTTCTGTTCTGTTACCTTTGAGTCATCCGACAGTGCAAAGGGGCTGCTGGAACTCCACCCATCATGTCCACATTCCAGATAGGGAAGGGGAAAGAAAGTGGGCGTTCACAACTGAGGTTGCATCTTTTAAAGAGAATGCTTGGATCCCATTCAACACATCCAGTCATTAGCCAGAACTTTGTTACATACTCATGCTTAGGGCAAGAGAGGCTGGAAATTGAGTCTCATACAGGGCATGACAATGTACACTGAGCTGGAAATCAGAGCTGTTTCAAGTGAGGAGGGGAAGAGTGGATCCTGGGAGGCCATGAGCAGTATCTGCACAGAAAAATAGCTTCCTCATTAGAAAGACTCAGTATTGTAAACATTCATTTTCCTCAGGTAAATCTACAAATTTTTTTAAAACTTTTTAAAATTTGCAAATGCATTTCCTCTTCTCATNAAGAGAGGCTGGAAATTGAGTCTCATATAGGGCATGGCAATGTACACTGAGCTGGAAATCAGAGCTGTTTCAAGTGAGGAGGGGAAGAGTGGATCCTGGGAGGCCATGAGCAGTATCTGCACAGAAAAATAGCTTCCTCATTAGAAAGACTCAGTATTGTAAACATTCATTTTCCTCAGGTAAATCTACACATTTTTTTTAAAACTTTTTAAAATTTGCAAATGCATTTCCTCTTCTCATTAAAAAAATTGAGGTAAAACTTTATATTGATACAGTGAAACACAAAAACCTTAACTGTTACAGTGTAATGAGTTTTGACAAGTCTGGGACACCTGGGGCAGAGCTCCACCCTGCCAGGCTCGGTCTAGGTGGGAAAAGGATCTCCTTTCTGTCTGTGTTCCAGCAAGGGAGATCCTTCTGCTTGAGGCTGAGGAGGGTAGAAAGATGCCAGCAGTCTGCCCCTCTAAGGATGAAACTGCAGCCCTAGATTAAGAGCTGGAAGTGGAGGCAGGGAGCCCTTGCATCTTCTTGGTCACCCATGGCTTCCACACACAGGGCTGGGGAGAGGCAGGAGAACGGAGCGATTGTGGCCCAAGTGCCACACCACTGGTCTTGGAAGGCAGCTGTGCTAACCACTATACCAGCAACGCCACATTACTGTTGATTAGATTTACCATATTTCACCATGTATAATGTGCACCCACGATTTTGGCCCAAACTTTCAGGAAAAATATCTTTCATTTTAATTTTTTAATTCAATTATTTATTTATTTCTATTTAGAAACAAAACCTATTCTTATATTTCAGCTATTATTTTGCATATGGATATTGTTATGACTTTCTAGAGTTACGCTTTTAGTGCATAAGCATAAATAAAAGAATTAAAAATATTTATATAGATACAGAATTGGTACTATCCATGTATAATGTGCATCCTTATTTTTCCCTCAAAAATTTGGGCAAAGAAGTGCACGTTATACACTGCAAAATATGGTAGTAGATTTCTTGCATGAATATTTCTCTATTTGTTGTGTGCCCTAGGACAATTTTCACAGACATGGAATGATTTATTTAAAAATGTGTTTTTTGAACACAAGAAGCAGATTCAGGAAGTTGGTGAACCATCTAAAGACAAGAAGGCTGTGGACATGTGTCTTTGATTCAACTGTCCAAAAAGTCCACCAGCTTGATTATTTTATTGCTTCAAAGCAGTAGATTATTTTAAAGCAGTAGATTGCTTTCTGGATTCAAAGTGGGCAAAGGCTAAGAAAAGAGAGGAAGCTTTATTTACAAAGGCGTCTGGTTGACCAATGCAACAAGCTTTTAAAGAAACATTTTTTTTCACCAGACACTAAAACTAATGAAAATGAAATATGATAAAGGCATTAAAAAAAGAGGCAAAGCCAAAAGTGGAAAAGAAGATGAAAAGAACAAAATAGAAAATAGAAAGGATGAAAAAAGAAAGAAAATATAGCAAAAAAGAACAGAAAAAGGAGGAAATTCCAGGAACTCCCCAAAAGAAGCAAACTAAGAAAAAAAAAATCAAGCTTTGAGCCACATGATGATCAAGTTTCCTCAGATAGAAATGAGGTATTTGCACACTGAGGTATCAGTTTACCTTGAAACCTTCATCCTGGGGTTAATTCTTACGACTGTAGTGGCCACAGCCCGCTCTTCCTCTTTGGCCAGCAGAAATGAGAGCAGCTGTGTGTCACGTCAGTGTGCAGTCTGCATGTGGGGCTGCTTTGTAGCCAGCATTCTTTTTTTCAATCCTCACCTGAGGATATGCTTATTAATTTTAGGGAGAGTTAATTTTAGAGAGAAAAGAAAGGACAGAGTGAGAGAAACAATGATGTGAGTGAGTAACATTGATTGGTTGCCGAACACACCCAGATGGGGAACAGAACCTACAATCTAGGTATGCACCCTGACCGAATATCAAATCCGCATCCTTTTGGTGTACAGGATGATGCTCCAACCAACTGAGCCACCTGGCAGGGCTATGGCCAGCATTATTCTCCTTGCTGTTGTTCATTGCATTCTATTTCTCATCATTTGGCTCATAACTGAAAGAAGGCACTACTTTCAGTTCTTCCCAAACCTGAGTGTTGATACGGCCTTTGGGCCTTTGTGCATGCATGAACATAAAGGACCAAGAGTGGACTTAAAGAAAGCTGAAAAATCTGAAACCAAAAAGCAGCAGAAGTCCAACAGTGAGGAAAAGTAGGAACAGGAAATCACAAACAGGAGGCTCAGAAGGACAGTGCCGGGAGGGAAGATTACTGATCCCAACAGGGTAGTGGAAATGGAAATGCTTTTGAAATGGTCATGAAAGAGGAATTGGAACAACAAACAGATGGGGATTGTGAAGAGGAGGAAGAGGGTGACAATGATGGAGAAACAACTAAATCATAATCTACCTAATATTTGGACTGAAAGAGTGTACACGGTTGGATTTTTTGTGCGGGCTGATCGCCACAATGTGCGCGCAACAGGACTACTGGCATCCAAGGACTGCTTGGTCCTTCACTGTGTAAAATGCTATTATTGGTGCAGGCAAAAGCCATATACAGGTTGCATCCACTTGACAACTTCATAGTATTGAATAAGTAGGTCTCCTGAATCCCGATAGTTGTCAGGGATTTCCTGACAGTGACATTTAGATTAATGGCATTTACCATAACTGTATAACTTTTTACTGTTGACAAACCAAAATAACTAAATGGACCACCAACTTCTCAAATTATGCATAGTTATGTAGCTATTTCAGTTTCTTTGAGAGGAAATGCTTCAACTCACTATTTTTTATAGTTAAGCTTTGTTGATTATGAAATTATACCAGGTAACTTCTAAGATCCTCAGCTAACAGGATTTAAAATCATTTTTGTGGAAACAAGCCAACTAATAATGCTGCAACAGCATTTTGGATTCAGCTACAACTTCTGCTTTTCCAATTTAGGTAATCTGACTCATTAGCATATTTATAATAGTAACTTCAAAGTTTTTAAATGCTAATTTCAACATCTATTTTGTCTTTGCATCTTGTCTGCTTTTTTATGTGTCTGGTAATTTTTATTGCATACTGGGCATTGTAAATGATACACTGTGAAAAATCTAAATTCTGTTATCTTCCTCTGATGAGTATTGGTTTTTGTTCAAGAAGGAAGATAAATTTTTTGTGGATAATCTTAATCATTTAAGGCTATCTAAGCCTAGACAAAGGATCAGCCTTTTTAAACCTTTTTATGTGAAAGGCTGATCCTTTGTCTAGGATTCACTAGGCTAGGTATATTTTATTTTTTGCCCTTAGTCCTAAGATGCAGCTCAGAGTCCAGGGATGTGATCCTTATATCCAAGGCATGATGCTTCTGGCATATCATAGAAAGGAAAGAGATGTTTACTATCTCAAGGCCCTCTAACTTTGTGGATTTTAACTTCAAATTCTATCTTCCCAGCACCAGGCAGCTGCTGAAATCGCTGCTCAGCTCTTTCAGCCATCCAGCTGTTGTTTTCTGCTATGCTCCTTGGAGTCATGCCTTGCACATTCAAAGCATGAGCCAAGGTTTTGAGATTGTGTACACAGGTCTGGGGGCTCATTGCTCTTAGTCCCAACCTTCTGGGATTTCCCTGCCCCCTTCAATTTCCTGTTGCTCTGGCAGCCTCTAACACTGGCCTCTAACTCTTTAGTTCACTAAATCTGTGCTCTGCGGACTAGTGAATGTCTGCAGGGGAAAAGCCAGTCACATGTGGATTTTATCTCCTCCAATTCATGTCTGCTTTCGATCCTTCTCTAGTGCCTATAAGGACAAGTGTAAACAGAGTTTATAATTGCTATCAGTTAGAGGTTTAGTCTGATACAAACTAGTCTGCCAGCACTCGAAGATGGAGTCTTTACAGTTCAAAAATGTAAATGAGATCATGCTATATATTTTATAACATGTTTTAAATTGAGCAACATATTTTAGATATTCTTCCATATATATATATATATATATATATACCTTATTTCTTTTGTCTGACATATGGTGCTCCAAGTATTCAACTATAAGGCTATTTAACAATGATAAACTCTTCAATGGAGCTAAGAGTTATGAGTTAGTCCGTTTTCAAGGTTTTTAAAAAAGATACTAAATTACTTTATTTTGAGTATAACTCTATAAAAATTAGACCCCAAGATACCAGTTACATTTGGGTCTGTGGCATCATAAATTTAAACAATCCTCTATTAATGTGCATTTGGTTTTTTTTTCAGTTTTTCCTATTATAAGCAATGATATAATGAACATTCTTATTCATTAAGTTTTTGGGTTTTCCTATAGAATGATTATCCTGGGAGTAGAATTGCTGCATCAAAGAAATCCACATTTAAAATTTCAGTATATAATTACAATTACTCTCTAATGAAAGCTATACAAAGATATCCTCTCGAACAATGTATGCAAATTCTTATTTTTTCATAATTTTAGGCAACATTGGATATTATTAATCTTTTAAATCTATTCCATAAGCATAAACCATGCATATGACATCTCACAGAAGGGGGAATATCCAGCCCCCTTTTGCTGTTCTGTCTTGATTCCGAGCTTTTGCCCTTTCTGATTTCCCAACATTGTGTCTCAGTCCTGCCTGTCCATTTAAACAGGACAATCAGTGCTATCTTCTGTGCTCCCCTTCAAAAACAACTTGCATCCTATCTTTAGACATGCTTCCTCTGACTATGCCAATAAAACATCATTCTCAAGCTAACCCAGAGCTTTATCCCCTGCTGTTGCTATACCAGGAGTATTCCCTTCCCCACAGTCCACCTCATTCCCTGCATAGTCCCTCATTTAACTTCACAACTGACCTCATTCCTCCAAATTTAAGAGTTGTGTTTGCCAATTCAAAAGAACCTATGCACCCCAATGTTCATAACAGCACAATTTATAATAGCCAAGTGCTAGAAGCAACTTAAGTGCCCAGCAGTAAATGAGTGAAGTAAAAAAACTGTGGTACCTTTACACAATGGAATACTATGCAGCAGAAAGAAAAAGGAGCTCCTGCCCTTCATGACAGAATGGATAGAACTGGAAAACATTATGCTAAGTGAAATAAGCCAGGTAGTGAAAGTGAAATACCATATGATTTCATCTATAAGTGGAACCTAATCAACAAAACAAACAAACAAGCAAAATACAACCAGAGATATTTAAATAAAGAACAAACTGACAGTAACCAGAGTGGAGTTGGGAGAGGGATAATAGGGGAAGGGCCATCAAGGAACATGTGTAAAGGATCCACAGACAAAGCCAAAGAGAGTAGGTTTGAGGGTGAGAGGCTGGGATGGATGGTGTGGTGGGGGTATGGTGAGGTGAAAATGGAAGCAACTGTACTTGAACAACAATTTAAAAAAGAAAATATAAAAGTCATTATTATATAAGAAATAAAATGAAATAGAATAGTTGTGTTTGTGTGTTTGGAACATTTTCTCAATAAAATATATGTGAAGGAAGAGTCAAGTACACCTTAAAGACTGAGAACGAAACATATGCATTTTCCTGCACTTTCTCTGGATTCCCATAAAACTTACATAAAGGGATTTTTTTAAAGATATAAACCAAAGAGGGAAAGGGAAATTGGAGAGAAAGTAATAGCTACAAAGTGTTGAACGTAGAAAGCAGGAAGAGGAAGGACGGCTAATCTAGCCCACCCAGGAAAGCTATGTCCTCAGTGAGCAAGCTGAATAGTAGCCCATTTTCCAACATAGAGCCAAGTCTCAAGAATTAAAAGTGTAAGGGGTTTATGATTTGGGGATAAAGGGAAGGACAGAAAGTCTAGGGGCAGCTAGATGCCCCCCTCAAAAAAATTCTCTTCCTTATTTTGTACAACCAGATGGCTGACTCTCCTTCTATCTCAGCAGAAAATGAGGGCTTATACTCTGGAGAGAGTGAAAACAGGAGGTGTTTGTGATGGAGGACACATGGATAATAATGGTTTTGAAAACAAGAGAATTAAATACTCAATATCCAGACTCTCCCCTATAGTGCTGGGGCCTTTACTGTTACTTGATTCCCAGAATGCCATGCAGGATAGTAGAAGATTCTTATCTGAAAAACATCTGACAAGCCCAAACAAAAGGCCTGAAGAGAATGACATCAGGGCTAGCCAATTAAACACCCAGCTTCATCTCCCTACAGGGGATCTGGTGGGCCTCAAGCCCCATCCACAATACACAGTTGCCATTATGCTTTTTAGTGCCATCATTTTAAATATAAACAAACATCCAAGGATCACCAGACATTTTCTCCTTTTGAAGAAAGTCTCAAAGATTAAAGACAGAGATTAAAATAATTTGGAGAAGCCCTGGCTGGCGTAGCTCAGTGGATTGAGCAGGGGGCCTGCGAACCACAGATCGTGGTTCGATTCCCAGTCAGGGCACATGCCTGGGTTGCAGGCCAGTTCCCAGCAGGGGATGCACAAGAGGCAACCATACATTGATACTTCTCTCCTTCTCTCCTTTGCTTCCCCTCTAAAGATAAGTAAATAAAATCTTTTTTAAAAAGCTGAGAAAATCAGGGAAAAAAACAATAATTTGGAGAAAACAGAAATTAAATTAAAAGATGAAAAATATCAGAGAGCTAAGAGAACATATTGCAAACATGAGGCAAATAAAAAATTTAAAAATGGCATAAATTAAAAATTCAATTAAAAGGTAGGAAAAATTTTTTATAAAACTATCCAAAGGTTAACAAAATGACAGAAAATAGGAGACAAAAAAATAAGAACATGTAAGGACTGAGTCAGGAAGTCAAATATCACAACAATATGAGTCATAGGAAGAAGAAATCGTAAAAGGAAAATGGAAAAAATTAAATCACTGGAAAATAATTCAAGAAAATTTCTTAGAACAGATGACCATTGTCACATAAAAAGGGTCTATCAACTTTCCAGCAAGATGAATAGACTATATTAGTCAAAACACAGTGTTTTAAATTTAAGAAAATTGGAGGTTTTTGAAGTAAAATAGTCCTAAAATCTACAGAGAGTAAAAAACTGGTTAGATCCTCACAGAAAAATCAGAATGGCTTCAATCTTCTCAACAGCAACCCTGGAAACTTGAAAGAATTCTGCAGAAAAATGAATTTCATAGAATGCTACATATAGTGAAACTAGTAAAAACTAAAATTAATAAAAATAAGTAGAAATTAAATAATATAAAGCCTTTTAAGACATACAAATTCCCCCCAAAACATACCCACTGTGCAGTGTTCTCAGAAGCAACTGGATGAACCGCTCCACAAAAACAGGGGAGTGAAACAGGAAGGAGGAAGACAGGGTACCCAGGCCAAAATGGATCCAGCACAGGAGAGAATTGAGAGAAATCCCCAGCATGTTGTGGAATGGAAATCTCAGAACAACAGCCAGGCAGCAGGTCTACATGACAACCTGTCTAAATTGGAGCAAGTCAGAGACTGAGTGGCATCTAAGACGATGAAATTGGTAGAATGCCTAACATGCATGAACAGCTGGAGAAGAGATCAAAATCCCGAGGAAGAGTTTAAAAATGAATTAGTGATAAATTCATGAACAATAAATAAACAAGGCAAATCACTCCAGCTAAAACCAAAAGCTCATAAAGAAAAGTAGTCATAGTTCAACATTTATATTAACATATTAATATCAATCCAACCAGAATTATGGTATAAATATTGGGAGAATGAAGGGGAGGAAGTTTCCCTAAGGGAAGGATGTTAAAGGAAGGGGAGATGATTCCACAATGACTCTACAGTGAGAAGGCAGTAAGCCAACCACAACACTTGAAAAAGCAGTGACCCGGCCATCCCGCTCTTACGTGCATACCCAGGAGAACTGAAAACATGTGTCCACACAAAGACTTGTGCGTAAATGCTCATGGTAGCTTCTTTGTGATAGCTAAAAAAATGGAAACCAATCAAATGTGCATCAACTGTTATAGAATAGGGCTCATCTATCCCTAGAGTGGAACCCCATCCAACTATAAAAAGGAGCAAAGTACTGATAGGTACTACAACATGGATGAAGTCTGACAAGGTTATTTTTAGCAAAAAGAATAGGCACAAAAGGCCTAACTCTGTTATATGAAATGTCCGTAATAGGCAAATCCAGAGAGACAGTAAGCAGATTTGTGGTTTGGGGGACTGCGGGGAGAGGGAATGGGGAATAACTGCTAATACATATGGGGTTCCTTTCAGAGTGATGAAAGTGCTCCAGAATTAGACAGGGGTGATGGTTGCATAACACTATGAAAATACTAAAAAGTCACTAAATTTTATAATTATTTCAAAGGGTTAATCTTTTGGTACATGGATGATGTCTTAATATAATCGTCATAAAAATAATCATGAGTTGGCAGCTATTCAGAGAGATGATGAATCCCAAGCAGAACAGCTAAATGAAATAAAAGTGGTTTCCACGGCGGGGTTTACGTGAGGGGAGTAGGCCATCGTGGGACTGACGTTCTTTGCAACCAGTGTTACAAGACTGTCCAATTATTTACAGAATTGCATTACTTTGATGAAGGTAAAGATTAAAGAGCAAGTGCCTGAAGAGTATGTGGCAAGATTTGAAGTTCCTGCCAATCAGCACCTGGCAGCTGATGGCAGTGTTGGTAGAGCCGGGGCCACATGAGTCGATCTCAGCATGACTATAGCCCCTTCGGGGTGTCAGTTCCTCTGATGACTTCCTGATGTGTCAGCTGAACTTGGCAGCGGTGGACACCAGCTGCATTGAGCAAGATGCTGTTCATGTCTTGTCACCACCGCCCACTTATTGCTTTGCACATTACCTGACACATTGGACTGAATATTTTTTTAATTAGTAATAAGTAAAACAACACTCTTAAACTAAGTCCTATAGGCGAATTAGAGGTTAATAAAATAATATTATGTGATACCACCTCTTAGAACACTGGGCCTGAGGTGCAGGGCCCCGGACAGAATACACTGCCTGAACACGGTGAAGGGCCAGGGCACGAGGAAGGGCCCCTCAGGGCCAGTCCTGCAGAAGTAGCACAACACATATTCACGAAAGTTTCCGGATTTCAAGCTGTTGTGTATCACGCCAACCTTTCTCCCTGTTTCCACCGTCATTGGTTAGTGTTTATAAAAGTCCTTTAGAGCTTTACCCCCATTTTTGGCTATAGTTCAGAGAACCAAGAGGCATTACTTAGAAGTGGCCTCTTGGACAGAAAGGCACAAGAGCCAAACAAACGGTTCCACTGAGCCACCCAAACGAAGGGCTAACAGATGGGGGAATTCCAGGACCAGGTCTGAGGCAGTGAAGCCTCACTGGGGAACCAGGGCATCCTCCCAGGAACCGTTAACCCCAGGAGAGATCAGGCCCCCTTTCTGTATGCTGTCTTGGCTCACTGATCTTTTTCCTCTTATCACTTGTCGATGCCTCTACCCTCTGGCTGGATTGTCAGTTCCATGAGGACAGATCAATCCTTGTTTTGTTCATTATGATACCCCTCACCTATGCCTGGCACACAAGAGGTACTACAAAAATGGTTTGTTAAATGAAGGAATGAATGGACTGGGTAAGTGCAGGAAAGTTTGAAGTGGCCAAGTGAGATGTAGAGGCTGGAGAAACAAGAGGAAACCATGGTGGCTTGATGTAGGACATCAACAGCCACACATGGAGGGAAGAGGCTCTTAGAGTCACCAGCTGTGCCTGCAGGCTGCAGCGGTTAAGATGCACACAGGTGGGTTTGCACCTGAAGCCCTCACCGTGAATCTTGACCATCGGGGCCACTGTTGCCCAAGCAAGGCCTGTCATACCAGGGAGGCCCCGGGCTCAGAGATCTGCGACAATGGGGATAGGAAGGAAGTTCCTCAGAGCCAACTGCAGGTTGACAAACTGCGACCTCACATAATCTTTGTTGGAATTAACAAAATCAGATGATAGGACATTTCTCAATCCAGTGAGTGATTTAACAACATTGGCTGTTTGGAAGGCAGGATGCAGTACAGTCATCTACAAAGGGCAGAGGATTATTCCCCAGAGGGTAGGGCAGGCTAATGACATTGCAGTTTGGAAATAGTTTTGGAATCTGCTTTGGGCTGGGGATGGAGAGCAGAGAGGATTCTTCCCTGAGGTCAGGAAGGAGCTCACATGTCGTTTGGCTGAATGAAGTCAGAATACTTCCCGAACACTCAGATAGAGAGAGAGCCTCCTAGTGCTGCCCTCCGAATTGTGGGAGAATGAAAATTTAAACCACTTATCTAAAAATCAGTGTTGTCAGAAAGAGGATGTGGAATCCCCCTGCCCAGAGGAAGGGAACAGGCCTGTTCGCCTGGAGAATCTGGCTTTTTCTACACTTTTCCATGCAAAAGGCTATCAGCAGAAGGTTATGAATGGAGCCCTTTTCCTCCAGCCAACCAGACAACTACTCCATTCAAACCCAATGCCCACAAACCATCTCAGCCGGGATTATCTTGGCTTTGATGAAACCCCAGGGGGCAATAACTGCAACCTCACTTTGCTGTGCTGTTTCACATGACTTTTTTGGCTGGTAGCAAGCAAGAGCTATTAAAGATAATCTACTTATGCATGGCACTCACGTATTCTCTGCAGTAATGAGGGGAGAGAGGTGCTGACACCGAAAATCCAGCAGGTGGGCTGGACATATTCTGTTCTGAAGCTGATGTAGCCATTTGGAGGCCCTCAGGGGTTTATAAAAGACAACTCTGATGGGCCTGAGTTCCAATTCTAGCACTGCTGTGTCTTTTAGTGAATGACCTAGGCTGTGTTAAAGAACTAGCTTGAGCATCAGATTTGTGACCTGAGAAATAAGGCCAAAACCCTGGCCCCTAAGGTGGTCAGAGGATTAAATGACATGACACGTCACCGTGCAGGCACCTTGCTCATAACAGATGCTCCATCAGTGTTGCTTCCTCCCCTTTGTCTCCCCTTCCCCGCCTCTCCGTGCTCATTGTGTGTGGATGCAGTGTTCCTGTGGAGTGAGTCAGTAGAGATGCAGCAGGAATTTACTTAGTTGGACATGGCCTAGCATTGCCCTAAAAAATACCAAGATGAAATCTCTGTGCAGCCTGCATCCGAGGAGGAAGGCATCACCCTACATTACCTGTTAGAGACCTGTGTCCAGAACTGCAGCAGGACCCCCACCCTGGAGCCTGGGTGTTCCGCTGCCCTGGCACAGCTGACCCTCAGGGGTGTGGAGTGCAGGAACATTGCGGCCCAGCATCTGTTGATTCACTCTTTCAACAAGTAGTTGAAGATCTAAGTACAAGACAGGCACCACTCATTTATTACCAAGTGTGTCTATAAAATTTATTCTATGCCTGACACTGTTTTAAGCACTTTACAAATATCTTATTGATGCCTCATAACAGTACCATGAGGTTGGGACCGATTACCTCCATTTCAGAAGTAAGGAGACAAAACCACAGAGAAAGCACAGAACTTGCACAAGCAGTGTGTGTGTGTGTGTGTGACTTTTTTACTCAGTGACAGCATTTACAGTGTTCCGTTGTTTGTCTCATGGTGTTTTCATTCATTCACTGAGACCTTTGTTAACCATGAAGCACGTGCCAGACTTTGCATTAGGAAAGTTCGGGCACAAGACACAGTTCTGTGTAACTCTATCCTCTGACATTGCAACCAGCAAAGAGACTGCTGGGTTGGGTCAAGGATGGCCATTGCCAGTGCACCAAATGTCTGTACGTAAAACAAGTGACCTTACAGGACACTAAACATGTTGGTGTTGCCTTATTAAGCCCATACTAAGGGCTCTATCAGGTGCACTTGTTTAGACCTCCATAGTTCTGAAGAGAGGATGTATGTAAGGCTGATGATGCCACTGAAAACCCAACAGGACATGTGCCCGTGAGAAGACCCAGGATCCCGAACTTCATATATATATCACTAATGATGAATTTTTTATATAAGGTGTTAGGCGTTTGTGCTTGTTACGGGTACTATAAAGTATAGAAATACAAATATTGACTGTTTTTATTTAAAACATACTGTTGCTTAGAGTACAGAATTTTTTAAATGAGTTCATTAAAAAAATACTAAATTAATGATGGCACAGATATTGAAAATTCTCAAAAAGGTACTCAAATGACTGGAGTTTAGGAAACATATAGTTTTGTTCATAGTGGTTCTCATTGGGCACTGGCATTTGGGTGGGGCCACCCTTTCTTTTGTCAGGCTATTGCCCAAACAGCAGGGTGCCTCACGTCCCCATCCCCTGCCCACTGCACAGGGGCAATGCCTCTCACCCCTCCCCTGACGCATGATGACACCACCCCAGCACTCAGGAAATGCCTCCAACTGTTTCCAGAATGCCACGTGGCAGAGGGCTGGGGGATGTGGGACTGCTCCTGGTTGGGAACTACCACTAGGGCTTGCTGTAAGCCCCACTGGAAAAACAAACAAGCTATTTTCAGATATTTTTAAAACAGAATGAAGATCATTGGAGAATAAACAGCCTAGAAACAAACCCATGTCTCCACGATCAATTAATATTTGACAAAGTGGGCAGGAACATAAAATGGAGCCAAAACAGTCTTTTCAATAAATGGTGTTGGGAGAACTGGACTGGTACATACAAAAAAAAAAATGAAAGTAGACCACCAACTTACACCATACACTTTAGAATAAACTGAAGATGGAGAATATAAGTCATGATACCATAAGAGTCCTAGCAGAAAACATAGGAAGTAAACTTTCAGATATCCCATGTAGCAATATTTTTGCCAATACACCTCCTAGGGCAAGCAAAATAAAGGAAAAAATAAATGGGACTACAACAAATTAAAAAGCTACTGCACAGCTAAAGACACCATCATCAAAATGAAAAGGGAACCTACTGTGTGGGAGAACATATTTGTCAATGATACCTTGGACAAAGGTTTAATCTCCAAAATATATAAAGAACTTAAATAACTCAACACCAGAAAGACAAACAATTCAATTAAAACATGGGCAAAGAACCTGAATAGACACTTCTCTAAGGAGGACATACAGAGAATCCAGAGACACATGAAAAGATGCTCAATATCACTAACTATCAGAGAGATGCAAATTAAAACCACAGTGAGATACCAGTTTACACCAGTCAGAATGGCCATCATAAACAAAGCAACAAACAACAAATGTTAGAGAGGTTGTGGGGAAAAGGGGACCCTAGTTCACTGTTGATGGGATTGTAGACTGGTACAACCACTATGGAAAACAGTATGGAATTTTCTCAGAAAACTAAAAATAGATCTGCCTTTTGACTCAGCAATTCCACTGCTAGGATTATATCCTAAGAACCCTGAAACACCAATCCAAAAGAACCTATGCACCCCAATGTTCATAGCAGCACAATTTACAATAGTCAAGAGTTGGAAGCAACCTAGATGCCCATCAATAAATGAATGGATCAAAAAACTATGGTACATATACACAATGGAATTCTATGCAGCAGAAAGAAAGAAGGAGCTCCTACCTTTTGCAACATCATGGATGGAACTGGAAAGCATTATGCTGAGTGAAATAAGCCAGGCAGTGAAAGACAAATACCATATGATCTCACCTTTAACAGGAACCTAAACAACAAAACAAACAAGCAAGCAAAATATGACCAAAGACACTGAAATTCAGAACAGGCTGACAGGGGAGAGAATTTCAGGGGAAAAGGGGGAGGATTCATAGAAACTAGTATGGACACATGAAGAACAACTAAGGAGGGTGGACATGGGAGGGAGGTGGGGAGCACAGCGGGGCTGGGATGGGAGTGGGGGATGGAAAACTGTACTTGAACAATAATTAAATACATTTTTTAAAAAAGAACTTAAATAACTCAACACCAGGAAGACAAACAATCCAATTAAAATATGGGCAAAGAACCTGAATAGACACTTCTCCAAGGAGGACATACAAATGGACCATAGATATGTGAAAAAATATTCAACATCACTAGCCAGCAGAGAGATGCCAATTAAAACCACAGTGAGATAACACCTCACACCAGTCAAAATGGCCATCATTAATAAATCAACAAACAAGTGCTGGCAAAAATGTCGAGAAAAAGGAACCCTCATCCACTGTTGGTGAGATTGCAGACTGGTGCAGCCACTGTGGAAAACAGTATGGAATTTTCTCAAAAAACTAAAACTGGAACTGCCTTTTACCCAGCAATTCCACTGCTGGGAATATACCCTAAGAATTCTGAAATGCCAACTCAAAAGACTGGATGTACCCTATGTTCGTAGCAGCGTTATCTATAATAACCAAGTGTTGGAAACAGCCTAAGTGCCCATCCACAGGTGAGGGGATCAAAAAACTATGGTACATTTACACAACAGAATACTATGCAGCAGAAAGAAAGAAGGAGCTCCTATCTCTTGTGACAGCATGGACAGACATGGACAATATTATGCTAAGTGAAATAAGCCAGTCAGTGAGAGATATATACCATATGATGTTATATATGGTATATATCCCTCACCTATATGAGGGATCCAATGAACAAAATGAAGTAACGAGCAACATAGAACCAGAGACATGGAAATATGGAACAGACGTAGAGCAGCCAGAGGAGATGGAGAGGGGGACAATGATGAAAAGGGGGAGAAGAGACTAGTCAAAGAACATGTATGAATGACCCATGGAGAAAAACAATAGTGTGAGGATTGACTGTGGGAGTCGGGGTGGGCTTGGGTGGAGGAGGGCAAAGGGGGAAAATCGAGACAACTGTGGTAGAATAAAATAAGAAATATAAAAATTAAAAAAAACAGAATGAAGGGAAAATGAAAGTCAAGTTCAATTATCCAGTGGCTTAATTTGGGGGGGGGGGGGCACAAGAGTAAGGAAATGAGAATCCTCCAAAAGAGAACAATGCAAAGATACAGAAAGTCCCGGCAGGAATGAGGACAGGCAGAAAGGGCCTGGGGCTATCGACAGGGCCTTCCTGGCGTGGAGCTGCTATTATGGGGCAAGACCAGTTCCTTCCTTTTTATCTTCCTTCCTTTGTCAGGTGCCACCTGGCATCTGACAATGACCAGAGAGAGTGCCCACTGCCTGCTGAAGGACAGGCAATACAACCTTTTGCTTGAACGAAGTGCAGTATAATGCCAAGCCAGGAAGATGTTCACAAGGATATGCGAATCATATGATGAAAAATGTAGCAGAGTTATCAATCATGAGAGAAGGCAACAAAAGTCCCAGAAAACCACGAGTCTCTTTTGAGGTGATCCATAATGTGCTGCTTACGGTGAGGATGAATCATGAGAGGACCGATAAAGTAATGCTGTTTGTACACCACCCAACATACTGTTCACGCCCTTTAAAAATCTTCGTTATTTTTGGTACCTTTGAATCACTGTTTTTTCCAGCACACTCCAAGGTTGAGTGTCCTCTGCCTCATTGTGCCCACAGAACAAATCTTTGCAAAGATATTAATAGATGGTGTCATAGAAAAAAGTTTCCAATCTCAAATAAGTTTGGGAAATGCTGTACATTTCCATTTTGGAGATTCATGATGCACACTGGCACCTTCAAGGTGTTGAGACTTCCTGTTCCCTTGGTAATCTCAAAGGTGAAATCCAAAGTCCTGGACTGGTTTTTAAAACTTGCCCCACTTTACCCAATCAATGTAATTTTCTTGGGAGGTAGACTCATCACAACTGTTCTCAGTATCTATCTTATCTGTCCCCACTTCTGGGCCTCCTCTCACCTTCCCCCTTCCTCCAGAAACACCCTTTCCCAGCCTTTCTACCTACTCTATACTTCTGTCACTCACCAGCTCAAGATTCACATCCCGACAACTGTTCCCCAGCGAACTTCCTCTTTCCTGTGAGCGCCCTCAGCACTGCACCTCTACCAGGTGGTGCCATATCACTGCGATTACATTCGTGTTGCCTTGGGGTTTTCATCTAGGTGTGTGCTCGATGCAGTTTGTAAGCCTGACTTCTTTTCAGTGTCTTAGGGGAGCCCATTACTGAACTATGAATTACAAAGGCCTTGTAGAAAAAAAGCACTTCTTGATACCTATCCTGGTTTGTATACCAATGTCTGACTTTGTTCTCTCATAAAATCTCTTAGACTCTCTGTGTCTCCATGAATTAGCAACCACTGGGTAATGATCGGGCACATGCGTTCACATTTTCTGTTTAATTGCACTGATGTTTCTCAAATTAAATAAAATGTCTCTGCTACAGTAGTAGATTCTGTCTAAAATTGTATAATGTTGGGAGTATTCAAAGTCAAAAAATGTGCTTCCTACAAACGAAATTTGACCTTTTACCTGCATAAATATTAACAGTTTATTTTTATTCCTAACACATTCCCGACCTTCCCCCCACCACCTCAAAACTTGCCTTTCACATGGTCTTTCTCATATCAGTTAATAGTAATTCCATCTTTCCAATTGTTTAGGACAAAAATTTTTGTATTTCAGAATTGAATTTTTTCTTTATTAACATCGCCTCCAATCCATCAGCAAACCCATTTTGCTCTGCCTTCAAAACATATTCAGAACCTGACTGCTACTCACCACCTTATGTCACAGGTCCCACAGAAGCCGATCCTGATATGATCTAAGTGGGCAGGAGAATCGATGCCTATGCAAGAGAAGGGAACAGGCCTGGACTGTGATGTGGTCACAACAGTTGGCCTGAGCTGACCCCATGAGGGTTCTGAGCTGAGATGGCACACAGGAGTTGTGCTGAGCCGTGGTGACAGGCCAGACCCCTACATCCCACACCAACTGGTCACTGGATACAGGTTGACCTGAGAAGGGGGAATGCCTTTGGGCAAGACAGCTCTCTTCAGAGGAGGCAATTTTTGAAGAGGACTGACAGCCAAAAGCTACTAGCTGGAGGCCTTCCCGATGTTAAAGGAATAAATCTTTCACTCCTGGAGGGAGAGAAGCAGCACATCACGCATTCAGTACACTTGTCCATGACCATCTTGATCCAAGCCCCTGTCCTTTCAAGGTCAGTGCAATAGCCTCTTCACTGTTTCCCTGCCTCAGTCCTCTTGCAGTGTTAGCTGGGGTGAGCCTTTGAAAACGTGAGTCAGACAATGGCCTCAACTGAAAGCCACCCAGTGGCTTCCCCTCCCCATTCTGAGTAAAAACCCATGTCATTGCCATGACCCCAGACCCTCCACCTCTGCTCCCCACAACTCTCCAACCTCAACCCCTACTACTTGCCCTCTTGTTCCTTGCATTTTAGCCACTCTGACTTCCTGCTATTCCTCGGAAACTTGGCAAGATCCCATCTCAGGCCTTCACATTTTTCTCTTCCCTCCAGCCCAGACGATCTCTGGGGCCTCAGCAGGGCTCCCTCTCTCACCTCTTCCAGGCTTTTACTCAGGTCACCTTCTCGATGAAGCCTTCTTTGATGGACAATAAAAATGCGCCACTCCTTCCCCGGGCTCCCTCCCTCCCGTGGCTGTGTGCTTTCTCCATAGCAAGGAGCTCCACCACAGGAGAAAATCAGCTGCTGCATTGACTGCTGTATTTTTAGTACTTTTATCCAAGCCTGGCACATAGCAGGTGCTCAAAATATATGTGTTAAACTAATTCCTATGAGTCTCAGAAGAAAGAGTTTCCATGATTGATCCAAATGGAAAATCATTCTCTGGGCTCTGTGGGTCTCTGGGAAAGTCAAAACAGCTTCCTTTTCTTTTCCTTCTTTTCAGCATTAATCATATAGGCCTTTCATTTTCCTTTATATAAATCAAATGAAGATGTAGTTTTAAGTGTCTTTTATAGAACAGGCAGTCAAGATGCCAGAATTTTGATTTTTATCTCATACCAAACCTTACAAAAACAACTTCTTTCCAAAATGTGCTTTAGGCTTTTAAAAGTCAAAGAAGATATGACTTTTGAGAATGTTAAATTTTATCTGAGCCCTGTGCTTCCATAGAGCAGTTTTGGTTAAGAAATCCCCTCAGCCTTTTGTAGCCCAAGGGTCAGCTAACCACCACAAAGGACAACCCAGCCTTCCCATATTCTGAGATGAGACCCACCTCCATCCTTTCTCATGATTCTCATAAGGCCTGTGGATGACTCCCCGTGTACTTGCCTCTATAAAATGCATGTCTCTTCCTTTTCTTTGAGAGAGTCCCCATTAAAAATGTTCCCCCTATTGCAACAGCCTGAATAAAATTAGATTCATAATTGACTAGTGTATTTTGTCTTTCATACTTTCATAAAGAGGGGCTTTGTGATGAAGGGTTTATTTTTACCCTCAAAGGTAGTGTCCATTGGAAAATCTGCATCTAACAATAGTAAGTGACAAAAGAACTCTTGATAATAGAGAACAGACAACCAAAGGGCCCACTCCCTCAGCAAAAAGCCAGCACGGAACTCAGTTTCAGAGCCAGAAATAATCACTACTTCCAGAAGCTCACAAAAACTTGATTCAAGCAGATGGTTGGGAAAAAAAAGATATTGGAAATAATTTCCCAACATATAAAGTAGATGTGAGTCTACACAAATTCTCCCTGAAACAAATGACCTCCAATGTGCTAGGCACATTTACTCCTTTCCAGTCTAGGATCCCTGGTTCTAAAGAGATGAGTGAAGACAAGATGCTCCTTAGAAGCTAGAGGTTGTCATACACTACATGTCTACAAGCTCTTACCTTTCCCAGAGGTAGGTAGAGGAGGACTCCCTGCATGCCCTCCCATTGGGCAGAAAATCTGTGACCAGCCATATGAAGATTAAGGTTTAGACAAAAGGCTTCACCTTATTCCAATACCTGGTTAGCTCTTTATACCAGAATTTACATCCTAGTACAATCCAAAAGAAGCACTTAGCTCCATTCTGTTGGACACAAGACCTCCAAATACTCCACAAAACCTGTTAAGCCTAGATGACAATGAATGTCATCTAGGACAAGTAGACCACAAGTGGTCTACTTGTGCCAGGGACCACTTATATAGACAGGATTCTTAGGGTGAGTGAATTGGATTCAGGTATACTGAGAATCCCCGAAAGATTGTATGCCAATGGATACATAGACTAACAATCTTGGAGAGATGGTGGGGGTGGGGACTGGAAGTGGTTAGCCAAAGAACACATGCACATATGCATAGCCCATGCACACAGATGACAATGTGGTGAAGGCTGGTGGGGATGGGTGGGGTGGAGCGGGGCAAAGAGAAAAAATGTGGGACATCTGTAACAATGTCAATAAGGAAGGAAGGAAGGGAGGGAGGGAGGGAGGGAGGAAGGAAGGAAGGAAGGAAGGAAGGAAGGAAGGAAGGAAGGAAGGAAGGAAGGAAAGAAGGAAGGCTTTGCAATGACCCAGGTGTTCCTACCCCCAGGGGAGGCCCATCAGGGAACACTGAGGACTAACTCTTCTTTTGAGAAATTGACAGTTCCCTCCAGAGGTCCCAAGGCACTTTCTGCCTCTTCTTTCAGTGGACAAAAAGGTACAAATTTAATTTTTGAAAGAGTATCCCATTTCATCTATAGAGGACACAGAAAAATAACAAAATAAATTGCACTGAATCCATATTCATCATTCACTGAAAAACTTAGTGTGGATTTCTTGTCCTTGAATCAGGCAATTCTTTCCTTTCATTACTTTTATCTTATTAGTTAACTCATAAGAATGAAATCACCCATATGGGCTCATTTTTAAAATTAGAAATAAAGCTGAATGGACCAAT
Organism: Sturnira hondurensis; assembly: GCF_014824575.4. Lineage (NCBI taxonomy): Eukaryota > Metazoa > Chordata > Mammalia > Chiroptera > Phyllostomidae > Sturnira > Sturnira hondurensis. The sequence goes on along the minus strand of NW_028088140.1, from coordinate 6,368,528 downwards.
AAAAAAAGATTATATGCCAAATGTTGTGTGTGCATGCATGCACATTTTTCTAAAGAATGGTTCCACAGCCTTTTCACATTATTAAAGGGACCCTTGCCCCCTGAATAAATATGAACCAGTATCAATGATAAATATCTTGGGCCTTTAAAAAATATTCCATAGACAATTCTCCCTCCTCCTTGGTCATGACACTACCAGGAGCACCAAGTTCACCACCAGTCTATGAATGGGCTTGCTTAATTACTTCATTTGTAGGTACTCTGTCTCCTAGGATCAGCAATGAGCCAATAGGGCACACCAAGGCCTTGGTATCAGCAAAGCTCTGATTGAACCAAATCACTTAGAAGCTGACAAGAGTGAGGTTATATGCTACCTATAGAAAGATGAGTAATTATTTGATCACATCTAACCCATCTGATATCCTCTTAGTGTGACTGGGCTGCTATGACAAAATACCACAGGCCAGGTAGCCTATGAACAATAAAAACTCACTGCTCACAGTTCTAGAGGCTGGATCAAAATCAAGGCACCAGCGTGGTCATGTATTGGTGAAGGCCCTCTTCTGGGTCCCAGCTGAAGCCCCCTTGCTGCGTCCTCACATAGTGTCAGGAGCCAGGGAGCTCTGTGGGGTCTTCACAAGAGTGCCACCCTCATGACCCCATCACCCCCACAGCCCCCCTCTCCTAATACCCTCACCTCTAGGGGTGAGGATTTCAACATATGGATTTTGAGAGGACACAAACCTTTAGACCATAGCAGATATTTTCCACAAATATCCTCCATTAATAATATAATCTAGCCCTGGCTGGTGTGGCTCAGTGGATTGAGCACTGGACTAAGAACCAAAAGACCGCTGGTTCAATTCCAGGGCACGTGCCTGGGTTGCAGGCCAGGTCCCCACCTGGGGGTGTGTGAGAGGCAACCACACATTGATGTTTCTCTTTCTCTTTCTTCCTGCTTTCCCCTCCATAATTAAATAAATAAAAATAAAAAAGAATATAATCTGATGCCAAAGCAGCAGTGGCTAGAGATGGAAACTGAAAATGAAATGGAAATGTGAGTGTTATGAAGCTGTTGGGACTGCTTTTTTAAGGTACTAAAACCCAAATTTCATAGTCTATTTTTTAAATTAATGTAGCTTTCAGAATTATTGCCATATATTTTGTATAATTTCAACAGACAAGACTTAATCGGTTCACTGAACTGTGTCTTTGTAAGACTTTAATTTTCCTATATAAACAGTGTCAACAAGACCCACATTCCTGTTCTTTTAAGCTGTTTACAGTTCCAAGAAATAAACAGGTAGTTATTACACTAAAAACATTCCCTGTGCGCCAACAACATCCAATTTTAATCTGTGAGGCTATTGGGGGAAGAACTAAGCAGTAGGGATGGCACAAAGATCTCCAAAATTTGCCTGCTGTTACAGCCTGAAACCTGATCTGACCCCACTGTGGAGGAAGGAACCACATGCTGCAAATGGCGCTGTTGTCTTCACGTACAGGATGGGGTAATGTTGGTCACCTACCCTGTCCATAAGATTCCCTTAGTTTCTAAATTGCTTTGACACAGCATCTTGGAGGCACCCTGAAGACCCACAGCAAGAAGAGTCACTTGTCAAATTGGATGTAAAATAAATTAGGTGGAATTCTGGTGTCCACATGCATTACCATCCCCCAAAGGGGCCAACATACTAATTTGGGCAGAACTTACAAAGCTCAATGTCACCTCCTCGGTGGCGAACTTAACTGCTGACTCCCCTGTACTGGCCAAACAGTATCATAACTGCTGCCTGTTATGTGTGTCTCCCCAACGGGCTGGTTATACCTATGGTATGATATGATTATGTCTCTGGTAGTTCACACAAACTGGTAGCTTGCTCACAGTTTTGCCATCAGCAAGAATTTGTTTGATGACTGTAGGATTTTTACTGAACAATAGTTGGGTATTAGATCAGAAACCCACCCCAATTCTGAATGTGCTCTGACGAGTGCCTACCACTTGCTATTTCTAATCTTTAGAATCCTGCAAAGGTACTGAGGGGGTGTGGACTTCGAATTTCTATACCACAATTCACAGCAGGAAAAGGTGATTATGACCCCAACACGTCTCAGGACCCTGATGGGGGAAGAATATTAGCAAAATTCTGATAGCTAATATAATTCAACTCAACACTTTAACGAAACATTTTTGGTCTGTGCCAAGCACTGCACTAAGCTTCTATCCTGTGAACTCCTCACTGTAACCACAGCCGGGCACTGTCATCATACACATTTTACATAGGAGGAAACTGGGACAGGCAGATGAAGTAACTTGCCCAAGTGAGGGAGGCTGCATGAGTATTCCACATGCCTCTCACTTCTGAAGAAAGCAGAAGGAATCATTTCTGCCGTGTTCCCGTAGACTCCACATTCAGGCGTGGCCTGCATCACTGGTAAACAGAGAGCCATATCAGACTCATTGGCCAAGTACTGAGTCCCCAGAGAACTGGGACTGTGTGTTCATTGCTCATTGCTTTGCCTCCCCACTTAGCAGAGCGGCTGACTTAGCTTCTCAGTAAGTATCTTCTGAATAACTGGGCGAGGGGAGTCCCTTTCCAAAACCACAGCTTCTGGGGAGTCACCCAGAGAAAGGGATGAAGACAGACTCCTCCTACTGCCCCAGCTGTGTGTGTGTGTGTGTGTGTGTGTGTGTGTGTGTCCATAGTGGGCCACTGAAATCTGGTGGAACTGATAGGCAATTAAAACCAGCCCCCTTTATTTTGCTCAAGTAAAAGTAGTTTTTTAAATAATGTTTTTAAAAATTTAGAAAGTCAAAGTAGTTTTTAAAACTATGTGTAACTTGAAACTGGGCAATTCCACTTCAAGTCTAGGCTGAGACTCTTCAAGGCTGAATGCCTTGATCAAGGCCACAAATGTGCGAGTGCGGGTGTGTGTGTGTGTGGGGGGGTGCTGAGCGGGACACGCAGCAGGCAGGGGAGTGCCCAGGGACTGCATCCTGTAGACGGCTGGGATGGTGTCAGGCTGCAATGGGCCTGCCTGTTCCTGCAATGTGATGAGGGGGATCCAGATTAACCAAACTCTGCTTTTCAATAAAGCCCAGAAACTTCCATTTTCAAATATAGATTACAAAAAATGGAGCCAAGTTATTCCCCTCCCTCCATGCCCTCAGGTAGAGCCCTCACACACACAAACCCTGGGCAGGCCTTGGGACTCACTTTGGCCAACAGGGTATTAGAAAAAGGGATGCAGACAGAAGCTTGAAATACGCTCGCATACTGGAGCATGAATTCTTGCTGCCCGTGGAACCCCTGTCCCCACCGCAGCAGTGAGAAAAGTGGGGCCAACTTTGTGAGTAGAGGTGTGTGACTAGACTTGCCAGTCTAGGTGAGGCCATCTAGGTGACCCGGCCTCAGCCAGCCCAGCTCAGATTCGGCAGAGCCAGGGGAGTTCCCCCGTCACCCCAGAGCAGAGCAGTCCAGCCGGCTTCCAGAATTGCGAGTTGAGTTTTAAGCCAATACATGTTGGGCTGGTTTACTATGTAATAAAAGCTAATTGGTAACAAAATTTAAATACATTTCAAACTGAACAAATGAAAAATCCAGTTCACTGTAACCTCTGGTGAATGTAGAGTTAATAACAATGACTTCCCTTACATGACTTCATGAGAGCCAAAAAGCAAAAGCTGCCTGAAGATCCATATAATGCACCAGGAAGTGTTTCACAAGTCATGGCACATGCAGACGCTGGAAAAGCACTAAAAATGATGGTGTAGAACAGCAGCCGCACAGGGATCACCGGTGTGCCACCCAAGTCTGGATCGATGGGGATGACTTCACTGCCCCTGCGAACACATGCTCTTGTACAATCAGAACACTGGGCCCAGTGGCTTACACCGTGCAGTGGGCGGAGGGGGTCGGGGGGGGGGGGGGGGGTCTTGCTNGGGAGGGGGGGGGGGGGGGGGGGGGGGGGGGGGGGGCGCGTCTTGCTGTAAGGGAGAGATACAAAGCTCAGAAAAGCCCAGAATATTTACAAGAATGTGCTCAACTTTGCTTTTTGAGGATATAAGAGGGTGCAGTCGGGGCAGTAAACAGTCTACTCAAGTGATGACAGGCTGTGACTGGAGAGTCAGGGACAGGTTTTGACAGTGAAAGCCACTGTTAGACTTAGCAGTGAGTGTCCTCCCATTTCTTCAAACATGCCGCCAGAACTTACAGGGCTTAACGGAGTTCCAACCACAAAGGATATTGACAATCACTAGAATAGAAAAATCTTTACTGATGTGAAAAGATATGTTAACTAAAAGAAATCAGTTATAAAATAGCATGTACCACACAATCTAATTTTTGTTATAAAAAGAATATGCAGGCATAGACAGTAGTAACTAGAGGACAGAGACCCAAACTGGGACTTAATGGTGGTTATCTTTGGAAGGTGTAGTGGTAATTCTTATTGTTTTCTTCTTGCTTATTGGTATTTTTAAAACTGCTATAGCACTATTTTTGTGATGAAAAAAATTTCATAGAAGTTACCGTTTTTTTAAAGTTTGGAGGTACACATATGTGTGTACATGCATGCACACGAATGTGTACAAACACACATGACCCCCAATCCAACTGGAGCAAGACTTTTTCTTTAATCTTTTTTTGTCAGTGCCTGCAAATGCTCGCCATGTCATTGAACTCATGCATTGGAAGTGAGCAATCTCTGAGACTATGGAGTCTTTCTCCTCGCAGAAATACAAGGACTCCTTGCTTGGGAGGTGGGCTAATGTCACGTGTCACTCTTTGAGACCAGAGGCAGAAATGAGGCAGTGATCTGGATGCTCTGTCCTTCCATTCGACAAATCTCCTGCAAAAAAATATGAGCAGGCCCATACAGGTGCAGTTGCCATGCAACGCTGGAGACACCCCACTCATTAAGGGCAGCAAGTTGGAGTTCTTTCACAGCCCTGGCACCCCACCATGGGCAAGTCTGTCATGACTTGTCCTTCACTGCTGACAGAGCACAGAAGTATGTCTGCACATGACAGATTCCTTACGAACGGCAGGCAGATGACCTAGCTAATCACCTGACCTACTTCTAAAATGCCATCTAGCAGACGACGCAGCAGAGCCCAGCTCTACTCACTCATCCATCAATGTGGTGAGAGTGAAAGCCACAGCAACCCTCCATTAGTAAACCAGGGGATGAAAAGCAATGCAGCAAGTCCAGGGTTCGAAAGGACAAGCAGTTTAGTGAAGATGCCATGGAAGCACAGTCTGTCACTGGACACAGTGCGGGGGCCAAATGTATGAGAATTTTACAAGGTAACGAATCAATGGCTGGGCTATTGAATGGACAGTTAGAGCCAAGAAGACCAGGGGACCATTCCTTTGAACTGCTTGTTGGGCTGTGAAATAACTGATTTTTTAAATTGAGGGAATGCAGCTATCAGACACTCAAAAGGATGTTGTCAACACACCACTGCCATCTTTTTGAGCGCCTACTCTATGTTCAACTCTACTCCTCCGTGCACTTGGCTTCAGAATGGAGAGAGATAAAAAGTATAATTACGTTTCCCTTTGAAAAATCCTGAATTGGGTTAGGATAAGAAATAGATTCTTTGATTATTTGGAAGGTCAGATCACAAATTGGGGATGCTCACCTGTCCCGCTCTTGATTGGACCTATTATAGGGGTAATAAAATTACATCACACTTTAAAGCGTAGCAAGAAGTGTGGTAATAGCACTTCCTCCTACACTATGCAGCTCTGTCTGTGATCTGCAGCCAGGCGCAGCCACAGCCGAGGATAACAGCTCCTATGTCCTCAGGGGCAATTACGGGCCAGGTGGGCACTGGATGAGCCCTTAGCAGACATTTCTCCCTGCATCATCCCCAAAATCTTGGGGGTGGGGACAATCATTTTCTCATTTCCCTAATGGGGAAACTGAGAGGCTTAGAGAAGTGAAGTTACTTATCCAAGGCAATGCTGCTAGCAGGAAGCAAGCAGGACTCGAGCTCCTTCAGTGAGCACGTGAGAGAGGAGGAGCAGCAGAAGCTGCGTGGAGCAGCTGGAGAGGGCACACAGGCGCAGCGCTCCTGAACCCCGATTCTAGCTCATCCGCCCAGCAAGTCACTCACTCTCCCTGCAGACAGAGGCTCACCTCTCTTACCCAACTACTTCATAGGATTTTTGTGAGGTCCAAATAAGATCCCTTTAATAAAAACAGTAAAGCATTTGACAAACATGTCATTAGTATGTCACTAATAAAAGGACATAGTAGATGTTCTAAATCATAGGCTTCTATGATTTAGAAGCCTAAATCATACTCCTTAAGGCATGACACTTCATTCATTAGGGCTTCATTGGAAAGACCACACCCATTTTGTCCCCAAACTAAAGCCCTTAAATAAAGGGTACAGGGTTTTCCTAAGCAGTCTCTTAAAGATGAAGGGCTCAGGTATACATGCTGGTGCTTGAACTTGTCTTTGCAGGTAGCTTCAGTGTAGAATAAATTTAATGCAGATACCCCACCGGATCTATTTATCATGACTAAAGAAAGTAACCTTTTCCTTGTTACTATCAGTTCTGTTCCAGAGAAACGACTACTGTAAATTTACACCCTTAATTCATGCAATTCAAGAATGAGGAAAAAAGCACGACACTTTCTCACAGAGGGAACCACATTATATATAATAATTTACTTTTTATTATCATCATCATTATCATCATTAATAGCAAAGTCCATATTTCCATTCCCAGGCAACATAAAAGTGGATGTTTTATGTACAAGACACTTGCATGTAACGTGATAACACAGTATAGTTTTGGAGCCACTATGCTTCACCCATCTATTAAAAGGCAACCTCACAATTAAAACCTGAACAGTTAAAATAATGCAATCTTCGAGCAATTGAAAATGATGAGTTGTGAAGCCAACATGGGAGAGCTGAGTAATCTGGCCTTTCAGGTGATGTCAAGTACAAACCCTGTTTCTCACTTCAAACCCTGTTTCACTTCATCTACAAACCCTGTTTCTCACTTCATTGGATCATTGAAAAGAAAACACATATACCCCCCCCCCCAACAAAAAAACTACCTGCCCTGGGCACATGTGACTTGGGGACTCACTCTCCATAGGGCGACCCCATCATTCCAACATGTGCTGGAGCACTGAGGGGTCCACCTCCACGGCCTGGAGGCCCCTTTGCAAGCTCTGGAAGGTGGCCTGCTTCCCATAGCGCTGCCTCCAGCGGACGAAGGCCTCCACCACCTGCGAGTGCACGTTGTGGGGGTGGTTGGCCTTGCAGCGGTAGATGTCATTCTGGGACAGGCCCAGGGACAGCACCATGGGCTCCCACTCGGGGCCCAGCCTCTGGGCCAGCTGGTTAATCTGCCGGTCTGATGGGGAGCTGTTGAGGATATGTGGGGGGATTCCAGCAGTCCGGTCATCTGGGGAGGAGAGAGACACCAGGGTGAGAAGAGCAAGCAAACACATCAGTAGGGGGAAAAATTGAAAAACGCCGGGAGAGTGACATACGCCTCCAAATGTCAGGGGCCCACTTTTCCTAGTCTGCTTAAAGCTGCTCAGTACCAGGCCATAGACAGGTGCTTAAGAAATACCATTTAACATCTACAAAAATTCAGCATTTATTACAGAAAATTGGAAAACAAGTAAGCAAAAATAACTGAAAATCCTATCAAAGAAGCCAACTGATAGTAATTTGATGCATTTCCTTTCAGTTCTCTATATCTAAACACACATTTAGGGTTACATTGCACACACTGCCTTGTACATGCTGTTTTCACTTCCAGCTCTTTCACCAGACAGGCCAAGCAGTGGGTGGCAGGAATGAGAGAAGGCTGCATGGGCCCCAGTTCCTTCTAGCTCTGGCCAGTGGGCACAGGGATGACAGTCTCCTGCAGGACTAGAGCGGGAGGGTAATATACCACAGACAACAGCTATGGTCTCTTGAGAAACTTGAACATCATAAATAAAAGGTGCAGTTTCTAACAGAAGCGGGAGGCAAGAGGCCCACTAAGCAGAAAACAAACTGCACAGCCATGAGGCAGCAGGTAGAGAGGACAGCCGAGGCCTCTGCTCCAGCACAGGCCACAGGAGGAGAGTTACCACGCGGCAGAGCCCTGGGGAGGAAGAGAAAGTATGTGCTGAGGATGGGCAATGAGAATCTGACCTCACGGTCCTACCTGGATTCCAGTCTCCTTGAGGCCAGGGTGCTGAGGGAGTCTGACCTCCAGTGAGTGACTACGTATGTCCACAGCATAGGCAATGAGAAGTGACGGTGGCTACACAGAAGGCTGTCCAGAGGAAGGAAGTTAAAGCTACGCCCTGAACATGAAGGAGCCCAGCAAGAGGGAGGGAAAGGAGTGTGTGTACAGAAACAATTACACATATGAAAGCCCCAAGGCAGGAGAATGTGGCACATTCAAGAAAGGGGAAAAAGTTCACTGTAGCACAGTACAGAGATCCAAGACTCCAAATATCTAAATGACAGTGCCGGTTGCTGGATAGGCCAGGACTAGAAGTGCGGCCTTCCTATCCTGGTTCAGACACCCGTATGGTGGCACGTTATATGACCACACTTTCTTTCACCAGCACCAAGATCTGTGTGTCAATTTCACTTCACACTCAGCAGCTCGCTGTTTTGATTTATGAATGCAATAAGACAAAAGGTATCCGATCAGAATAGGTAATGTTTCCACTCACGTGCTTTTGACAGTTACCATTACCTTGGGCTTGAGTTGTAAAGTTATTGCCAAAAATACTTTCTAGTGTTTATTAAGACTGTAATTTTTTAAAAAATGACTAACTAAGAAGCAATTAGAATAATGATGATATTGCTGACCAGTATTTTATATTAACAGTAATACTTTTATGGCTTTTATAAAAAATATGGGCTCACTAAAAATCCAAGCAACACAAAAAAGTACAAAGAAAACGAAGCATCCAATATCCCACCATTGTATCTACAGCAGGTTGACATAACTTTGGACATGTCTTTATGCATGTATGCTATTAGAAGAATACTATAACAGCTTTTTCCTAAGAGTTATTTAATTTTGTTTGAAGAAAAAGAAGAGAAACTAAATGACTTTCTGACCTGCAGTGAAAATAGTTAAAACATATGCACACGAGAACCAATGCTGATACAAATTTTTTAAGATTTAAGATGTAGAGCATTAATTTTCGCATTAATGCTCACATCCCCTCCCTGACTGTTTAGGCTTACAACTACATGTGATGGTTTGAATGGTCACCCTTGGTTTTTGTTGTTGTTCTTGTTGTTACTATTTTTTTTAACCATGAAATTCCTCCTTCTGAGCCTGCTACTTTGACTTTAGTCTCTGGATCAGTTTCATCACAGGGTAGCTTTCCTAAACAAACGCTCACAGTTACTGTATTCCTGAGTTCTTTCAAATCAAGACTGTCTGCTTATTGCCTTCACTACTAAATAATAATATTATTTGAAATTTTCGTATTATATTATTTTAATGTTATACTTTTAAATTATAATTATAATTTTGCGTTATTTGAAATTTTTATCCCTCTTATCAGTTTGCATACCTCACTTGTATCTCATGGTAGGGAATGTTGGTGCGGAGGGTTCTGATACCAGTCTGCTTTCCTCACGTCATATAACTTGCTTTTTCTGTCTGGAGTTTACAGTGCTGAAGCTCTGGACCAGGGTACGGCTTGGCCATCTCCTGTCAGCCCTTCCAGGCATGTGCCATGACGTTGTGACCAAAGATTTACCTTCCTATGTTATATCTTTGCATGCTTTGTCTGCCTCACTTGCTGCATGACTTTGCTTATCCTCCCCAGCGATCTTTTTCCCTCACTGCTTTAAGGCTGGGGTGCACTCCTGCTTTTCCCCATGCCACTTATTTGATTTTCCACAATGTCTGTTCTGTTTTTTCCTGGTTCAAATCTTGTTTTGTGATTTTGTTCTTCATTTATTTTCTTGGATCTTTAATTATTTTCTTAAAACTCCCATTTCATCTCACACCCATTAGGATGACTACTACCAAAAACAGAAAATAGACTTCCGGTCGAGATGGTAGTGGGCAAATGCTGTGCTTGCTCCCACGACCCATCAAAATTACAACTAAATTACAGGACAATCATTCTTGTCAACCAGCCAAATACCAGCTGAACAGAAGTCCTATAACTAAGGATATAACAAAGAAGCCATGTTGACTCTAGCAGAGCTGGAGACACAGAACAAGCTGGTCCCACAAACAGTGTGGTGGCTAAGAAACTCGAGTGATATCTTGGCTGTGGGGATCTCCCCATAAGGAATGAGGGGGTTCCAGCCCCACACCAGGCTCCACAGTCCAGCGTTCCAGGACTGGGAGGGGAAGTCTCCACAACTCCAGAGCTCCAGCATGGGGATAGCAGCTGGGACGATGCCAAGGACATAACGGGGGAAACTGAATTGTCTGGCTCAGGAAGAGAGATGGAGGAGTAGCTTTCTCCCCAGTAGAAGTACCGGCAGACAGCACTGTTCCTGTTTCGAAGCCCTCTCACAACACAGTCTGTGGGCACAGGTGAGCAACAGGTCTGAATCTCCATCAACATGGCTAACCACCTTTGCCCTGCCCTGGTGATTCCCTGAGACCCTGTCCCACCCAGTTTGTGGGCCTGCACAAGCCACTCCAAATAGCTTTTTCATGCAAATGTCCGGTCTTGGCTTAAGCTATGGACTTTTGTAAAATCTTTCATAGGTTCACAAATCCCAAACAAGCAGTATCTGAGACCTCAGTGTGCTCCATAACTCTTCTTAAGTGGCTCTAAGCTGACCACTAGTGGCAGCTGGCCTTGGTTTGTAGTTTAGCCTCTCCCAGGCACATCTAAGCCCACCAGGAGTGACAACCATCTGCAGATCACTTTGTAGCTCCAACCAGATAGCCCCAGGCTAGGAAGAAACAGTGGCTGAAGTAGCTGACATCAGAGCCCCACCTAAAAGACCCCAGAGTCAACATACCCAGTGGCTGGCTTCGGATCACATCAGAATACCACCCAGTTAGCTCTACAACAATACACTCAAAGAGTGGACTCAGCAGGCCTCAGCGCCCGACTAAAGTGAATGAGGCTCTGTGGGACCAGCCACTGTAAAACATTTCACCTGATGTAGTCATAGCCATTCCATAGCAAATCAGGCTTAGGATCCGTCCCTTCCACTGACAGGCCAACAGCAATAAAGGCTCAACTACAACAAGAGGGCAAATGCGACTCGCACGAGGGACACCCCTGAAGCACCTGCACTGGGCACTAGGGAGACTTCGCTGCAAGGCTCCAGAGGACACTGACCACGATGGGGGACAGAGTGGAATCTACCTCACACATAAAAACAAACAGCAAGAATCAGCTAAAATAAGGAGAAAAAGAAACACGTTCCAAATGAAAGAACAGAACAAAATTTCAGAAAAAGAATTAAGCAAAGTAAATACAAGAAATTGACCAGAGATAGAGTTCAAAATCTGATTATAAGGATGTTCAGAAAACTTAGATGAACTCAGAACTTTAACAAAGAGATGGAAAAACATTAAAACGAAAGTAGAAAACATATAAAATAATGAGTCAGAAATGAAGATTACAATAACTGAAATAAGGAATACACTAGAGGGAATCAACAGTAAAGCAAATGAAGCAGATGACTGAATCAGCAATTTGGAAGGCAAGATAACAGCAAAAGAAAAAAATTGAAATGAGGGTAGTTACGATGTCACTGAGAAAACAGCAAGTGTACCAACATTTGCATCTGAGAGATACCAGAAGGAGGATAGAAAACAATGGACTGAAAACTTATCTGAAACAATAATAATAGTATAGGGGTATCACTTTGTAAAGTATATAATTGTCTAACCACTGTGCTGTACACCTAAAATGAATATAAGATAATATTGAATATAAGCTGTAAGTAAAAATAAAATTAAAAAAAGAAAGAATGACAGAAAACTTCTCTAACCTGGCAAAGGAAGTAGACATACATGCCCAGGACCACAGAGAGTCCCAAATAAGATGAACTTTAAAGAGGACCACACCAAGACACATCATAATTAAAATGCCAAGAGTTAAAGATGAAGAATCTTAATAGCAGCAAGAGAAAATCAGTTCGTTACCTACAAGGGAGCTGCCATAAAACTCTCAGCTGATTTCCCAACAGAAACTTCCCAGGCCAGAAGGGACTGGCATGAAATATTCAATGTGATAAAGCAAAAACCTACAACCATGACAACTCTACCCAGCAAAAAAAAGTTATCATTTAGAATTGAAGGACAGATACAGAGCTTCCCAGACAACAAAAAACTATAAGAGTTCATCATTGCCAAACCAGTATTACAAGAAATCTTAAAGGAACTTCTTTAAGAAGAGAAACAAAGAATAAAAGATATGAATAATAAAATAGGTATAACTACATATCTATCAATAATTACTTTATATGTAAATAGATTGAATGCTTCAATCATAACACATATGGTGGCTGAACAGACAGGTAAACAAGGCCCTCACATGTGCTGTCTACAAGAGACTCCTGATTAAAAGACACTCACAGACTGAAAGTAAAGAGATGGAAAATGATATTTCATGAAAATGAAAATGAAAGAAGTCTGGGGTAGCATACTTATATCAGACAAAAGAGACTTTAAAACAAAGGCTATAACAAGACACAAAGAATGATCCAGCAATTCCACTTCTGGGTACTCATCCAAAGAAACCCAAAACACTAACTCAGAGAAATCTACTCACGCCTATGTTCACTGCAGCATTATTTACAATAGCCAAGATATGGAAGCAACCTAAAGGCCCATCAGCAGACGAATGGATTAGGGTCTGTTATAGATGTACAATAGAATATTACTTAGCCACAAAAAAGAACAAAATCTTTCCACTTGCAATCATATGAATGGACCTAGAGGGTACTATGGTAGGTGAAACGAGTCAGACAAAAATAAATACCATGTGATTTCACTTAAATGTGGAATCTTGAAAAATTCCAAAATAAATAAACAATACAGAAACAGAGAACATTTTGACACTTGCCAGATGGGAGAAGGGCTGGGGAGTTGGGTGGAAAGGGGAAGGGATTAAGATGTACAAATTGCCCCCTATAAAAACAATCACAAGGATATAAAGCACAGCATGGGAATACAGTCAATAATATTGTAATAAGTATGAATGGTGTCCAATGGGTGCTAGACTTATTGGGGCGGTCACTTTGTATGTTATATAAATGTCTAGTCACTATGTTGTTTACCTAAAACTAATATAATGTTATAACTCAACTGTAATTGGGAAATTAAAAGAATTGTTTTTTTAAATAAACTGACAATAAGTGTTGTGCAGATGTGGAGAAACTGGGAACCTTGTGCACTATTGGTGTAAATGTAAAACAGTGCAGCTGTGACGGAAAACTGTATGGGGGTTAACTGAAAACTGGGTTTACCATACAACCCAGCAATTCTGCTATGTACCTAAAAGAATGGAAAGCAATGACTCAAAGAACTATTTGTACTGATATATCCATTTTCATAGTAGCATTGTTCACAACAGCCAAAAAGTGAATACAACTTAAGTGTCTATCAAAGGATGAATGGGTAACATAATAATGCTATATTATACATTAGAATATTGTGCAGCCATAAGGAAAAAATTAGCCATAAAAAGGAAAAAATTCTGACCCATGCTACAGCATGTATGCACCTTAAGGGAATTATGCTAAGTGAAATAAGCCAGTCACAAAAGGACAAATACTATCTGATTCCATTCATATGAGAGAGTGAAACTCACTGAGATAGAAAGAATGATGGTTGGTGCCAGGGACTGGGAGAGAATGACATTGGGCGCCGCTTTAAAAAGTACAATGTAAAAGTGCTTATCACTCCTGAAGTATACATTTAAAAACAGAAAAGATGGCACATTTTATGCTATGTATATTTTACCACAATTAAAAATAAAAATTTAAAAAGAATCTCATTGTTTTATCATAGCTACATTGAGTTTTTATTTCTACAGAATTGACACTGAGCTGTTTGATAGCATGAAATACTTGTGAGGTTGAGTTTTCTCCAATTGTTTTTTTTCTCGGACCAGGTTAATTATGTCTATTTTTCACAAGCCATGTTCCTTCCTTTCATTCCTCTACTGTAGCATTTTCACAGTCATCATGACACTTAGCTTCATCTCGAGCACACTTAATGTGAGTATCTCCAGGCAACATTTCTATTTGCTATCTTATACTAAGTTGATGTATCCTGGACACTCCACTCACTTTATAAGGGACCAGTTGTCTTTCTCCCCTGAGCTACAATTGGATATTGGCTGTTGCTTTTTGTGCACTGTTCTGCCTAGAGGAAAGCTAGGACCCACTAGGCATGCCTTTGCTGGGGGTCCTATACTGTACTCTCTCTTTTGGAAGCTAATTAATATCTTTACCAGATCCTGCTCTGCCCAGCCAGGGTGCACTCGCTCCTATGGTCTCTGTGCTGGAACCCAGCACAGAGATTACAGGATAGCCTGCTCTGGGTTGCCTTCCTGCCTCAGCTAAGGGTGATTCCAGACATTTACGGAGGCTGTTGGCTTACCTCTACAGCTAGATTCTTTCGAAACTGATCTGTACTAGTAGGAATGCTTGGGATTTTGTCCCCTTGCTTTCTGCTCCCAGTATTGCTCCTGAGGGATCAGTGTAAGGTGTTTCCTTCATTGCCTCCCACTTTTCAAAGTACATGGACTAAAGCTGTGATTGACTTTTTGTTTGGTTGGTAGGTGCTGGTGAAGTTTTTGTTTTAAAGGCTTATGCATTCAGCTCACTGGGTGGTGGGGAGGGAGCATCTGTGATCTGGCTACACTCCATCATCTCTCTGACTCCTGGCCAACTATTAATGCAACATACATGTTGAGCCAATTAACTGGAAATGAGGACAGTGTTCTCATTCTTCTGCACTTTCAGGGGCACATAAACCTTGTAAATACCTCCACATAACTGGGAGATGGCTACTAGTCTGTGGACACAGTCTGGAGCAAAGATAGCTGGCACATAAACATACCCAGCCAAGAGCAAATCATGTCCTCCAAGGAGAGCTTGTACAGATAAAGAGACAGTAATAGCTGTTTGTGCCGTCTAACCTCTATCTGGAAAAGTATCCTCATGAGGCCCTTCAAGCTCATGAATTCTTCTGAATGCAAGGCTACTCAAAAATGAAAGTCCTAAGGCTTCAGTGTCAATTCCCAAGATACTACGTACTATCTGGTTAAGCTTTAAATTAGTCCATTGTGACCGCCTGGCCACTGTTTCTCACAGCTTGAATGCATACCACTAGTGGTGTGCAAGGTGACAGCAGGTGGTGCACAGGTGAACATTCTGTATTAGAATAGTCATGAATCTATTTTAAAACAACTAGAAAAGTAGAAATAGCATTTCAAACTCATGATTGCCAGGATTAAGATAAATACATAAAAAGTAAATAAAAAGCAAATATACTATAGAATGATAAAAAAGTAAACAAAAAGAAAAGTAAAATTTAAAATAAAAAGTAAATTTTAAAAAAGGATTAAGTTATGGGTTCGGTGGTACAAAGATATGGCAAAAATTTCACATGCAGAACCCAAATGATTGAAGTTTGGGAAGTCCAGTGTTTCTCAACAATGTCACCACTGGCATTCTGGGCAGGACACTCCATTGTGCAGGACTGTCCCCTGTGCATAGCTGGGTCTTAAGCATTGCTGACCTGTACCTACTATGTGCTTACTAGTCACATCCCTGAGCGCAGCCTGAGCACACGTGTCCACATACCCTGGGGTAAGGCAGTACTACTCCTGGTTAATAACCACCATGTATTGTGACATAAGAATGTCCAATCTAGTTTTTAGATTCTAGGAAAGAAGTTAAATCCTTTAACACTGACAAAATGTTCTCCCTTATATAGAGCCTAAGTGTTTCATGCAACGCTGTAATCATATTTTCTGTGAATTTAAAACTTACCCGTTTCAAAAGGGTGAACATTCTCTGACAAATCCATCTACCACAGTGAAGCCAAGGATCCATTTGAACAGAAAGAGCCTCTACCCCATGTCCCCCATCTCGTCACTTACTCCTTCACTCCTACACACCCATCTTTGTGGTCATTACATGAATAAGAGCGGCACAGTGTTCCCTTCTCCTTCTCCAACTTCCTCACTTATGCCTATCAATAGATGCTCTGGCCTCAACCCTAAAAGCCTCCTTTACAACTCCTAGTGCATTCAGAGCCAGGTCTAAAAGACCACTCAACATCTCTGTCTCTGAAACATCACTGCTGTCGCCCAAGCTCCTCAGTGAAAGAGACTTCCGCTTCTGCACTCTTCTCTTTCAACCTTCAGCTCCTTCCTGAGCACAAAATACAACCCAATGTCTAGTGTTTGAATATATACATATACATTTTAATCCTAAGGACATGTTTATTGTTTTAGAGAGGAAAAGAGAGAGAAACATAGATGTGAGAGAGAAACATCAATTGGTTGCTTCCCACATGCACCCCAACCAGGGAATGAACCAGCAGCCTAGGTAAGTGCCCTGACCCGGGATTAAACCTGCAACTTTTGGTGTCCGGACAATGCTCCAAACAACTGAGTTACCTAGCCAGGGCCACAACATACACTTTGTCAGTAATTGGTCATATTCTTAAAACAAAAAGTTTCTCCAAGTTGATTTTTTAAATCTCTGCAGGTAGTACTCCCTGGTACATTTCATCTGGGTGTGGCTTCTCTGAGTGAAGGAGAGTCCACAGACCCAGCATCCTGTTCATCTCCTCTTTTACCCTGTATCCAATCATATGCCACTAATTTAATAGTAAACTGAAAAGAGGAACTACACAGGGTTCAAGAGCACAGTTCAAAGGCTGAAGACCATGGAGTAAAAGAGAGGCATATCAGACATGTAAACAGCTGCAAGGAAAGTCAGATAAATTAGCAGTTGGGGACCTAGAAAAATAGAAAGATTTTTAATTATAAATCTCCTTTTCAACTTCAGTTATTCTGTAATGTAACTGGAGATGATGTAAGCATACATGAATCCTTTACAAGAGTGATTCAGTTGGACATGGAGTAGCACTTTGACAAACTATACACATTCCTTTTGGAGAACCTGGTAATATACCGGCCTCCCCAGCTTACTGCTGTGGTGAGCCACTGTAACTGCTGGAAGTGTCATATGCTTCTGGTTTGCTGGGCAAACAAAACAAACAAAAAACAGTTGAGCTAAGAGATTTCCCCTTCTAGTGCAGCCACTTTTTGGATGTAAAAGACTAATCTCTACTTGAGAACATTTCAGGTTTCTGCTCAGGTCAAGTCTACTACTACTGTTCCATTGACCAGAGCAAGACATGTGGCCAAATCCAAGAATAATAGGACAGAGAATTAAATCCCACAGGGTGAAAAGGAGTGAAAATTTGCTAAGCAATAATCTATAAGCACTCACAAGTATACTGATAAATTTTAAAAATCTAGGTGAAGTGATACATTACTGGAAATATGTAAGACGTCAAAATTGATGCAGGAAAATAACAGAAAACTTGAAAAGATCAAAGCATTAAACACATTGAAATGGCAATGAAAATCCCTCCCTTGCTAAAGAGCCCTAGGCCCAAACAGTTTTACAGGTGAGCCCCACCAAATATCCATGAGACATTAAAGTTCCAACTTTATATGTTTGCCCTCAAAATAGAAAAAAAAACACAAAACTATATAATTTGTTTTATTAAGCTACTGTACTTTTTATTCCAAACATGATAAAAAGAATACAAAAACAAAAGAAAAATCACAAGCTCATTTTAGTTATAATTTTTGATGTAAAAAATCCTAAATATTAACTAATAGAGTAAAAAAGCTATTTAAAATAATAGATCATAAATTAGTAAAATTTACCCCAAGATTACAATAATTTCAACATAATAAAAACCTATCAATTAATTTAAAATATCAGTAGTCTAAAGACAAGTTATTATTATCTTAATAGATGTAAAAAATTGATAAAATTTGACAGTATTCATGATGTATTAAGATTTATTAATGATTAGAAGTATGGGGAACTTTTTTAACTTGGCAAACATTGTAAAAGCCTACAATAAGCACTGATTTAAAGGAGAACTTTAAAATGTGTTCCTTTTAAGAATGGGAACAAGACAAGGATACCCACTATCACCATTATTGCTAAATATAGTTGTAGAGGGAGGTCCTGACCAATGCTATAAGGAAAGAAAAAAAAAGGATAATCCAAGATGGCAGCAGAGAAGGTTGAAGCTACACTCACCTCCTCCTCCAACCAAACTGGAATTACAGCTAAAATATAGAGCAATCAACCAGAATAAGCAACTGAAGACTAGCTGGACAGAAGTTTATAACCAAGATTTACAGAAGCCACATTGAGAGTGGTGGGAAAGGTAGAGATACAAACAGGGCTGGTCCTGCTCCCAGGGGTAGTGGCTGAGACTCTCAAGGGACATCTCAGGTGTAAGGCACTCCCCCTGAAGAGTATGGGGTTCCAGCCCCACATCAGGCTCCTCATCCCAGAGCACCAGCATCAAGAAGGGGCATCCACATAACATCTCATTGTGAAAATCAGTGATTCTGTCCAGGGAGAGACAGGAGTCTGCTAAAGACACAGGCATCCTTTTAAAGGGCCAATGCACAAAATCTCCTTCACAGCCACTCACCCAGGGCACAAGCAGAGGAAAGGCTGAGCAAACCAGAGTCATATGAGGAGAGAGAATGGGATTTGTGGCTTTAGGGAGAGAGCTGAAGGGAGAGCCACCAGGATCCCTGTGCTGAATCACTCTCCTGCTTTTAAGACACCACCCTTCTCAGGTGGAGCACTCCCTTCAGCCTGGAGAAAAGAAGTAGCCCCACCCTCTGAACTCCCTGTCATCCCACCCTGGGGAGCTTGTGCCCCACTCAGAAGTCAGCTGCCTGGGCCGGGATAAAGGTCTGGGCAGACTCAATGGATGTCAGGGACTATGCTGTGTGGCTCTGGGGCAGGGCGCATTTCCCCCACTTTCTTATAAACCTGACCGGTGCTTCCCTGTCACAGGAGATCCACTAGCTCCACTCTCCAGATTTCCTATGGCTCCACCCTCCTGCCTCCTAGTGGCTATACCCTGCCAAGTTCTGGGCAGAATCCAGGACGGACGGAGTTGTGTAGATCTGGGGTGAGGGCCACTGTCCACACTTTCTACAAGCCTGACTGGCATCCCACTCTGGTGGCCCTTCCCTGGTGAGATCAGGCTCCTGGAAGAATCTGGGAGACACTGAGGTGTGTGGCTCTAGAACATGAAAATTTTTTCCCTTGCATGCCTGAGCAGTGCAGAGTGCTCCCTTCATATAGACAAATCTTAGCCTGTTTGAGCCTGATAAATTCTGCGGGCCTCACCCAGATGATTCCTGGAGACCCTAAGCCACCACAGAGGTGTGCGAACAACCAGTGGATGGCAGCTAGACTTGGTATACCCTGGGATATTTGCTGAGTGGCCTCAGTCTCTGCACTGGCACCAAATTTGAGCCTATATCAGTCTGATGCATATCACTCACCCCTGCTTGATGACTCACTGAGAACACATCTCATGCAACATTAGTTTGGCACAGGCTCTTTCATTGACTGAGCCTATCAGGCAGCAAGCAGGAGGAGGCTTGAGAAGGCAGGTCTCGAGGTTTCCTGTGATTTCTGCTACTTTCCTTCAGGCCCAGTGTTGGTAAAAGCCAGCCTTGGTGTGCAGCTTGATTCTTTCCACACACACCCAAGCCCAGAAGAGGCAACCACAAACTATGGGCCACACTATAGCTTCAAATAAGTTGCCCAGAGCCATTCACAGGCAACATCTAATGTTGGTTAGGGCCAGAGTCCCTCTCTAAGAGGCCCCAGAACCAACAGACCCAGTGCCCAGCTTCAGACAACATCAGAGCAGGGCCAAATTAGCTTTAAGAGTGGCATACCACAAGGAAGCTATTAGCAGGTGCCAGGTCCTGCTAATTCTGCTGTGTGGTCAGCACCTGCATAGCACCTTATACACCATGGTCAAGGTTCAGCCTCACAGTCAGTCAGCCTGAGGATTGACCCTCCACACAAATAGGCCAATAGCAATCAAGACTTAATTACAACAGCAGGGCCCATGTAACCCACAAAGGGACATTCCTGGAGCACCCAGCACAGGTGATCAAGGAGACTGCAGCACTGGGTCCCATAGGATGCCTACTATACTGCCACCCTGCCAAGGCTAGGCATCACAGCATAGCTACCTAATATATACAAATAAACACAAAGCAGTAGCAAAGATGGGGAGACAAAGAAACATGCCCCTTATCAAAGAACAGGATAAATCTAAAAAAATAAGAGTAAAATGAAATGGGAGCAAACTATTTGAGTTCAAAAGAATGGTTATAAGGGTGCTCAAGGAAGTTAGTGAGAACTATAGCAGCATCAAAATAGGACACAGAAACCACAAAAAAGCACATCACAAGTAAAGAATACAATATCTGAAATGAAGAATACACTAGAAGAAATAAAATAGTAGGCTGGATGAAACAGACAATCAAATCAGTGATTTGGAAGACAAAGTAGAAGAATACACCCAATCAGAACAGCAAAAAGAAAAAAGAATTTTAAAAATGAGGATAGTTTAAGGGATTGCTGGGACAATATCAAGTATACCAACATTTGCATCATAGGAATACCACAAGGAGGAAAGAGAGCAAGGAATTGAAACTATTTAAAAAAAAAAAAAAAGATGGAAAACTTCCCTAACCTGGCAGAGGATATAAATATAAAAAGCCCAGGAAACACAGGGTCCAAAACAAGATGAGCTCAGAGGCCCATACCAAGATGTATCATAATTAAAATGCAAAAAGTTAAAGACAAAGAGAGAGTTTTAAAAGCAGCAAGAGGAAAGCAGTTAGTTACCTGTGAGAGAGCTCCCATAAGACTCTTAGCTGATGTCTCAACAGAAACTTTCCAGGCCAGAGGGACTAGCATGAAATATTCAATGTAATAAAAAGCAAAAAACTATAACCAAGATAACTTGACCTGGCAAAGCTATCATTTAGAATTGAAGGACAGATAAAGAGCTTCCCAGACAACAAAAAGTTAGAGTTCATCACCACCAAACCAGTATTACAAGAAATGTTAAAGGAACTTCTTTAAGAAGAAAAGAAATGAAGATTATAAACATGAATAATAAAGGAGCAATAACCACATAACGATCAACAATTATTTTAAATGTAAATGAAGTGAATGCTTCAATCATAATACATACAGTGGCTGAACAGAGAAGCAAACAAGACCCCCACATGTGCTGTCTACAAGAGACTCCAGATTGAAAGACACACACAGACTGAAAGTAAAGAGGTGGAAAAAGATATTTCATGAAAATGGAAACAAACAAAAAAGCAGGGGTAGCAATACTTAGACAGCATAGGCTTTAAAACAAAAGCTAGAACAAGAAATGAGGAAGGATCCAGCAATTCCACTTCTGCGTAGTTATTTTTTTATTTAAGAAAAGTTTTAATTTATTTTAATTATAATTGGCACACAATATTATATTAATTTCAGGTATACAACATGATTCAACAGTTCAATACCTTACAAAGTGATCACCACAATAAGTCTAGTGACCATCTGTCACCATATAGTTATTGTGATATTACTGCCTCTATTCCTTGTGCTGTACTTTACATCCCCATGACTTATGTTATAACTGGGTGTTGGTACTTCTTTTTTAAAAATATTTTATTGATTATGCCATTACAGTTGTCTCATTCCCCCCCTTCATTTCTCTCCACCCTGTACACCCCCTTCTCCACCATTCCCCCCCCCTTTCATTTATGTCCATGTGTCACAAGTTCTTTAGATTCTATATTTCCCATACTATTCTTGCCCTTCCTCCTATTTTCTACCTACCAACTGTGCTACTTATTATCTGTACCTTCTCCTGCCTTCTCCTCCTCCTCCCACTCCCCTGTTGCTAACCCTCCATGTGATCTCCATTTCTATGCTTCCACTCCTGATCTAGCTGTCCTCTTAGTTTGCTTTTGTTTTAGGTGTGGTTGTTAGTAGTTGTGACTTTGCTGTCCTTTCACTGTTCATATTTTTATCTTCTTTTTCATAGATAAGTCCCTTTAATATTTCATATAATAAGGGCTTGGTGATGATGAACTCCTTGAATTTAATCTTATCTGAGAAGCACTTTATCTGCCCTTCCATTCTAAATGAAAGCTCTGCTGGATAGAGCAATCTTTTTTTCTCCAATTTTTTTTATTTAATTATTTTTCAAGTACAGTTTTCTGTCTATTACTCCCATCCCATCCCACCCCCATCCTCCCCCCTTCCATTTCCACCCTTCTCTGTTGTTGTCCATGTATCCTTTATATATGTTCCTCTAAATCCCTCCCCTATTTCCCCTGAAATTCCCTCCCCTCTCCCCTCTGGTCACTGTCAGCCTGTTCTCTATTTCAGTGTCTTGGTTATATTTTGCTTGCTTGTTTGTTTTGTTGTTTAGCTTCCTGTTAAAGGTGAGATCATATGGTATTTGTCCTTCAACACCTGGCTTATTTCACTCAGCATAATGCTTTCCAGTTCCATCCATGCTGTTGCAAAAGGTAGGAGCTCCTTCTTTCTTTCTGCAGCATAAAATTCCATTGTGTATATGTACCATAGTTTTTTGATCCATTCATTTACTGACGGGCACCTAGGTTGCTTCCAACTCTTGGCTATTGTAAATTGTGCTGCTATGAACATTGGGGTGCATAGGTTCTTTGGGATTGGTGTTTTAGGGTTCTTAGGATACAATCCCAGCAGTGGAATTGCTGGGTCAAAAGGCAAGTCCAATTTTAGTTTTCTGAGAAAATTCCATACTGTTTTCCATAATGGTTGTACCAGTCTGCAATCCCACCAACAGTGGACCAGAGTCCCCTTTTCCCCACACCCTCTCCAACATTTGTTGTTTATTGCTTTGTTTATGATAGCCATTCTCACCGGTGTGAAGTGGTATCTCATTGTGGTTTTAATTTGCATCTCTCTAATAGCTAGTGATATTGAGCATCTTTTCATGTGTCTCTGGATCCTCTGTATGTTCTCCTTGGAAAAGTGTCTGTTCAAGTCCTTTGCCCATTTCTAATTGGGTTGCTTTTCTTCTTACATTGGAGTCATGTAAGTTCTTTAAATATTTTAGAGATTAAACCATTGTCTGAGCATCATTGGCAAATATGTTTTTCCATACGGTTTGTTCTCTTTTTATTTTAATACTGTTTTCTTTAGCTGCACAGAAGCTTTTTATTTTGATGAGATCCCATTTGTTTATTCTTTCCTTTATGTCCCCAGCTCTAGGGGACATATCAGTAAAAATATTGCTGTGTGAAATATCTGAGATTTTCCTGCCAATGTTCTCCTCTAGGACTTTAATGGCGTTATGGCTTATATTTAAGTCTTTTATCCATCTTGAATTTGTTTTGGTGTATGGTGTAAGTTGGTGCTCAAGTTTCAATTTTTTTGCATGTAGCTGTCCAGTTCTCCCAACACCATTTGTTGAAGAGGCTATTTTTACTCCATTTTATGTTACTGCCCCCTTTGTCAAATATTAATTAACTGTAGAGACTTGGGTTTATTTCTGGGTTCTCTGTTCTGTTCCATTGGTCTATGTGCCTGTTTTTATGCCAGTACCAGGCTGTTTTGATTACAGTGGCCTTGTAATACAGTTTGATATCAGGTATTGTGATTCCTCCTACTTTGTTCTTCTTTCTTAACATTGCAGCTGCTATTCAGGGTCTTTTATGGTTCCATATAAATTTTTGAAGTGTTTGTTCTATGTCTGTGAAATATGCCATTGGTACTTTCATAGGTATTGCATTGAATCTGTAAATTGCTTTGTGTAGTATGGACATTTTGATGATAATAATTCTTCCAATCCATGAACACGGTATATGTTTCCATTTGTTTGTGTCTTCCTTGATTTCTGTCTTCAGTGTTGTGTAGTTTTCTGCATACAGGTCTTTTACCTCCTTGGTTAGATTTATTCCCAGATATTTTATTTTTGTTTTTGCTATATTGAATGGGATTTTTTTTTCTTGATTTCTACTTCTGCTGATTCATTGTTAGTATACAAAAATGCCTTTGATTTCTGGATATTGATTTTGTATCCCGCTGTTTTGCCAAATTCATTTATAAGTTCCAGCAGTTTTTTGGTAGAGTCTATAGGATTTTCCATGTACACTATCATGTCATCTGCAAGCAATGACAGTTTTGTATCCTCCTTTCCAATTTGAATGCCTTTTATTTCCTTTTCTTGCCTAATCGCTGAGGCTAAGCAATCTTAAACGTAGGTCTTTGGATTTCATGACTTGGAATACTTCTTTTCATCCCCTTCTTGCCTGTAAGGTCTCTTTTGAGAAATCCGCTGACAGTCTGATGGGAACTCTCTTGTAGGTGACTGTCTCCTTATCTCTTGCTGCTTCTAGGATTCTCTCCTTCATTTTAACCTTGGCTAATGTAATTAAGATGTGCTTTGGTGTTTTCCTTCTTGGGTCCAACTTCTTTGGGACTCTCTGAGCTTTCTGGATTTCCTGAAAGTGTATTTCCTTTGCCAGATTGGGGAAGTTCTCCTTTATTATTTGTTCAAATGAGTTTTCCACTTGTTGCTGTTCCTCTTCCCCTTCTGGTACCCCTATAATTCGGATGCTGGAACGTTTAAAGATGTCCTGGAGGTTCCTAAGCCTCTCCTCATTTTTTTGAATTCTTATTTCTTCATTCTTTTCTGTTTGGTCATTTTTTCTTCCTTCTGGTCCACTCCCTTGATTTGAGTCCCAGTTTTCTTCCCATCACTATTGGTTTCCTGTGCATTTCCCCTCATTTCAATTGGTTTAGCCTTCATTTGTTCCTCTAATTTGTGACTAAAATCAACCAGTTCTGTGAGCATCCTGATCACCAGTATTTTGAACTGTGCATCTGATAGGTTGGCTATCTCTTGGTCACTTAGAAGTATTGGCTCTGGGGCTTTGAGCTGTTCTTCTTCTTAAGGCATAACGTTTTGGTCTGCTCACGACTGGTATGTATGAGGGGCAGAGCCTTAGGTGTTCACCAGGGTGGGGTGACCCAGTGGCTGGGTTGTGATGCTGTATTTGGGGGCAGGGTCAGAGAGGGGCAATGGTGCTTGTCCATGCTCTCTCTCGGATTTCAGTCCCCTCTGCTGCTTCCCACAAGCAAATTTGGCCCTTCTGGTGCTGGTTTCCAGATGTGTGGGCTGGTGCACTCTCCTGGACCCTGTGGGTCTCTCCAACAAAGTCTCTGTGAGCCTGGGACCCTCTCCTGGCACCTTGACCTCCAAAAGCTTTTGCAGTTGGTGCTTTTAGTCTTTAATTCCCAGCGCTGGGGCCCTGGTTTGCGCGGTCTATCTCACTGCTCATTTTTTTGCCTGGTTTATCTGCATACGAATGTGTGTCCGCAGTCAGCCAGCTGCCTTGTGCCCTCATTGGGTCTTCCCATTGCTACCCTGTGCCTGGTATCTGACAACCTCCGCCTGCATGCCTGGGTCAGTCCAGCCACTTTTTCCTGCTCCTTCAGCTGCTGACTCTGCCCCTCTTACCGTTCTGGCTAAATGGTCCATTGTTGTCAGAATTCTGTACAGTTCAATTTTCTGTCTGTTTTGGTTGCGTTTTTGTTACTAAAACTTTGTTGTCTGTCTTTAAACTTGGTTGTGCAAGGAGGCACAGTGTTTCCACCTATGCCTTCATCTTGGCTGCCTGTGTAGTTATTTGAAGAAACCCAAAACACTAATTCAAAAAGATATATGCATCCCTGTATTTTCTACAGCATTATTTACAGTAGCCAAGATATGGATGCAACCTAAGTGTCCATTAATAAATAAATGGATAAAGAAGAAGTTGTGCATATACACAATGGAATATGACAGCCATAAAAAAAGAACAAAATCTTGCCATCTGTAACAACAAGGATGAACCTAGAGGATATTATGCTAAGTGAAATAAGTCAGACAGAGAAAGATAAATGCCATATGATTTCACTTACATGTGGGATCTAAAAACGCAAAATAAACCAACAAAAAAAAAAACAGAAGCAAATCCACACTTGCAGAGAACAGTTGGATGGTTGCCAGAGAGGAAGAGTTGTGTTGGCGTGGGTTAAAAAGGGGAAGGGAATAAAAAGTTCAAATTTGTAGTTACATTCTGTAGTTGAGTTAGATGACATTATTATAACTTAGAGATGACAATTCTTGCAATGATAATTAAAATTTCATAATGGGGAAAGGAGAGACTTTCTCCAAACTGGGAAAATTAGCTAATTATATAGACAAAAATAAAACTAAACTTTTACATCACACCATAAACAGTGAAAGATTGCATATGGGTAAAGGCCTAAATATAAAAAGTAAAACTATAAAGTTAATGGAAAACAATATAGGAGTATCTTTATGATCTGCAGTGGGAAGTGACTTTTTAAAGTAATACTCAATAATTATTTTTTTACATTAAAATTAAAGAATTCTGCTCAGCAAAGGAGACCATGATCCAAGCCAACGGAGCAGAATTGGAAAAGATATGTATTAGTCCTATTTAGATTATATAATGTACTCCTGAAACCAACAGGAAAAGATAAGAACTTCCACAGGAAGTAGGACAAAGGCATGACTAGGTGATTAAAATGTGAGAAAACACAAAAGCAAATGTATGAAGAGATTCTCAAATACAGCAATTTAATCAAAATGCAAACAACAATGTGAAGTCACTTGATGTGCATAGAAATCTAGATAATACCAAGTTTTGGCTGAAATGTGGAAACTTAAGAAACTTTATTAACTGCTAATAGGAATGAAAAATAAACAGCCATTCAAAAGAGCAGGCTCGCAGTGTGGGTGAAATTGAATATAGTTTACAATCTTGTTCCTCTATATATGTACCCAAGAAAAATCTGAAAAGACCCATAAGAAACACATATAAGGTTGTCTGTGCATAGTTACATTATTTTCATTAGCAAATATATATACTTTATAACTCAGTAATCTTGTTTGGGGTTTATGCATCCCAGAAAAATTCTAATACAGATCCATGACAGGTCATTACAAGGTTATTTACATCAAGTAACACTGTGGGAAGAAAGGAGCTGGAAAAAATCTAAGTGCTTACCACTAGGGGAACAGATAGAGAAATATGAAGGAACACATAGGGAATACCAGGCAGACTGAGAAAAAGGATTCCCTAAATAAAAAATGTAAGAAAAAGAATAATACTATAGCAATGAAAACTTTAAAATACTTATTCAAAACAACATCATTTACAAATGCACACACCAATAAAAGAATATCCATCAGACGTATAATGAGTCTGGGGAGGAAATGGAATGGGTGGTGTGGTGATGATTGTTGAGCTGAGAAAACCAATCTGACTTGCCAACTCCCAGGGCCCATGTGTTAACCTTGGGCCCTGAGTGCCTGGCTGGCAGAGAAATCCCTTTGGCTCAGGGACTGGTTGCCTGGAAATGAAAGAAAAGCACCTTGAAAAGAAAACTAATTAGAACCCTTTGTTCTGATAGATAATCACAGAGAACAACTTGGGCCTCACAGAGAAGTGAAGAAATAAACTGTTTGGTCTTTCTAAAACCGATTTTCAGGATGATGAACTGACAGCCTACTCCAAAAAACAAGGCTGTGTTGCCAAATACAAGTAAATCATACTTACTGTAATGGAAAACTTGATTTGACTATCACATCCATGCAAGGTCAACAACATAAATGTTAGCAATAATTGAGTTCTCACTGAATTAAAGGGCAGGAGGTAGCATGGACATGGCTCTGGGCTAAGAATTAGCAAGCCTGGGTACTATCAAATTTGAACCTGCCACCAGCTAGACATGTAACTTGGAGCAAGCATTTAGCCTTTTTGGATTATTTTCTCACTTGTAAAAGGTAAAGCCGGATTACTTCCAAAGTCTCATGTAGATATAACATGTTATACTAACATTTTCAAATGTAATTTTATTTTTTACAGATTTTATAGAGAACAGTTTTTGATATCTCATTAATCAACAATTATTCTTTATTGTTACATCACTTTCCCTACGTGTATTCTAAGATAACAACAAGACTTGGTGTTTGTGTAATTTTGTTTTTGCTTATTTTTTTCTCCTTTTCAAAGATCGCTCGTGGAAACTTATCCTTTCATAGCAGGAAACAAAACAAAACAGTGAAATGAATATTGGCAGAGTAAATTTTTTCAAAGCAGTCTAAAATTTTTCAAAGTTCAAGTTGCTGGGCCATTCATTTTTTTTCACATACTCTCACAAACCTGACTGAACTCCCTAAGTTTGTCATTCATCCACTGCTTGAATATACCAGCCTGCCTGGAACCTAAGGGCCTTGCACTAGCTGCTCCCTCTTCCTGGAACATTCTTCCTGGAAGCCTCCATTAAAGGTGGCCTCTCCGTTAGTGGTGGTAAAGGGTGGAGCCCACCCTAACCATCCTGCTCTCGATGGCAACTCCCATTCCGCTCTGTGATTCCCCCTTATCCACGTATCACCCTCTAACATACTTCATATTTTGGGGGTGTACTCTGTTTCTTGTTGCCAACTGTCCCCACTCCACACGTCAACCCATCCCTGACAGAATATAAACCACTCACAGGCAGGGGACCTTTGCCTGTTTTATTCATCAGTTGTATTCAGTGATGTATCCCCAGGCACCAAGGATAGTGCTAGTTCATAGATGGCACTCCCTATATTTATATAGACGCTGCTAGATGAATGAACAAATTAAAGGGAATAATCCATTACCATTAGAACATATTCACTTAGCTCTGCTCTCTGTTGCCACAGTGTTTCCAGATGCTCCTACTTTTAGTTTACTTTGCATCTAAAAACCAAAGACATTATATTGTATAGTCTGGGAATGGATAGAAAATAAAAAAGGGTGCAACGCTATAACAGCAAATACTGTCAAGGTTAAGGATACATAAGCTACCCACTTTCTATACTGAACTGGGAAAAAATGAACTTCTCCCTCCCATATCCATGTTTAAACTGAAGAGAATCAGAAACCCAGATAGACCCCCAGATGGCTTCTGGGTAAACAGGGCAGAGTGAGGCTTGATCCCAGGGTCTCCATCCCCTTGATACAATAGAAATGAACAGAAGGTAATAATAAGAAGCCAATCAAAAAAGATGGTAGAACCACCCTCTAATTCCTGCTTCCCTGAAGCTGTATCGATATTCAATAAAACTGATTGAATTTCACACTGATACCCCCAAATCTTGAGAGAAATAATGAATTAAGTGGGATTTCTCATGACTTTTCCTCTTCTGACGTTAGTAGGTTGGGGTGGTGATTGCTACATGGAGTGTTGGGGAGATCAGAAATGTGAACGATGAGGACAAATATGTCCTGCAGAACTGATGAGACCTTTCACACAGTCTCAGGACACTACAGGACACGGCTGTCACAATGTGGCTCACACATGACCAGCTCAGCTGTGCTGTACTGACTCCTCCACTGACATGCCCTTTAAGATGAAGAAAGTGGGCAGACTAGGAAATACCCTGTCCTCACAGGGCCACAAACAGGGTCAGAAGGGTGTGAAGGAGAAATCAACCCCATGGATCAGAGCACCAAAGGCTGAACAGAGCTGCCCAAACATGAGCAAGATGGAATGAAATTGCATGGCACTTTAGTAACATACTAATTTCTAAGCCACTGGTAATAACTGATTTATAAAGGGAACTTTATGAATATGAGGAAAAAAACTGACAAAAAAATCCACAATCCTGAAGGAATAAGGTAAAGTATTTTTGTCATAGAAAAACTTAAAAGCATAATAGAAACATGAATAGAGTAAAACAAAAACTTAACAATGAGATAGTCAATTAATGCTTGTCATACTTAAAATGATAAATTTAGGACTAAAAGAAATGCCAAGGAATAGACATAACACAAAATTATTTTCAAAGGCCTAAGGTAATCAGAGATAGAATGCAAAAATTAAAGCAATTATAGGAAAATGATAAATATAAAAAAGAAAGGAATACATTCTATTAAAAAGTTAATAATGGGCATCTCTGAAGTAAAAGTCCAGTCCAAAGTATTCTAAGATCCAATACAAGATATTCCTAAAATGAATAAACATCAGAATTTCTAAGTTGAAAGACCACACTCTGTTTAAAAAAAAAATTGATATAGAATTATCAACTATAAGACATTCTGGATAAATAATTGAATTTCCAGTTTCAAAAAATAATTCTTCAAGCAGAGAAAGCAAGTCGCCTACAAGTAGAGGAAAGGTAGTCAAATTTTTCAACAGAATTTTAAGTGCAACATATAATGAAGCAATTCCTTCAAGATTCTAAGGGGAGAACTTCTGACCAAGATGGAGGTGTAGGTAGATATACTTCACCTTGTACAACCAAATGAAGAAAAACAAATTTAAAAACAACAATAAAAAAAACCCCTCAAAATTGCCAGAAAATTGAACTGTATGGGAGACTGACAACCAAGGAGTTAAAGAAGAAACATTCATCCAGACCAAAGATGGGCAGCTGGGGCTGAAAGAACTCCTAGCAAGGTAGTGGCTTGAGGACTGAGGCAGGTGAGACGGTGGCTAGTGGACTGGGCAGTCTCACATTTGTGTGCAGATAAACTGGGAGGCAGGAGGAACAACTGGGGAGCAAAACAGACCACACAACCCTGGTTCCAGTGTGTGGCAATAAAGCTTCAAAACAGACAACTGAAAAAAATTCTGTAGGGTTGCGGTGGCAAGAGAAACTCCCAGCATCACAGGAGAGTTTGTTGGAGAGATCCACAGGGTTCTGAAACTCACACAAACCCACCTACCCAAGAATTAGCACCAGAAGGGCCCAATTTGCTTGTGGGAGGTGGGGGATGTGATTGAAAGTCAGCCCAGAGCTGAGCAATTGTTCCCTCAGCATTGCTCCCTCTTGGCCCCCACCCCCATGTATAGCACCACAATACAGCGAAGAGGGTTGCCCTACGCTGGCCAATACTTAAAGCTCTACCCCTTACACTGTAACAGGCATGTGGAGACAAAAAAAATTATGGTCCAAATGAAAGAACAGATTAAAGCTCCATAAAAAATACAACTAAGTGACAAACAGGTAGCCAACCTATCAGATGCAGAGTTCAAAATACTGGTAATCAGGATGCTCACAGAATTAGTGGAGTAGTGTCTCAAAATAGAGGAAAAAGTGAAGGCTATGAAAAGTGAAATAAAGGAAAATGTACAGGGAACCAACAGTGATGGGAAGCAAAACTGGGACTGAAGTCGATGGTTTGGACCAGAAGAAAGAAAGAAACATTCAACCAGAACAGAATGAAGAAACAAGATTTCAAAACAAATGAGGAGAGGCTAGGAGTCTCCAGGGCAACTTTAAACATTTCAGTATCCGAATCATAGGAGTGCCAGAAGGAGAAGAACAACAGCAAGAAATTGAAAACTTATTTAAAAACAGAGTGAAGGAGAACTTCCCCAATCTGGCAAAGGAAACAGACTCCCAGGAAGTCCAGGAAGCTCAGAGAGTCCCAAAGAAGTTGGACCCAAAGAAGCACTCACCAAGACACATCCTAATTGCATTACCCAAGATTAAAGATAAGGAGAGCATCTTAAAGCAGCAAGAGGAAAGGAGACAATTACCTACAAAGGAGTTCCCATAAGACTCTCAGCTGATTTCTCAGAAGAAACCTTCCAGGCAAGAAGGGGCTGGAAAGAAGTATTCCAAGTCGAGAAAGGCAAGGACCTACATCCAAGATTGCTCTGTCTGGCAAAGCTATCCTTTAGAATGGAAGGGCAGATAAAGTGCTTCCCAGAGAAGGTCAAGTTAAAGGAGTTCATCATCGCCAAGCCCTTATTATATGAAATGTTAAAGGGACTTATCTAAGAAGAAGAAGATCCAAACTATGAACAGTAAAATGACAACAAACTCACAACTATCAACAACCAAATCTAGAAAACAAAACAAAACAAAACAAAAGCGAGCTAAGCAAACAACTAGAACAGGAACAGATTCACAACAATGGAGATCACATGGAGGTTTATCAGGTGGGAAGGGAAAGGGGGAGAATGGGAGAAAAGGAACAGGGAGTAAGAAGCATAAATGATAGGTAGAAAAGAGACAGGGGAGGTTAAGAATGGTGTAGGAAATGTAGAAGCCAAAGAACTTCTTATATCATATTTTCGGACCATAAGACTCACTCCCCACCCCACCCCCCAAATCTGGGAGGAATAATGGTTGTTAATGCTGCTATTGAGTTCTGTTTACATTTACATTGGTGAAAAATTATGTTATTTATGTTATTAAATATTTTGCCACATTTTTGCTTCAATTTTTTTCCCTATTTTTCTCCTCTAAAACCTAGGTGGGTTTTATAGTCCAAAAAATATGATATGTATGACCCACGGGCATGAACTAAGGGGACAGGGAGGACATGGGTGGGAGGGGGCAGGAAGGGTAGAGGGGAATAAAGAGGGAAAAATGGGACAACTCTAATAGCATAATTAATAAAATATATTTTAAAAATGCAAAAAAAACTGTATTAGGATGTAAAAAAAAAAAAGAAACAGGACTTCCAAAATTTTATTTAAAAATTTCCATTACTTAACAATAATAAAAAGATAAATAAAATAAATAAAATAAAATAGAGAAAACTGTATGTCTGTATAATATATCTTCCATATAAAAGGATCTTTCATGTTGTTTTCTGATACCCTAGGGAAAAAAAGGGTTGTTATTTATATTATTTATATTATATAAATATAAAGGGTTTTTGTTTATATTATAAGAATTTATATTAGTCATCTGTGCATGCTGAGTAACTGACAAGGCACTTTGGAACTTTATATCAATAACTAAACTGATTTTAATTTTGATAGGTAGTTTTTAAGTACATATTTAACTAAATAATTTTTGCTGTCTGTGAATGAACTTGTGAGTTAGAAGTGTTAGAAACAGAGCCACACTGTGACTTCCATGGGCTAGAGGCGCTGGTGCCCTTGTGGCTCCATGGCCCCAGTTAACAAATATTAAGAAGTGCAGTGTATCACTGAGTTGGCATGAAGATGAACATATATTATGTATTCAGACATTTTCTTTGACCTCAGATTCATTAATCATCTCATTTTAAAAAGAAACTAAATTATTTTCTTAGCCCTGAAGAGTATTGTGGGCTTTCAGGACTGTCCCCACTTGTCAAATGAATGTTGATTATGATTAGAAGTTATTATTTTTTCCTCTTCAGTTTATTAATTGTATCTTTGTAATTAATGTCCATATTTTTAAATGGAAAAAGCCAACTCTATTTCCATAGAGAACCTCTATTAAACTCCATAGACAACTGAATATTTGGTAGGAATGACCTCTATCAGACCTGACCTATATCAAGAACTATTCTAAATAAGATATAAAAGAGTTTAAAAATTGGTAAAAATAGAAATGTATGTCCTTTATACAGCTGATTCAAACCAACTACATGGCCTGAAGCTATCAGCACTTACCCATTTTGGAATTTAAAACAGTATATAATGATCATGAAACGTCACACTTCTTCCTCTTTTAATCCCTGTTCCTTTCTGATAGCAATGTAAAAACTAGTTGCTTTTTTTTACCATACAGTGCATCTAAGGCTCTATTACACAAGTCAAGAATTATTCCTAATTCGTTCATATTCTAATAATTACTGTGCCTATGAAAATTACAGACCTCATTACAGAGAATCCAAGAAATACAGAAAGGAAGAGGTCACCAATCCTACCACTTAGAAATGAGTCTCATTAAGTGAATCCTGTTGGACATAAGCATATTTGTAGAAGTTCTCAATGGATGGATAGATGGTGAATGGTTGGATGGACAGACAGAAACACTTTCATAAATGTTAGATGATGATACATGCTAATTTTTAAATTTAAAAATATTATATTCAATTTTATTTGAATCTCACTGTGGAAAAAGAAAGTGAAAATTAAGAAATTACTGAACTTTGAATAAATATTTTTTCACAGTTAGAAATATGACTTGATTTTTCCTTCGGAGGCTAAGAAAAGAGGTGGTAAACAACTTGATGGTTTTGGTTTGGGTTTTTCTTTTTCTCACATTACATTTCTTAGTAGACATATTGCTGCTCACCCAGTTCTGTCTCCCTTCTGGGACATAGGAGAATTTTATTTCCTCACTCCTTTCAAGTTCGGTGTGACCTTGTGACTTGCTTTAGCCACAAAATGTGAGCAGAAGTGACCAGTGTCACTCCAGGATGAATGTATTTAATTGCCAAATCTGCAATCTCTCACCCTTTCGCTTCCTGTCTTGGTGAGCTGGATGCTCCTCCTAAATGCGGAGGAGCGTAAGGTCTGGCATGAACAGCACAACCAGCTCACTGATGTGCTGCCTTGAGGAGACACATAGGCCTGCAGTCTCGTTAAGTCACTGAGATTGCAGCTGTTTCCTAGGTGGGATTACTTAGCTTATCCTCGATTGCTGCCCTCTTCATTTCAGACCGTATTGATTTCTTCCTGGAAATAGTCAATGAGATCATAAGCTTTCTCCCTTTCCTTTCTTCCCTTTATATTTTGTATAGTTACATTGTTATTTTCAGGGCCAAGGCATATAATATTTCCATTCTGTTCTATAATCTAGTCCTAGTTTTGTATAGTTATGTTATTATTTTCATATAATCAAGATGTATAGCATTATGTTCCCTTCAGTCATTTAAAATTAGTTTTATATCAAATAAATTCAGTGTCCAGTACTGATCTCTTTACTGTGGTTTTCCTATTACTGACATCAAGAAGCAGATCAAGGGGTTTAGGGGAGACTATCTGGTCGGGGGAAATTCCACCCTAGAAAGAAGAGAGAGTTCAACATTTGCAGTGCTTAGAATTGTTGATACATGATGATAACAAAAGCAGATTGATTTTTAGTGGTTCTATTTGTATTTTTAAACTTGTTTATTAACAATGAATCCTTATTGTCTTCACCTGAAGCAAACTTTTTCCCTATCCACCCTTGGTGTGCCACTGATTTTTTTTATTCATTACACTACTAGAGTGTCGAGATTTTTAAAGAAGGGATCAGAACTGTGAATTCTTGAGTTGTCTTCAAGTTCAAGAACATCTACCAATTACTTTTTATGTGAAAGTCACTTTGGCAAAAAATAATATTGAGACTGTACTTTATTGCCCTTAGAATCTTTAATTTTCTTTTTAATATATTTTATTGATTATGCTATTACAGTTGTCTAGTTTTTTTCTCTCCTTTATTCCCCTCTGCCCTGTACCCCTGTCACCATCACTCCCCCGACCCCCTTAGTTTATGTCCATTGGTCATACATAAACTTTTTTGGCTTCTACATTTCCTACACCATTCTTAACCTCCCCTGTCTCTTTTCTACCTATCATTTATGCTTCTTACTCCCTGTTCCTTTTCTC
The DNA here is from genome assembly GCF_014824575.4 of Sturnira hondurensis. Classification (NCBI taxonomy): domain Eukaryota; kingdom Metazoa; phylum Chordata; class Mammalia; order Chiroptera; family Phyllostomidae; genus Sturnira; species Sturnira hondurensis. The sequence goes on along the minus strand of NW_028088140.1, from coordinate 6,333,074 downwards.
CCATTCTCCCCCTTTCCCTTCCCACCTGATAAACCTCCATGTGATCTCCATTGTTGTGAATCTGTTCCTGTTCTAGTTGTTTGCTTAGCTCGCTTTTGTTTTGTTTTGTTTTGTTTTCTAGATTTGGTTGTTGATAGTTGTGAGTTTGTTGTCATTTTACTGTTCATAGTTTGGATCTTCTTCTTCTTAGATAAGTCCCTTTAACATTTCATATAATAAGGGCTTGGCGATGATGAACTCCTTTAACTTGACCTTCTCTGGGAAGCACTTTATCTGCCCTTCCATTCTAAAGGATAGCTTTGCCAGACAGAGCAATCTTGGATGTAGGTCCTTGCCTTTCTCGACTTGGAATACTTCTTTCCAGCCCCTTCTTGCCTGGAAGGTTTCTTCTGAGAAATCAGCTGAGAGTCTTATGGGAACTCCTTTGTAGGTAATTGTCTCCTTTCCTCTTGCTGCTTTAAGATGCTCTCCTTATCTTTAATCTTGGGTAATGCAATTAGGATGTGTCTTGGTGAGTGCTTCTTTGGGTCCAACTTCTTTGGGACTCTCTGAGCTTCCTGGACTTCCTGGGAGTCTGTTTCCTTTGCCAGATTGGGGAAGTTCTCCTTCACTCTGTTTTTAAATAAGTTTTCAATTTCTTGCTGTTGTTCTTCTCCTTCTGGCACTCCTATGATTCGGATATTGAAATGTTTAAAGTTGCCCTGGAGACTCCTAGCCTCTCCTCATTTGTTTTGAAATCTTGTTTCTTCATTCTGTTCTGGTCGAATGTTTCTTTCTTTCTTCTGGTCCAAACCATCGACTTCAGTCCCAGTTTTGCTTCCCATCACTGTTGGTTCCCTGTACATTTTCCTTTATTTCACTTTTCATAGCCTTCACTTTTTCCTCTATTTTGAGACACTACTCCACCAATTCTGTGAGCATCCTGATTACCAGTATTTTGAACTCTGCATCTGATAGGTTGGCTATCTGTTTGTCACTTAGTTGTATTTTTTATGGAGCTTTAATCTGTTCTTTCGTTCAGGCTATTTTTTTGTCTTGGCACACCTCTGAGTTTCTCTCTTTTTAAATAGGGATACAGCCTCTTCCCCGCAAATAATTGTTCTCCAAATTTTCAAAATTGAAAAAAATGCTTTATTTTAGTCTTGAAGATCAAGTACATAAAGTTTTAAAGTGATGCCCAAATTAAGAAAACAAGCTGTCCTTGTGCTCTCTTTATACCATTTGTGCTACTGGTTCCTGGGCAGTAAAGAGAGGACTCCTTTAAGAAAATTCAGTTGCATATTAAAATTAAAGAAGAAGAACTTTGACCCTGGCCATGTGGCTCAGTTGGTTGGAGCATCATCCTGTGCACCAAGGGCTGTGGGTTCAATTCCTAGTCAGGCATGTAGATTCCCAGTCAGTGTATGTACAGGAGGCAACTGATCAAAGTTTCTCTCTTACATCTTCCTGCCTCTCCCCCTTCCTTCCTTCCTTTCTTCCGTCCTTGTTCTTTTTTCTTTCTCCCTCCTGCCCTCTAAAAATCAATAAACATATCCTTGTATGAGGATCAAAAAAAGTAACATCTACACCTTATTTTAAAAAAATAACTCTGATTAGTTTAAATTTTATTTAAAAAGTAACATCTACACCTTATTTTTTAAAAAAACAACTCTGATTGCTCTAAAAAAGTCACCTTTTTAGAAGTTTCTGCCAAGATGGAGGCGTAGGTAGAAACCCTTTGCTTCCTCACACAACCAAAAGGAGGATAACAACCAATCTAAAATCAATAAACAACAAAAAGTGCCAGAAAAAATCAAACTGCATGGAACTCCAACAACCAAGGAATTAAAGAAAAAATCAACCAGAACAACGAGAGTAGTAAGGCTGCGGACCATGCAGGCGGGCTCAGAGAAACCTCAGAGAGGCAGCTGAGGGGTGGGATAGGCTGCCAAGCTCAGCTGCTTGGGAGAGGCTGACTTAAGGGGAAAACTGAGACTCAGCTGACTGCGGGCTAAGGCTGGGGTTTGCCGCAGTGGGAGTTTCTCTCAGTGTGAAAAGTACACTAGAGACCAGCAGGTGAGCTGACTGTTCCCTCTCTGGCCCCTCCCCCACAGGCAGCACCACAGTGCAGGAAAGAGGGCTGCCCTGCCTGGATGAATACCTAAGGCCCCACACCCTTACAACTTATCAGGTGTACCAAGACAAAGAAATATGGCCCAAATGAAAGAACAGAGCAAAGCCTCAGATTTAAGCAATGAGGAGATTGCTAATCTACCTGATGGAAAATTCAAAGCCCTGGTAATCAAAATGCTCACAGAACTGATTGAATTTGGTCGAAAAATGAAAGAACAAATGAAAGATACCCAAAATAAAATAAAGCAAAATATTCAGGGAAACCAACAGTGACAGGAAAGAAAAAAGGATTCAAAGCAATGATTTGGAACAAAAGGAAGAAATAAACATCCAACCTGATCAGAATGAAGAAATAAGAATTTTCAAAAAAAAGGAAGAGAGGCTGAGGATTCTCTGGGACAACTGAAATGTTCCAATATCTGAATCACAGGGGTGCCAGAAGGAGAAGAACAACAGCAAGAAATTGAAAACTTTATTGAACAAATAATGAAGGAAAACTTCCCCAATCTGGCAAAGGAAACAGACTCCCAGGAAGTCCAGGAAGCTCTGAGAGTCTCAAAGGAATTGCACCTAAGGAGGAACATTGTAATTACATTACCCAAGATTAAAGACTGGGAAAGAATCTTAAAAGCAGTAGGAGGAAAGGAGACAATTATCTACAAAAGAGTGCCCATAAGACTGTCAGCTCATTTCTCAAAAGAGACCTTGCAGGCAAGAAGGGGCTGGAAAGAAGTATTCCAAGTCATCAAAGGCAAGGACCTACATCCAAGATTACTCTGTCCAGCAAAGCTTTCATTTAGAATGGAAAGGCAGATAAAGTGCTTCCCAGAGAAGGTCAAGTTAAAGAGTTCATTATCACCATGCCTTTATTACATGAAATATTAAAGGGGCTTATCTAAGAAAAAAAAAGCTAAAACTATGAACAGTAAAATGACAACAAACTCAAAACTATCAACAAATAAGCCTAAAAGAAAAGAAAGCAATGAAAACAAAAACTAAGCAAACAACCAGAACAGGAACCAAATCAGAGAAATGGACATCACATGGAGGGATTTCAGTGGGGGGAGGGAAGGGAGGAATGGGGTGGAAGTACAGGGAAGAAGAAGCATAATTAGTAGGCATAAAACAGATGGGGAGAGATAAAAATGGTATAGGAAACAGAGGACTCAAAGAACTTCTATGTACAACCCATGGACATGAACTGAGGAGGGGAGAATGCAGAAGGGTTGGGGGGCAAGGTAGAGGGGGGATAAATGGAGAAAATTGGGAAAACTGTAATAGCATATTCAATAAAAATACTTAAAATTAAAAAAATATTTAAAGTTATATAAGTCCTAAAGCTGCTTAGAATAAGGATATCATGAAGGAGTGCTTACAGGCAAGAAAAGTACAAAGTACTTCTTTGATGGAGTGCAGCGGGGTTGAATGGCTTGGCAATAAGGCCAAAGAAGTAAAAGAGGAGGAAGGACACATAAATTTGCCAAGCAACATCTTCCAAAACTATGACACAAAAATAATCTTAAAAATAAAACTTCTAGTCATCTTCTCAGCAACCTAAGGAGAGAGACAAAAGCAGGCTTTTTAACTCACTGTCTTCCCACAACCAGAAGGGACCGTAAATTGACATCATCAAGAACCAAAATAATGTGGATAGAGTGATGAAATGATATTAACAAGATTTAATTTGTTTTGGAATAAATGTTACATCCTACAAGCTTAAAAAAATCAACCATGCAGATGCATGCTATTTTCAACTTGCCTTAAATACACTTTAGGAGAAAAGGTTCATAGGTTTTAATTGATTACAAATGCAATATGACACTTGGGGTGGGGAAAAAAACCAAAGAACAAAAAGCAAAAACAAAAACACCCCTGAGTGAACTCTTGGTCCTAAATACATGTTTGGAATCATAAAAAAGGTGATGACAGTCCCAGAGAATTTGCATTAGTCAGAGAAAGCCCTTCCAAATCAGTGCCCTGATTGCACAGTGTATGGACAGAGAGGCAGGCAAAGCCTTAGTGCAAGTCTCCCCAAAGAGGTGAACCTGCAAGCATGCCTACCATGGTCAACTATGAGTGCTAGTGAGGCAGGGACTGTGTCTGTCTCGTTCATAGCAAGAACCTAGCACAGGACCTTGAAGCCCGGTACAAATAGCTCCAAGAATTATGTTTTAACACTTTAGTTATAAAATATTTGGGGCAGTTGCATTTTCTGCTGGGAATGCCTTCAGATAGTCTTACATAGTGCAAGATTAACCTAGCAAAGCACAGCAGCACTGCCTTGTAGCAAGAGCTAAGCTCAATGGAGACTTCCACTTGGCTTTAAAATTTTGTAATTCTTGGCAAAATTTTAATTTTCTAAGATTTGCATTATTTCAAATTTTGTGCCTAATGTGAGATTTTGGTAATAAATTTTATCAACTAATTCAAATATTCCTAATCTCACATAATATGCACTGGCACTCCGAGAGCTATTTCAGCAAATATTAATTGAGACCTACTATGTTGCAGGGTACTTTTCAGTGCTAATGGTACAGCAGTAGGCAAATTTAGTTCTTTATGTAAACTGTATGCACTTTGTCTAAGGTTTCTCCATGGAATTTAGGCCTTGAAAACCATCTGTCTAAACCAATTAGTTTACCAATGAAGGGAATAAAATTAAAGGAATTAGTCACTTGTCCACTCTCACAACTAATTGGCCATGGAGCTGGAAGACAATGATCTATAGAGGCAGGTCCTAGCAGGTATTCGGTGCCCACTTGTAGTTGCAAGTAAGCTGCTAAAGTTAACAACTTGGAGGCGCATTTATGAAAGGATCTCAGAAGTAACACAGAATCATCATTAATAAATATTCTGTTAATGTCCTTGTTAATTTTCTCAAAAATGAAAAATTTTCCAGACTATGTTTTTCTGTTTTTTTCTAAATCCTCAAGGACATTTTTTCAATTTTTTAGAGAAGAAGGAAGAAAGAGAAATATTGATGTGAGAGAAAAACATTAACTGGCCGCCTCTTGTATGTGTCTGGGACTGGGGTGGAACCCGCAACCTAAGTATGTGCCCCAACTGGGAATCAAACCTGCAGCCCTTTGGTTACAGAACAATGCTCCAGCCAACTGAGCCATACCGGCCAGGGCTTTCTATGTTTTTTAACCAAAAATTTCTTTCAAAAATATACATGTATTAAAGGCATATACATGTATGTATATGTGAAATTAAAAGTTTAAGAAAACAAAAATACCTTTCCTATATGCTATGCTATTTTATTTTAATCCTGATTAGCAACCACTAAATGGACTTCATGTTCCATTAACAAGTAGCAACCAGAAGTCTGCTGAACACATTCAGGAGGCTAATTACTACTCTATAGTCAATAAATAACTCACATGTTTCCTCCCCAGAGAAGCCTTCCAGTCTCTCCAAGCATAAGCAACACGACCTTCCTTAAAGCCTGAAATCAGTGCGGATACAGGGAAGGAGCAGGTTCAGGAGAGAACGGAAAGTGGCACTGGAATGACTCTCTGTGCCACACCTGAGACCCCAGTGGAGCAGGAACCCCTTGAGCACAGGGGCACAGTGGGCTTTCCCACCACCCTCATCCCCAACCCATCTTACATTGAATCTCAATAAGCAGTTGTTGAAATAAATCATTCAGGGAGCTGATGAAAGGGCTGACCCTGAAAGCAAATGAAAGAACCCATCCATCCATCAGAGGCTGCACACTGATACCGATGGACTGAATTTGGCCCTCAGATGTGTTTCATGTGGCCTGTGCAGTTCAAAAAACTACAGAGACAGCATTAAAAAATTGGAGGTTTCACAGATTTCCAGATTTGTGGCTTTGCTTGTCGGTACACCAGAGTCATCCTCATGCTGGTTACCCCCAACATCCACTCTTCTACAACGCATGAGAAAGCCCACTCACCGGGCTGCTTCCCCACGTCCAGGACTCTCGGGCCCTACAGGCAACTGATTTGTGAGTCTATGCCAAGCAAGGGGAGAAAACCCTGTCTAGAAAAATAGTCTACGACTTGGCGAATGCGCCTCCAGCCATCTGGGGGAAGGAAAAGAACAAGAAGGAAAGGACTCCTCTTACTGAAGAAAGCGGAGACCCTGCAAACTTTTCCCAGGGTGAAAGGCTGCCTGAGAGAACTGTCTTTACTCTTTTCTCTCTCTGGGATGAGATAGAAAGAAAAAAAAGGTGGAACCGTAAGAAAGGGCCAGAATTAGAACATTTTATTTTTCCTGTATCCTTTGGCATTGAATAACACCATTCTGCACAGGTGGGTTTTCAATAAACTTGGAAGCAAGGCTGTGGAAAATTTTTCAAATGCTGCATTGGGCTCAAAATTCCAGCTGTTCAGATATAAAAGTGATGTTTGAATACCTTCCTTCCATGAACACATCCTCATGAAATCTGATAAACTTTCAATTAAAATCACTCTTAAAAAATAAAATAAAATAAAAGCACTCTCAACCAAAATGCCAGCATATTTTAAATAGAAATTAACAAGCTCATTCTAAAATTTATAAGGAGATATAAAGGAGCTAGAATAGCCAAAATTGTGTCGAAAAAGAGCAAAGTTGGAGAAAGAACACTACCTAATTTCAAGACTTATTCTGAATCTAAAGAAGTGAACGTAGTGTGATATTAGTGAAATGACAGATAAACAGATCAATGGGACAGAAATACAATCTGGAAATAGATCTACACCTACAAAAACTAATTTTCAACCAAGGTGGATAGGAAATGCAGTGGAGAAGAAACAGTTCTTCCAACCGATGATAGTGAAAAACTAACCACATGCACAAATAAAGAAAGAGAGAACTTCATACCATACCTCATACCACATACAAAAACTAACTCAAAATGGAACACAGTCCCAAATAAAATGCCTAAAACTACAAAACTCATAAAAGGCAACAAAGGTGAAAACATCTGCAACCCCAGGCAAAGTTTCCTTAGGAACACCACCAAAAGCATAATCTACAAAAGAACAAGTTGATAAATTGATATCATCAAAATATAAAGCTTCTGCTCTTTGAAAGACAATGTTAAGAGAAAGGAAACTACAGACCAAAAGAAATTATTTGCAAATCATATATCCTATAATGGACTTATAGACGGTATGTACAAAACTTATCAAGGCTTGATAAGAAAACAAACAACACAATTTAAAAATGGGCAAAGATTTGAAAAGACATTTCAGTTGACAAGATATATAGATGGCAAATGAACACATGAGAAGTGCCCAACATCATTAGTCCATAGAAATTTAAATGCAAATTAAAACCACAAAGAGATACCACTATACACCTATAAAATTAAGAAGACTGATAAACAATACATTAGCAAAGATGTGGAGAAACTGGAACTCTCAAACACTGTTGGTGAGAAAATAAAATGGACAGCCACTTTGGAAAACCATCTGTCAATCTCTTAAGAAGTCAAACATGACGCCTACTACACAACCCAGCCACTCCACCCCTACTTGTACGCCAAAGAGGCAAAAAAGGCTGAACAAAGACATGAACATGAATGTTCACAGCACCTTTATTTGTGACAGCCAACCACACAGGTGCTTGTCAACAAGCAGGTGGAACAACAAGCTGTGGTGTATCTGTGTAACAAAGTACTGTTCCGCAATAAAAAGAAATGGAATTTTGACACTTCAATGTGAATCAATCTAGAAATAAATATGCAGAGTGAAAGAAGTGAGACAAAGAAGAGCACTGTGTAACTCTGTTTCCATAAAATTCTAGGGAATGACACAATATATAATGACAGAACGCAGATCAATGTTTGCCTGGGGGTGGGGGTGACAAGAAGGAATTACAAAGGGGTATGAGGAGAAACTTTGTTTGCTGATGTTTGCTTAAGAGACTGACAGATGGTTTTCCAAAGTGGCTGTCCATTTTATTTTCTCACCAACAGTGTTTGAGAGTTCCAGTTTCTCCACATCTTTGCTAATGTATTGTTTATCAGTCTTCTTAATTTTATAGGTGTATAGTGGTATCTCTTTGTGGTTTTAATTTGCATGGGGTGACAAGAAGGAATTACAAAGGGGTATGAGGAGAAACTTTGAAGGGTAATAGATATGTTCATATTTGATTGTAGTAATAGCTTCATGGTTATATACACGTGTCAAAACATCAAACTGTACACTAAGAATACATGAGATTTATTGCATGCTAATTATACCTCAATGAGGTTTTTTTAAAACAATAAAACAAAACGAAAAATAACACTCAGCGATGCTGTCCCTTCTTGTCCCCTAACCCTATGCCACTGTGTTAAGTCTTCTTTCCTAGACTTTCCCACAGCGCTGCCTGCTGGCCCCATTGGGATATACTTGCAATACAGTGCAGTTTTCATCATTTTTTAAGTTGAGCCATACAAACCTGCCAATATTCTATGATTTGATCTTACAAACGGCAGCTTCACGTGGCTCAGCCTAAATGCTTGCTGCCTACTCTACCTGACGATGAGCGCTCTGAGGTCCGAGAAGGGCCTGGTCGATGATGTTTGCTGATGAGTGTTCTGCCACTTTGAAAATTCTTTCCTCTGCAATAGGTCATTTTAAAGAGAGCTTATGGGACCGAAACCAGGAACTCTTAATGCTGTGACTTAAGACTGAAGTTCTTCATAAGATGTAATAGACAGACAATAGTGCTGTGTTTTCCTAAGGAGATACACAATAAAAATTAAAAGGAAAAGAAAAAAGAAAATTCTTTTCTCTCCAGCTACCCACTCTCTGCTGGATCATCACAAGCATCTGAAGAGAGGGCTCTGGGGCCCTGCCTTTACAGCCTCATCCCTTTTATGCACTTAAAATCACTCAAGCACCCTGTAGTGCAAAACTTCCTTTTTGTATAATCTTAAAATTCCCCACATGAAAAGGATCTTTTAAAGCAACAGAAACATGCCCCTAGGCTGCTGGCAGCAGAAGGTGTAGCTCTGAAAATGTAAAAAAGTGTTAAACATTTAAAACAACCACAAATCAAAGTAAAACTCTGATTCTGGACATCTCTCAGAGGAAAAATTCCAGAGGCTGCACTACTTTAAAATAATGTCATGTGCTTTGGCCCCCGCCTTGGCTGCTTCTCCCCTACAACAACAAAAAGAAGCAGCCAGCTACTAAAGGCCGTCTTGTTATATAATGCAGTTAATCTCACATACTCTTCCCTACGGGACTTAACCCAAGTTTCACAGTGGTCTATTTTATTTAGCATTGATAGTTTTATTCGTTTCTTATTAAAGAGATCTTTCCACAAAATTGGCTGCTCTCTCAGCTTGGCTTGAGAAGGAGGAATATCTGAATTAAAAATCTGTGCAACAGATGGACTTCAGTTACAAAGAATATCTCTGGCTTCAGAAGTTCCTCACAGAGGCAGGTGTCAAGCCTGTTACTAAGCTCCTGGCTTGCAGATTTTCCTGAACACACTTTAGGTCTCCATTTATATGCACTTAGTAGGCGTAACAGAGGATAAAAGCAAAGACTCCATAAATACTGGTTGAATTCTGGGGATGAATTTGTCTCAATTTTGTTCATTTAAGGAACAGGAATTTTATGAATGGTTAAAAAAACAATGCCATCAAGCAGACCTGCGGAGGAGGGAGAGAGGGGACACGTGGCATTGCGGACACACTCACCCTCCTCTAGAGGTGGAGTCCCAGGTGATGAAGGGCCTGAGAGAGAGGGAGAGACACACCAGACACCTTGCTTCCCCGTGGCTCTTTATGAGGAAGGGGTTGAGAAAGAGCTGCAGAGTCGTCTTGGCTTCCTACTTAGCCAGCCTTAGCCAGCCCTTTTAGTTCCCCTCCTAGCTACTGACTGGACAACAGAGAAGAGAAGGAGGATAAGTCATTTCCTTCTCTGCTGTATGACTGAGATGACAAATGCCCTGTCTGGCTTCATAGAGTTCTCATGTTTGTGTTTCCCTCCCTTTAAAGAGAAGGGAAGACAAAAGTAACACCTTTATTTTTAAAGCCATTACCATGGAGTAGGTATTATCATCATATTCTTTTTATATAGAGGACATTAATAATAGGAAAAGTTGAGTGACTTGCCCCAAACCATTCAGCCTAAGAAGTGACAGCCACCTGGTTTTGAACCGGGGCCTGGCTGGCTCCAGAGTCTATGCTTTTCTGATGAGTCTCTCCACACTCCTGAATGATCAGATGGATGGCGACAAATCGCTTGAGAAAGAAAGAAGGTTCCTGGACAGTGATTTCATACTGGTTCAAATATAATTCCAGCTGTAGATACCCAGAGATGATTGAGTTGTAGTCAATATGGAAAGAGAACGTCTGCAGAGAAGAATTTACTTATTGTACAGCCTGAGGCTCCTGGAGGGAAATAGCTCTGGTCAAACAGTGTGAGATTAGGTGTACTTTAATAAATATACAAACAATGAAAACAACAAAACTTTATTTTCATGATTAAGTTTAAAACAAGCCCCTTGTAAATCCACACCTGTAATATCTACATGACTAAAAAGATAATGTGACCGATTTAAGTGGCAAAGAGATGGCTGGGCCCAAGGTGATGCCCCTGTAATGTGCTGCCACCTCCCACCAACATGCCTGGCTTTGTCTAGTGGCAGCTTTGGCTTCCTGCTGATCAGTCACAATCCAGGACCAGAACAAGAACAGCCTTGCTCTCTCTCCACCTCACCACGTGCAGGACATGCAGACACCACAAGCAGCATCTAAAATTTTGGTAACTGTGTCTTGTGACTTCCCAGAGTGAGCACCTCAGGAATACCACCAGCAGAAGGCTGGCACTTCAGCTATGATACACCATTTCGAAGTATTCTTCAGTGTTAACACAATTGTTCCACAAGTAATCTGAACTCAGACAAATACATCAAAGTAATTTTTTTGAACTTCCTTCTCCAGCAGTAAGGCACTTCTTTAAAAAAGAAAGAAGAAAAACCCCCAAACAACAGAAAACCACATGTAATATTCTTTTAGCCTACTTACTGGCAGCATTTTGTGTGTGTGTGCCAAAGAGCACAGAAGCAGCTTTTATGGTTAGAAAATTGGAGTGCTATCATACCTAGGAAATTATAGGGCTGACAAACAAAACAGCTTATCTACACATGTCCCATCTGCTTTTGGTCTTGTGTTTTGCACAATCCATTACTGGAAGCACTGGAAAGTATGCTGAGACACTGAACATGAAACCTGGGGTGTGTCATAATAGTGACCTGGAGTGGAAGGAATACTGCCATAGAGCTTGTACCAAAACCCAGGCTCGCAGGAGTTTCCAGGAACCATCAAGGCAGGGCACTACAAATAAAAACACAACACACACCGAACTGGAGCCAGTGTTCTGGAAAACAGTGAAAGTAAATTTCCATTCACTGGGGAAGTGCCATCTACTTCATTATTTTGTTGGTTCACACCCTTGTGTTCGCCACAACTCAGCATGTTCACTGCAGAAAGCAGTTTGCTCCCACACTGCTCGATAGCAGACTCTGCTCTTTGACAATTTCCCAGACTTGCGCATCTGGGTTTTACGACGGGAGCCCTTTAGAGCGCTGTCTCTTTGGACCACTCCATTCCAACAGCCCTCCTTCATTCTCCTCTGACAATTCCCTACCCTACGTCCATTACCTACTTCTAGACTGTCCCTGCACGCTCCATGAAATCATTATCTCCCTTTCTGCATGAGCCACTGACAAGGAAAAAGTACTGGCTTTTAAAAAGACAAAGTTTGACAAAGATGAGAATCGCAATGAATTTGCACTTGAAATGAATAAAGTGAATGCCTGACTATTGTAACAAAGGAACATTTTTCATCTGAAAAAACTTGGTGCCAGAGTATTCTTAAAAGAAAAAGGAAAAAGCTTTCTATTCCTGTTGATCCAACCAATTAATGAAAATACAACATCAGTAGAAGTAATTTTAGTCTCAATTTGGAAAGTTACTTTTATTTAAGGGAAAAGGGAATGGAGGGGTATATTAGTTATTGACCCATTACTCACTCTTTTGGTATATTCTTTAAGGGAGCAAAACAGATAAAAGCCCCAAAGATTCTAGAAATCAAATCGACAATGTGAACCTTTCTTAAATTAGTATATTTCATTTGCATAAATTATCATATTCATTAGTCTTCCATTATAAGATGGCAATCTATGAAATCATAAACCTAATTTCCATTGTTGAGCAATGACTAATGGACTTAAAAGAGAAAATGTGATTGCTACATCTATGTCTGGAGAAAAATATTTCTCTTACTGATAAAATATTCTAATTATACGGGCTTAATCATAAGAGAGTGTTAATGTATGCAGAAGTTGTTGGATACACTTGAATATAGATAAAGGAAGTCCTATTAGGTATCATTAAACATTTTTGGATTCCAATGGGAAACAAAAAAGAGAATAACACAAGAGACAGGCCCGAAAGGTGAATGTATGTAACAGCAGGTTCCCTCCCGCGGACTGTAATTGGGAACTCGTCCTGTCACTCCTTCTACTGCATCAACAGCCTGCCTTTCTGCAGCTAATGAACAAGGAGCCCAGAGTAGCCATGAGGATGAGGTCTAGGGTCCTGATTCACAACTTGGAGCAATCTTGTCTCTCATCTCCTTGGCAATGCTAAACGGTGATACAAAGAAGATGCAGGATCTGGGAGGAGCTGGCAGTTGTCAAGGCTAATTTCCCTCCAGCCTGATGTGGCCTCCTTCTCTAAAGAACACAGGAAGAGTTTTTCCTTCTGACTCAGGGCTCTGAGGCTGCCTTTCATTCCATTTTCTCCTGATTAGTCAAAGCCATTGTTTGCCAAAGTAAATTGCAAATTTCCCTCCTTGCAGTGATTGATCTGTACGCAGCAATTTTCAGGGTGTGACAGGATGGTACAGGGAAATAAGTCCAAAGATTTGCTCCCTAGTCCTTATCCTGCCACTATTTGCTGTCTACGTCTCAATTTCTGCATCCCTGAAAAGGTGACAACCCAGCTGACTCCCCACCTTTTTGCAACATAATTAGGTTTGTTTTCCATGTCGTTTTTTCAATTCTCTTTCTCCACTTTTCTTATGGGCTAGAGTGTCACTCAGAGTAGATGGTATTCATAGACCACTATCTTGGTCCTCTAAATCATATATTCATGTGGCCACAAATATAAGAAAAACAACCAAAGGGCATATTGGCTAGCAATCACAGCAGAATAATAATTAGCCGAGTTGCATAGAGTGTTTCCTTTCAGTCTTCAACTGAGAGGCAGCTATGATGCGGCAGACGGGGCAGAAACCAGGAGATGGCTCTCGATCTCCCTTTCTAGCCCCCACTTCCTCACTTGTAAAATGATGGGGCTGGCTGAGCTTAAGGGTGGCACACGCGAAAGTCCTCCTGCCTGGTGAGGAACAAAACAAGGTCCACACCTGCAGCATTGGGGGGTGGGGGGCTGGGAGAAGGAGTGCACATGCTCCAGGTAAGGGGGGCAGCTGCTGTTCAGCACCTGCCAAGTGCTGCCCTGGGAGGAGGGGGACCCACATCTTCTCTGAGGAGAAGCCAAGAATCTATAATGTATTTTAGGTGAAATCTTGACTTTAAACAGTGCCTGCTAATTTTAAATTTTTCAAATGCTGTGTGAGCCAAACAAAATGTGTCTGCAGGCTGGCAACAGCCTTAGGTGTTTGGTCTATGGTCGCTGCTCTAGGCAGAGTGTCTCTCAGCTCTCCATAGGACAAATATATACCCTGGGTCTAGTTTTTATAGCAAAAGACATTCTGCCTTAGTAATGGCTATTAATATAATTACCACAATGGATGTTAATATACCACGATGGATGGAGCTCAGATTTGATCTGGGGCTCAGGGGTAACAGGAAACCATGAAGGGCTGGGGGGAGGGTGATATTGGACAGAAGTGTGGCATGATCCAATTTAAATTTTAATAAATCACTCCAACTGCTGTTGGAAGAATGAACTGGAAGGAAGGGCAAGTGTGCATATGCTTGAGCAGGTGTTGAAGTACAAGGGTGCCAGCCACTGAGTGAGTGAGGGGTGAAATGTGGCCTCCATCTACAGCTGCATCTTCCCCTATGGGTAGTGTGTGTACTTTTTCTACCCTAAGGTGCCCTTGGGGCAGAAAAGGTAGGCTTACCAGCCTCAGGGAAGAGGTAAAACAGGTAGGCCAGTTAGAAAGTTATTAGAGGGGGGAGATGATGATTCCTTGAACTAGAATAGAAGCAGTGGCTATTCAGAAAGGTAGATGGCTCCAAAGATATTAAAGAGGTAGAATGGACATCTGCTGGTGATTTATTAAATATGAGGACAAAGTAGACAGAGGCATCAGACTGTCAAATTTCTGCCTTGAGTGACTGGGTGGCTGGTATTGAAATGGAGAAGGTTGAAGGAGAAGTGAGAAGAAGCAGGATTCAGAGATGAGTTTTGAACATCTCAAATGTGAGATGTCTGGGAGATATCCAAGTGGAAATGTCAAGCAGGTGACTAGGCAGAACTCAAATGGATCTGGGTTAGAGAATAAATCTATTTGAACTCTGGTTTTCTTTGCTAATTGTTTTTCAAGGTCCCTTGCTGTGTAACTCTAATATTAAAAGAAGTTTATTTATGAAGGTAGATTCTCCACTGATCCAACTTTGGTTGTCTGGTGAGAAGCAGTACTGCCCTCTGCCTCCTTGTGCATAATAGCAAATACATATTTAGTCCTGACCCTGCCAGGCACTATTACAAGTGCTTACCATGTTTCAACCTGCTAAATTCTCACAACAGCTCCATGAGTAGGTATTAACCTCACTTTCTCAAATGAGAACACCGAAGCATGGACAAGTGAAATAACCTTCCCAATCCTGGTTAAGGCACTTATGCCACAGGTCATAAGTGCCTTAACCAGAATTTAAACTCAAGCAATCTTCTAACTACCACACACTGTTCCACTGCCTCTTCAAATGTCTTGAGACGGTGTTCATGGCTTCTTTTAATCCTCCTCCCACACAAAATAGCTGGCTCCTCATGTGAACTGGCTTCTGGATCCCTCGTTAGTTTTATTTTCCTCACAAATACTGGTTTCCAGACACCCACCCCCACCCTTGCTAACTTTATTTTCCTGCTCTTGAACCACAAAAGTTGTTAGCTTGGACCACATGTATAAATGAGTCTTCTCTTCAAGATGAAGAGCAGGCATCAGGGCCTGTGTTTATTCCTTCTGAATCCTTTATAAAGCTGCCAAGAGTGCACACACAGAGCAGCCCTTACACTCAGGGCCAGACCCATCGGGATAACAGGTCTGCCCACGTGGACAACAAGACTCTGCTGGGAACACACTTTTGTCTGTGGCAGCCATAATTAAGGGAAAAAGCCTTATCTGTGGCTACAAATGTCAACATAATGAATTGGCTAATTGTTCCTTCTTGCTGCAGACCTTCTCCCATACTGTGTCCAGGGCCCATTACTGAAGCTGGAAGGCACCTTTTTTGGCCATGTCATATGATGACCCCATGTATGACACAGCTGCCTGGGGGCTGGGCCACCTCTCCCAGTGTACTTGATCCTGCTCTGTCGAGTTGGGGAATCTCTCTGGGGCAGGGTTGTTGTCCCCTTCAAGACAGTGGGGCAGAGCTCCCCTTCATCTCTCACTGCATGGCTTTTCCTTCCTGCCCTGTCCTCTAAGGTTTGGAGGGGTCAGAGAATACTCATCATCTGCTCCCTGCCAGGGGCCTGGGAAACTCCTTTCTGCTGTCACTAGATAGCTCCTGGCCTGATGCCCACTGCCCTGCACATCCTCCCCTCCAGAAGTACAGATCTTTCTAACTCAGCACACCCCAGCACGCCTTTTCTCCCACTGGCTCTGTCATTCCTACTGCTTATGTTTGCCCCCGCCTCCTGCCCAGAACTGTGTCAAGAGAAAATTTGGTGCAGGAAAGGGGCCTAACTGGAAGACACAGGTGCCTGGACTACATGCAGGTACATCCCTGTGCAGGAGATGGGGGCCTCAGACAACCTAACTTGTGGAAGAAGTTGGTAATAAGCGTCGCCTCTAAGGAAGGGGCTAGTAAGAAGTGAGTGGTTGGGGAGGCCCAGAAGGGAGGCTGACCTTTTTCCCCAGTTGCCTTTGTAATAATGTCCTCTTCAACCATAGCTACTCAATTTTCCAACAATAATCTAACTCCCCTAGTTCTGATTGCAGGTGTGCTTGACAACCTTCTTATAAAAGTCTGGCTTCTCATACAGGGTTTTCTGTACAGAGTTTGCAAGGACAACTGTTTGCAAGGATAACAAGAAAGCAGATATGATGACTACTGATGGCTATTTGATGGCTACCAAACCAAAAATTTAAACACTGTTCAGAATTAATGTCACTATACCAGCTTATCTGCATCAATTGCAGCACCTTCTTTGTGTTGGTGTAATTGTTCCCTTTACTTTCTCATAAGCACCTCCTGCCTCTGTGCCCTACTGGAACCACTCACTGTTTGGGCTTCTGCCTGAATCAGTGTGTCCAGAATAGTTATTATTTTTTATCTCAAATAAATGCTTGTTGCCTTTCACTTTGGCCTTTTATTTTTAGGTTAACACCTCTTAGGAGGAATTTTTCTTTCAACACATTAATGAATGGGTGTTCTAATTTACACATCAGTCTCTTATAAAATTGGTTACCATGAATCATTTTCTCCCACCCCCTCTCCCAGCCTCCTTGGCTCTGGGTCTGAGAATCCCTTGAACTGCAAAGCTGAAGAACAGACCTGGAGGAGGCATCCTGGCAGGGCACTGGCATCTGCAAGGCACTGCCTCAGTGGCCAGACAGCTTCCTTCTAATCTTGGGAAGCAGCTTTTCTTCTCATGAAGGGCTACGGAGGCAGCAGTAGCTCCCCATTCTAATCCCTAGGAGATGCCAGGCAAACTGGATCCCTGACAACTATATAATGTAAAGTTGAATCACACACTCCCAGTTTGAACTTCCAGAGGAAGGAATCTGAGCCATCAAATGGAAACATGTTTAGAAGTCTGAAGGCCACAGGTAACGGATTAGAGGCCTCCAGCTTGTTGTATGATGAGCTGCTCCTCACTGACCCGAAGCACATTTTTGGTTGAGGGATAAGGGCAATGGGGAGAAGAAGATATTCATGAAAAAGAAGGATGAATGAGAAGGGGCAGGCAGGTTTCTGCCAAGAAAAAAATTCTGCCACGCAACCATAAAGAACAGAATAATGATAGCTACTGGGACCTCTCCATTTCCTTTCATGGAAAATGAGGACAACTATAGCATCTACCTCAAAAGGCTGTCTGTCCTACTGATCCAGTCGGACACTATATGTCAAGAACTTTGCCCAGCCAGGCTCCGCACTCTATTCCCCCATCCACCCTCCACATTGCATGCATACACACGCCCTGCCCTGAACACAGCTGTTGGGCATTTTAAAAACATATTTCAAATACTTCAGAGCCACTGAGGGGAGACCTGGCCATAATTTGTGTCCTTGAAGGACCAGGTCCAAGGCTCTGATGGACCTCCTGCCAAATTAGATAGAAGGCAGTAGCATAAATAGGGCAGGACTTTACAAAGGCACCTGGTCCAATTCCCTTCATATCCGCATTCCATAAATGAGCTAAATGAGAAGGCGAGGGTCAAATGAAAAGAAAAAAGGACTTAAAAATAGTAAATTTGTGAAATTCTGAGTTCTACAGTACTGCACCCTCATGTTCCAGCTACTCCGCCACGTCTCCAAATCCAGACCTCTCATGCCAGGCCAGCCATCTCCCCTCTGGGGCCGGTGCCTGAGCACACAAGGCTACGTGAGTAGGATGCTACAAAAGTCCTTCCATATTTTTAAAGCCTTTGACTCTAGTTCAGGGAGCGGGTGGGTGATAGTAAATGTCATCTGCTGCACCAGCATCCCCCTTCCAGCATCATTTCACAGGGATGGGGGTATCCTCTAGATGGGGAATCGCTGCATGTGATGAGGGAAGTTATGAATGCAAATGCCTAGATGTGTGAACCAGGTAGAGACAGAAAAAGGACTGAAAGCCATTATGGTGGCCATTAGCTTCCTATGAATTGAAGTGTGCTATCAGTGTGAAGTACACAGCAGATTCTGAATCTAGTATGAAAAAAGTGTAAAACACCTCATTAATTATTGTTATTCCTGTCATGTTGCAATGATAATATTTTGAACATATTGGGTTAAATAAATATATGTTGGACTAATTTTACATGTTTTGTGTTTTTTAAATGGAGCTACTAGCAAATTTAAAACTACGTCTGTGGCTTGCATTATGCGTGTTAGGTGGCACTGGTATGGAAGTAGCTTTCTGTGTCCTTTTTCCTCTCCCTGCTGCTGTCCTAAGGGCCAGTTCTTAGCCTTCACATGAGTGAGCAGTGATATAGGTGTGTGTGTTGGGGGGAGGGCAACTTGCTACTCCTGGCCTTTTTTCCTCTGAAAAAGAAAGTACAGAGTAAACTAAAACCATGCGTTTTTTTCTTTTATTGGTGATATATTCCCACCCACCCAATGATCACAGCCAGAAACATTTCTGGCCTTAGAATGCCAGGCCCCTCCCCCTCAGGCCCCAGGAGTACCAGGCCCAGAAAACCAGTGCTCAGAGCAATGGTGGGTTCCAGATGCAGCTGAACTACTAATCAGCTATGGGATTTTCTACTTTTTATTTCTTGGCATATGTTTCATCTTGGCTACCAGACTGGAGGCTTCTTGAAGACAGAGATCATATTTTTGTCCATTGTACTAAGCTATGTACACACATCCTTAGGACAGAGTCAATAAACATTTGTTGAATGCCGTCCATGTAGTACTTAATAGACTTCAGTTTACTCACCTGTGAAGATGTTAGATGAAATAACCTCACAAGCTCATAGAATTTTAAAGTTAAAAGAAAACTTAGGATCCCCTAGTCCAGTGGTTTTCAATCCCATGAGATACAATGCATTTTTATAATATTTTGATACAAATACTATAAAAAGTAATCTGATATAAAGTAATATAACCTACCTATACATATATTTTCTTTTTTTTAACTTTTTAAAAATTTAATTCTTGTTCAAGTAGTTTTCTGTCTTATATTCCTAGCCCTGTCCCCCCCAGTGCTCCCCACCTCCCTCCCATTTCCACCGCCCACCTTAGTTATTGTCCATGTGTCCTTTATACTTGTTCATGTGAGTCCTTCCCCTTTTCCCCTGTGATTCTCTCCACTCTTCCCTCTGGTCCCTGTCAACCTGTTCCGTATTTCAGTGTCTTTGGTGCAAAATTAATATAATATACAAATTATAATACAAAGGAGAGATAAAAAGAATTTCTATAAAATAATATGTGTTTGAATATATAAATACTCTGTACAACCATTCTAAAGAGTAATGAAGACTCAGATTCACACACCTGTAGAATGACTGGAAGTATGATCACTACAGTGCAGGCTGTACAAGTGTGTTGCTTTGGTGACTCAAACATCATTAGTATTGGCTATTGGTCAGCTGACTTTTCTGAAATAATGAATAACCCTTTGTATAGTTATGAACAAAACAGAGTACAATATAATCTTACCTCGATTTATACATATTCCTAGGCAATTCAGCATATATTTTTAAACAAGTGAAAATACTATATGTTCATATGTAAAATAAAGTTTTGACTATCTAACAAATAGTTAGATTTGACTGTCTAACAAAACCTAAACTCTATGCAGGCTGTGGGATGATTCTTTGAGCGATTACCCAGAATGCTGTTCTGCAGCTCTGCCCATGCTCACCGACTGTCACCAGCCCTCCATCCACAATCATTGTGACAGTTACAAAGAATCTACACCCCCACAGATTGCTAAATGCACCCAATGGGGTGATTCCAGCCTCTGTAGAGGACCCTTGACAGGCCAAACCTTTTAATCACTTACATAATTTGAATGAAAAGAGGGGCACAGATATTAGATATAGCAATGGTAAGTTTTGATTTTCTATTTTGAAGAAAAAGTTGCGTATATACACTACCACAAAATGAATGGAGCCATGAACTCAGGTTTCACAATTTATGTGGCTGATTTCATGCATCCCTGTTTGTTCTGTTATGTTTCAAATTATAAACATGACTTGTCCTCTGAGACACGTGGCTTGTGCCCTTAATTGACAGAGGGGCCCAAAGCTCTAAGCGTTAGCTGTGGGTGAAACTGAAGAGCCAGGCCTCCCAGCTTCCGGTCCCGTGTTTTCAGGCGTGTTTCCTCCGGCACACTCAAAAGTTTCTAGGACATCACAGCAGAAGTTGTACTGGTTGCAACACTTCTGACTCCAACTTCAGTGTTTATTTTCGGTCATTACTGCTTCCATATGATTCTAGGATTCGTGATGAGGGTAGATCAAACATTTAAATCACTCAAACAACTTAAGTTGCAGTTGGATTGAATTCATGTTGGGTAACCATTTGAAACTTGTTTACTTTGGGGGAATATGGACTCTATTCACTTCATTCCAAACCTGCGTAAACAGAAGGTGAAATCAGCTCCTCTCCACCTCCTCCACCCGCAAACTGCTAACTCAGAATGCGGAATCCATCCAGTTCTTCAGAGGATTCGCCTTGCCTTGCTCACAATAGAGTGTATGTGCTCAGTGGGAACAATCTGCTCATACCAGGAAACTAGATCCTGTTTCAATGACTGTAGTTAGGGGAAAACAATATTTCTACAGCCAGCACTAAAGCATGGTTTGTACTCTGTGACTGGCACTGCCTGAGCAGAGCATCAGCAGACAGCTGAGAGACCCACATGACCACTAGGCTCTGACAACCACGTCGACTACTCCCTTGCTTTCCTTCACCTGTCTATACCCCCCAATTTAAGCATTTGGTCCGGAGGGCAACATTCTTGGGCTCCAAGTCAACTTCTCTTCTGTGACATAAGATAAAGGGAGGATCTGGATTCCAATCTGCTCTCAGGTTCCCCCAAAACATGTTTTTCCCCATCCCCAATTTACATTCTTTCCCTTTTCTAGGTAGCTCTAAGCTTATCCTGCCCCGTTCCCTGCCTCAGCTCTGTACCCTTCCTTAGGCCAGTGGTTGACCAATATCCACAGAACCCAGGCTCAGCCTATATCATGCCAGCAAGTGCCCCTTGCTATTATCGTCTGGACCTCTGAGGTACCCTTTGCTTTGAGATAATTCATCTCAGTACCTGACCCAGAGACCTCACTCTAAAATGTTAGAGACTTGGGACAAAAGAAACCAACTACAGTGCGCATTAATGTCTCCAACAGGTGTGGACAATGTGAATGTGAGAGAAGGGATACAGGCACAGATATGTCAATGAAAAAGAAAAGGAAAGAGGGAGAAAGTTTCTACTCTAATTTCCCAATTAGTTGTAATTCCATGTCTCTGAAATGAACGAAGAAAAGCTGCCAGCCAAGAGGTAGAGAATAAAAACATAAATATTGCATTTAGTTTTTTAGGGCTCTGTAGAATGATTTATGTTCTCGACAACTTCTACACTATTTTGCTGGATTCAAGTTTGTGGGATTTAGTCACTTTGGACATTTTTGCATGCCTAGATTTTTAGTGTCTGGTGAAAAACGGAAAAGGATTCTGACACACTCAATTTCCACTTACAGACTAGGTGTCAGTTCTTATTTAATTATACAATCCCTTTTACTCTCTCAGATGTTGGCAAAGTTTTCTGTGCATCATTTTAATGCTTTGTGATACAGTTTTTTTATAATTCAACACGTCACTTAAATGTATATTTCCTGATTTTTCTTCCCATTCTAATTTGAACTATACAAAAAAAAACTTATACAAAAGAGGAGGAACTTCATGCAGGATAAAGAAGGAAACTGCTGGGCAATTCTTGATCACAATTAGCACTTCACATCACAACACAGGATATGGCAAAAGTCAACTCGAGATGCTGTGTGTTGCAATTGCATGATAATTAACCAAGTCCAGACCCAAAAGTTACACTAACTGTAAGTCACTAAAATAAATAATGAACCTCATGCTTGAGCCAGAATTTTTTTCCTTGAATTTAGCAACAAACCATTAGTAATCTTGTACAGGAAAGACAGCAGGGGAGAAAATATAACATTTCTTTGAACTAAACCATGGTTACAAAGGGCAGCTCATTGTCATTTGGTAACCAGTTGGATTTTTAAATAATAATGTCACTTTTATTTAAACTTGATACACCTAAGTGAAACAAAAACTATGCCTGAACAACATTATCATAACTTATATTAAGAATAAAAATAATAAAGACCTTCTGAAGGTTCCAACCAAGATGGAGATGTAGGTAGATATGCTTTACTTGCTCACAAAACCAAAGGAAGGATAACAACCAATTTAAAAACAAAAACAACCAGAACTGACAGAAAATCGGCCTGTATGGAAGTCCAACAACCAAGGAGTTAAAGAAGAAACATTCATCCAGATTGGTAGAGAGGCAGAAACAAGAACCCGGATCTGATTCTCTCTGCAAGGATGCACAACAAGGCAGTGGCTGGTGGACCGGGGTGGGCAAGGTGGCTGCTGGTGGATGGGGCAGTCCCACATTTGCATTAGATAAGCTAGGAGGAACAACTGTGGACCAAGACACACCATGCCACCCAGGGTTCCAGTGTGGTGAAATAAAACCTCAAAACCACTGGCTATAAAAACTTGCAGGGGTTGCATTGGCAGAAACAACTGCCCATCTGACAGGAAAGTCTTTTGGAGAGTCCCATGGGGTCCTAGAATATACACAAACCAACCTACCTGGGAATTAGCACCTGAAAGGGCACAATCCGCTTGTGGGAAGCAAGGGAAGTGATGGAAAATGGGGTGAGAGATAAGCAAGTTAGCAAGCCACATTGTGCCCTCTCTGACTCCTCCCCCACAACGGTGCCATAATGCAGCCAAGTGGATTGCTCTGCCCTGGTGAATACTTAAGGCTCCACCCCTCACAACATAACAAGTGCACCCAGACAAAGAAATATGGCCCAAATAAAAGAATAGATCACAGCTCCAAAAATAACAACTAAGCAATGAAGAAGTAGCTAACCTATCGAGATGCAGAGTTCAAAACACTGGATGCTCACAGAAATGGAGATGCTCCATTTCAAGATGCTCCATTTCCATCTACCAATCAAGATGCTCACAGAAATGGTTGAGTATGGTTGCAAAATGGAGGAAAAGTAAAGGCTGTGAAAAGTGAAATAAAGAAAAATATACAGGGACCAACAATGAAGGGAAGGAAACCAGGACTCAAATCAACAATTTGGAGCAGAAGGAAGAAATAAACATTCAACTGGAACAGAATGAAGAAACAAGAATTCAAAAAAATGAGGAGAGGCTTAGGAACCTCTGGGTCAACTTTAAACATTCCAACATCTGAATCATAGGGGTGCCAAAAAAGAGGAAGAGCAAGAAGTCGAAAACTTATTTGAAAAAATAATGAAAGAAAATTTCTCACCCTCGCTGGTGTAACTCAGTGGATTGAGCATGGGCCTGTGAAGCAAATCGTCACTGGTTCGATTCCCAGTCAGGGCACATGCCTGCATTGCAGATTGGGTCCCCAGAAGGGGACACATGATAGGCAACCACACATTGATATTTCTCTCCCACTCTTTCTCCTTCCCTTCCCTTCTCTCTAAAGATAAATAAATAAATATTTTAGAAAACTTCTCCAATCTGGTGAAGGACTAGACGTGCAAGTCCAGGAAGCTCAGAGAGTCCCAAAGAAATTGAACCCAAGGAGGAACACACCAAGACACATTAAATTAAATTATCCAAGATTAAAGATAAGGAGAGAATCTTAAAACCAGCAAGAGTAAAGGAGAGAGTTATCTACAAAGGAGTTCCAATAAGACTACCAGGTGATTTCTCAAAAGAAAACTTACAGGTAAGTAGGGGCTGGAAAGAAATATTCCAAGTCATGAAAGGCACGGATGTAGGCATCCAAAATTACTCTATCCAGCAAAGCTATCCTTTAGAATGGAAGAGCAGATAAAGTGCTTCCCAGATAAGGTCAAGTTTAGGGAGTTCATCATCACCAACCTCTTATTATATGAAATGTTAAAGGGACTTATCTAAGAAAAAGATGGTCAAAACTATGAACAGTAAAATGACAACAAACCCACAATTATCAACAACTGAACCTAAAAAAAACAAAAACTAAAACAAACTAAGCAAACGACCAGAACAGGAACAGAATCACAGAAATGGAGATCACATGGAGGGGAGAGGGGAGAAATTGGGGGAAAAGGTGCAGGGAATAAGAAGCATAATTGGTAGGTACAAAATAGACAGGGTGAGGTTAAGAATAGTATAGGAAATGTAGAAACCAAAGAACGTGTATGTACGACCCATGGACATGAACTAAGGAGGGATGAGGCATGCAGGATAGAGGGGAAATAAAGTGGGAAAAATGGGACAACTGTAATAGCATAATCAATTAAATATATATATTTTTAAAGTCCTATCAATTACTGAGCCCTCTTTTCCTGAACACCTCAGTACTTATTGGAGACAGGCTGCCCTGATCTCCTCAATCATCATGAGCCCCAGCCTCTATCTCCCTCTTCCCAAGAGCAAGACGAGAAGTATCAACATACCAAATTGCTAGTATTCCCAGCACCACAAGACCTCCAAAGGCATGTGAGATCAACTTCCCCAATGTTTTGACTATGATTAAGTGTTCAACAAATGCTAGCTATTGTTGTTATTACCATCATCATCACTATATCACCACAATTACCACCATCACCCATGCCCATAGCTTCGCTTGTCATTCACTTAATTTGCTGACTCCAATTTAAATCTCCAGACAAGATCTGTTACCTGAGTTTCATATATTTAACTATATATTTGACATTCTCACTGGGATGAAAAATCAGAATCCCAAGTTTAAAATAATCAAATTGCATTTATTTCTCTCTCCCTACTCTTCACCCCAAGCCTATTTTTTAACACAAACTCCCCTGCTCAGGCTTAAGCATGCAGATAAATGGTAGTGCCCTCCACTCATTTTCTCAGGCTAAGACTTCCTTGATTCCTCATTTCTCCTCATTTCTATTCAATCAAAAAGACCTATTGGATCTGCTACCAAAATACATACAGTGATCCAACTATATCTCACAATCTATGCTACTACTACCCTAATTTAAAATTATAAATTCAGTAACTTCTGGACTTACTAGACTTGCTTATTTATTCTCCTTGCATGCCATAATAAGGATACCAACCAACCTAAAAACCAAGAACAACTAGAAAATGGAACTGTATGGAAGTCTGACAACCAAGGAGTTGAAGAAACATTCATTCAGGCAAATAGGAGGGGCAGAGAGGATGCAGTGTGGCTTTTTGAGCTGGCAGCAGCTGCATCTGCAGAACAGGTGGTCCCACATTCACATGTGGCAGGTAAAAACCAGGAGGGACAATTAGGGAGCGAGCCATTCCAGCCCCAGGCCAAAGTGCACCACATAGCCCAGGGTTCCAGTGCCAGGAAATAAAGCCTTTTAGCCTCTGGCTGTGAAAACCAGTGCAGGTTTCAGTGGCAGAAGAAACTGCTGGTCTCTCAGGAGAGTCGGTTTAAAGGACCCACAGTGTCCTAGAACGTATGCAAACCCACCCACTCTGGGAATCTGCACCAGGGGGGCAGCTAGAATGGTGCCAATCTCTCACGGAAAGTGGAGGAAGTGACTGAAAACAGGGCAAGAGCTGAGCAAGCAGCATTATTCCCTCTCTAACCATTCCCCCACATACAGCTCCACAAAGAAGCAAGGCAAGTAGTACTGCCCTAGCAAATACCTGAGGTTCTACCACTTACAACGTAAGGGAGTCAAAGCAGGGAGTCAAAGCAGGTCTACCTAATACACAGAAGCAGAGAGGCTGCCAAATTGAAGAGACAAAGAAATACAGCTCAACTGAAAGAACAGACCAAAACTCTAGAAAAAGAACTAAGCAACAAAGAGATAGCCAACCTATCAGATGCAGAGTTCAAAACACTGGTAATCAAGGTGCTCTCAGAAATGACTGAGCATGGTTGAAAAATAAAGAAGTGAAGGCTTTGAAAAGTGAAATAAAGAAAAATACACAGAGAACTGACAGTGAAGGGAAGGAAGCTGGCATTCAAATCAATGTTTTGGAACAAAAGGAAGAAATAAACATTCAACTGGAACACAATGAAGAAACAAGAATTCAAAGAAATGAGGAGAGGCTTAGGAACCTTTGGGGCAACTTTAAATGCACCAGTGTCTTGAGTCGTAGGGGTGCCAAAAGAAGAAGAGGAAGAGCAAGAAATTGAAAACTTATTTGAAAAAAATAATGAAAGAAAACTTCCCCAATTTGGCAATGGAAATAGACATACAAGTCCAGGAAGCTCAGAGAATCCCAAAGAGGACCACGCCAAGACAAACCATAATTAAAATGCCAAAAGTTAGGAATAAAGAGAGACTCTTAAAAGCAGCAAAAGAAAAGGAGAGAGTTACCTACAAAGGAGTTCCCATAAGACTATCAGCTGATTTCTCAAAAGAAACCCTACAGGCAAAAAAGGACTGGCAAGAAATATCCAAAGAGATGAAAGGCAAGGACCTACATCCAAGATTTTTCTATCCAGCAAAGCTATCATTTAGAATGGAAGGGCAGATAAAGTGCTTCCCAGGAAAAGTAAAGCTAAAGGAGTTCATCACTACCATATGATGGGACTTATCTAAGAAAAATAAGATAAAATTGTAAATTCTTTAGGATATGGTTATATAGCACTTATGTTAAGGATATTAGGCTTTTGTCATTTGTGTCACAAATATTTCTTCCTAATTTGTTTATTTTTACTTTGCTTAAAGTTGAAAAGAAGCTTTAGATATTTATATAATTAATTTTTTCCTTTTATGGCTTATAGGTTTTCTATCATGCTTATAAAGACCTTTCCCTTACCACAACTATGAACATACTCATTTACTTTCTCTTCTCAGTCCTTTTATGGTTTCACTTTTTTCTTTGATTGTTCTATAATTTTTATTGTTTTATTTTTTTATTGTTGTTCAAGTACAGTTGTCTCCTTGTAGAATTTTTTAAATGATATAACATTAAAGGTTGACTTATTTCACTCTGTCTCTTTTCTAGTGAACTCTGGCAATTGATATTTTCCTAGAATATCCATTTCATCTAGGTTTCCAAATTCTTTGCATAAAGCTATACATAAAAGAGTATCAAAAGGTAAAAAAAAATCTCCATCTCTCATATATTTCATTTGCATTCCTAAAATTCATTATTTTTGTTCTTACTTCTTTTACATGATAAAACTTGCCAAAGTCTTGCCTGTTGCATTTGTCGTTTGTGAAGAACCACTTTGGTTTTATTGACCAAGTTTACTAATTCTTTTTGTACCCTTTTGATTACTTTCTTCTTGTGGTTGTTTTGATTCTCTTCCATCTGCCATTTTAGGATTTACTATCTTCTTACAAAGCCTTTTGTTTTGGCTTTTCCTAGTCTCCTGAACTGAACACTAATTCATTTCAGTCCTGGTTGTCCTCTTTTCTAAATAATTTTATTTAAGGCTGTAAATTTTTCTCTCTGTACTAACTTCAGTGGCTCAATCCCCTCAGAGTTTAATACTCAATTCTCTTTTTGTTGAGCTATAATTTCGGGTTTCATTTTTGCATACTTTTGCTCTCCATTAGTAATTTTAATGTTTTAATTAATTTTGTATCATAATTAGACATGTAGCCTGTATGATTTCTTTTTTAGAATTGGTTTTGTGGTTTTCTTTGCCATCATGTTGTAAAATTAAGCTCTCAAATCTGAAAGTGGTCTACCAGGCAAAATGGAAATCTAACCATTTTTCTTTGTATATGTATACCTTTATAATGCTTTTGTATTTTGATGCAATATTTTTAGGTTCACACTGTATCTCTTAGCCCTTCTATGTATACTGTATATTTTATGAACATGAAATATCACTGTTATATTTTATACTTTCACCTTGAACTCTATTTTGTCTACTTCTAATATTGTTACACATCCATCTATTTCTTTCAATTATTTATTATTATTACTATTATTTTTGCTTAATTTTTACAGAAATTTTAGATTTACAATAAAATTGAAAGTAAGGTACAAAGATTTCTCATATACCCCTTCCCCCACACATGCATACCCTCCCTATTATCAATATCACTCACCAAAATTACACATTTTTTTATCAAGGGTGAACATACACTGACACACCATAATGACCCAAAGCTCATATTACACCTTAGGGTTCAGTCTTGGTGTTGTGCATTCTATGGGTTTGGACCAAAATATAACATGCAGGGTGGGGCAAAAGCAGGTTTATAGTTGTTCATATGTAAAATAATACAATAATTAATAAATAATACAAGAATAAACTGTTTTGCATACTCCCAATTGTAAACCTACTTTTGCCCACCCTGTATATCCATCATTACAATACCATACAGAGTATTTTCACTGCCCTAAACATCCTCTGTGCTCTGTCTAGTCATCTCTCTGTATTCCACCATCCCTGACAACCAGTGATCTTTTTATTGTTTTCATAATTTTGCCTTTTCCTGAATGTCATACGGTTGGAGTTGTACAGTATGTGGCCTTTTCAGATTGGCTTCTTTCACTTAGTAATATGCTTTTAAGTTTCCTTAATGTTATTTCATGGTTTGATAGCTTTTTCTTTTTAGCAGGAAATAATGTTCTTGTGTCTGGATGCACTGCAGTTTATCCAGTCACCCACTGAAGGACCCTGGTTGCTTCCAATGTTTGGCAATTATGAATAAAGCTGCTATAAAACATGTGTGCAGGTTTCTGCATGGAGCAATATTTTATTTTTAACCTTTCTTTGTGATTTTGCTTTAGGCAGTTGTCTTATAAACCACTAAAATTTTACTGGCAGTGGAAAGTGGGAAGAATCTCTAATCAGAGAGCCTCCATCTTGTAAAGGGAGAATTCCATTCACCTACATGTTCTTGCTCACTCCTCAAACTTTTATACCCATATTTTCTTGTAACCTTTCTCTCTTCTCTCCTTATTTTTAGTGAAATAATTAAGTTTATAATATTTTTCACTCCTTTGAAAATTACATATTCTATTTTTATTCTACTGATAGGTTTAAATTAGAACTTTTATGTAGCTAGGATATATTTTCATATTCTACTGAGCAAAACAATATCTGTGAAATGCCTTCTTTTCCTCTGCTTCTGCTACTTCTCTTGAAATTATGAACAATTTAAGCTCCAGATATTGTTTTAAGTGTATAAAATTCACTTTCTAAAGTACAAATTCAAGAATAAAAATTCTTCCTTTTGCCTAGAATGCTTTCCCCCAAACTTCAATCCAAAACCTGCTCCACTTACAGCCTCCCCATGTCAACTGATGCAATCTGTCTTCCAGGTACTCGGGCCCCATCTTGGTCTCACACTTGAGTCTTCTCTTTCTCCTGCATCCCATTCTAATCTGAGAAGAGATCATGCTGGCTTTACCATCAAAATACATCCAGAACCCAATCACTTCTCACCACCTCCACTACTGCACATGGTCCAAACCACCTTCATCCTGCACCTGGATTACTGAGCCTCCTATTCAAAGGGCTCCTGACTCAACTCTTACGCCAGCACATCTGTTCTTCACATGGCAGCCAGAGAGGTCCTGAGTTAGCTCAAACCCCTGCAGCGGTTCCCTTTTTGTTCAGAGTGAAAACACAGAGTCCTATCAATTGCCTACATGGGCTAGAAGGCCTGGTCCTCTGGAGACATCTCTGGTCTCCTGTCCTAACCCTAACCTGTCTACTTATTCTGCTATAGCCATATTCTTGCCATTCTTTACACATGTCAGTGTGATTCCATCCTAAGGCCTTTGTTCTAGCTCTCTCCCTTATACAGTCTCCTCATTCAAGTCTACACTCAGAGTCACTGGCTCAGTGATGCCTACCCCAAACGACCATGATTAAACTTACCTGTCCCCATACTGCCTATTTTCATGAGACTGTTCCATACCTTTTATCTTTGTATAACACTCACCACCTTCTAACCTAATATATAATTTACTTGTTTATAATGCTTATTGTTTAACATCTGTCCCCATCTCAGTGTTAGAATGTAAGATTCCCAGGCAAAGATCATTGCCTATTTTCTGACATAAACTAAGTGCCTAAACAGTGCCTACATATAGCAGGCACCCTATAGATATTTGCTAATTTTGGAATGCTGATTGATTTTTATGTGGATAGCGTTAGGTCTCAAATGCCACTTCCTCCCAGAAGCCATTTCTTTTTTCTTTCTTTCTTTCTTTTATTGTTGTTCAAGCAGAGACATCTCTATGTTCCCGCCACCACATCCCCCTGCCCCACCCACCCCCATCATTTCACCTCAATCCTCCCCCGCTTTCGCTTTGCCCATGGGCCCTTTACACATGTTCCTTGACAACCCTTCCCATTCTTTCCCCCTTTATCCCCCCCCACCCCTCAGTATGTTCTTTATTTCAATGACTCTGGTTATATATTGCTTGTTTGTTTTGTTTGTGAAAGACAAAGAAACCATTTCTCATCAGCTAAGCTGGAGCAGCCATTCCAGTCATATCACTCAGGTGATTTTCATCGTAGCCTTTGTCTCTATCTCACATGTTCTTACAGATTTGTTCATTTCCTCTGTCTCCCCATCTCAATTTCACAAATGTAAAACTTCATCTGTCTTCATTACCAGAGTATCTCTGGTACTTGGGACAATGCCTAGCACATAGTAGCTATTCAATAAACGCATCAGATCATAAGCTGGAGGGCTGAGGCCACGAGTGACTGAGCCTGCTACTTTGGGAGAAGCTCCACCTCTTGTGTCACCTTTTGTGGGAGGTAAGCCTGCACCCTGAAGGAACCTCAGTGCACCCCCAAAGACACCTGACCAGCAGTATCTAAATTGTTCTAAAAGGAACATCCCAATTTTCCCTCAGTCCGTCTTATTTACCCCTTCCATGTTCCTCCTCCTACAAAGCATTCATGGGTCCATGACCTCTTCCAGCAGTCTCTATCCCAGCGGTCTCTATCCCGGCAGTCTCCAAATGGACTTTCCAAAGGCAGAGCTTTAGGGAAATGAGTTCCTAAACTATCCATTTCCATATGTACTCCTTTCTAAAACTGCCTAGCAATTCCACTGCTAGGATTATATCCTAAGAACCCTGAAACACCAATCCAAAAGAACCTATGCACCCCAGTGTTCAGAACAGCACAATTTACAATAGCCAAGAGTTGGAAGCAACCTAGGTACCTGGCAGTAAATGAATGTATCCAAAAACTATGGTACATTTACACAATGGAATTCTATGCACAAGAAAGAAAGAAGGGGCTCCTACCCTTTGCAACAGCGGGGATGGAACTGGAAAGCTTTATGCTGAGTGAAATAAGCCAGGCAGTGAAAGACAAATACCATATGATCTCACCTTTAACAGGAACCTAAACAACAAAACAAACAAGCAAACAAAATATAACCAAAGACACTGAAATAGAGAACAGGCTGACAGTGACCAGAGGGGAGAGGGGAGGGAATTCCAGGGGAAAAGGGGATGGATTTACAGGAACTAGTATAAAGGACACATGGACAAAACCTAAGTGGTGTGGAAATGGGAGGGAGGTGGGGAGCACTGGGAGAGTGGGCTGGGATGGGAGTAAAAGACGGAAAACTGTACTTGAACAATAATTAAATATAAATAAATAAATAAATAAATAAAACAAAACTGCCTAAGAAGTTTTTGGCCCTAACAATATTCTCCCACTCTACAAGAAAAAAAGTCATGCAATTCATGTAGCTCAAATCTTAATATGGTATGCGCTCTAAATGACTCAAAATGGTAGTCTGTAAAAATTAACATTTTTCTGCCTTTCCGTCTCTCCCTGTTCTGTAAACAGGCCTGCAAGGATGAGGTTGGCCAATATTGGAAATTCTGAATTCACAATAAAGTAAGATATTAATGGCATGGATTATTTTTAAGTAACTGAAATGTTAAAAAAATAACCTGGAGTTACCATATTTTTCAAGATGTGCTGATAAAGTCTATATGCACCTTTTTTATTGATTTTTTCAGATTTAACATGTTATTTAGTAAAGTCATTAAAACCTATTTATCAAATGTCATAAAATAATTTATTGTACATACAGTATTCACCTTGCAATTTATAAAATGTGTAATGTTTTTTTAAATGTTAAAAAACATTTAGATGTCAAGTTATAATATGAGACAGCACATCATTTTAAACAACCCTTTCAGGGGGCAATCCCACAAAAAGTTGGAAGACCAGTGATCTACACTTGCTGCTCTCGAGGCGATGTTTCTGCGTGGTGAAGTTGAGTTGGGAATGAACTCTCTGCAACCAGCTATACTACATCTAGTAGAAACTTCAACTTTCTAGCACACAGACAGCACCTTTTTCCGACTTCCAGCACTTAAGCAAAATATTTTACATTTCATTTAGGATAGAAGAGAGTATTAGATAACTATCTTCAGGCACTAACCACTGCTTAAAAAAACAATCTGGCCTCCATAGTGAAACTTTGAGCAATCTAAAAGATCACCTTGATCTCTTTTAAACATTAATGTCATACCCTGGGATAAAGCAAATGGTATGCTTTGCATTAACAGCACTTCTCAGCAAGAACACAAATGAGTAGGGGTTGGGGATGGGGAACAGAAGAGAAACAGATGGGGCTCATTCACTGAATAGAAGACACTTTGTTAAGTTTCCACACTGTCAGAGGAACAAAGAATGGGTGTGAGTCAATCCACCACTTTTGTTTTTTAAAAAGCTTAGCTATACCTGTTTGATGGTGACTGACATTTTCAGTCACTGAAAGAAAATAGGGCAGTGCCTGGAAAATTTCCTAGGGGAAAAAATGTTGAAATACCTAATCTGCTCATTAACAGCATGCTGCCATCACCAACACCTAGGACACAAACACTCTGGCACATTGTTTTTCCTTCATCAGGCCTGAGAAGCCACAGATTCCTTCATGGGCTTACTGTACTTTGCCCAGTCAAGCTTCTGTGGGCATTCATGGAAGAACTGAGTCCTACTCAGCATATGATGATCTATATTCTCTTTCTTTCTGAAAGAAATGTCATCATAGAGGCACTTGTGACATCCTAGTCCATGACCAAGAAGCAGGCTGTTGTCCAGGATACAAGATATGGGCAGCAAGCAGGGGGAGCTGGTTTTCATGTTCTAATTTCATATAACATATGAATGTAGATTTTAGCAATCTTGCTAATACAGGGTCCTGCAGAAGTAATGCCATTGAGCATGGTTGGTAGGGCCCATTAAAGTCTCACACAAGATAGACAGCAGTTTGAATGTTTCCCCTAAAATGTTGATGGTGTGCTTGTGTGGTATTGTTATGTTACAGAATTACCTGCTTATGATTTTGTAATAAAAGGTTTTTATGTAATAAAAAGGGGCATTATTTGTGCCAGACCTTGTATATATTTCTGCAGAGAATTTGTGTGTGGTGGGCATTTGTAGATTAGTTAGCTGAGTTTTACACACACACACACATATACATAACGCTGTGGGGTGTTTTGTTCTTTAATTTTTTTATACTGAATGACTCAATGTACTGGATCAGAGAAAAGGGCTACCAGGCTCTGAGGTCTAGCTCAAAAAAAAAAAAAAACACCGGAAACTGACTATAATATAATATAAAATATTTTAATAAAAATGACTTAGATTGTAAGTATGCCTTCAAAGTATTTTCTATACTGTAATGATTTCCCATTTCTTGTTACTTAGTTATATAACATATATGTTAAGGAAAAAATGACTGAGAAGTATCTTTTGGACACCAATTGACTTTAGTGTAAGGCTGAAACCTGTATTACAGGATTCCATATATATGCTAAGAGAAAAAACCTCAAATGGCTATGAACAAAGATGACCTGACTTCATCTTCAGAATTACATTGCAGCTACAGCAAAGAAATTACTGCAGGTTTAAAAACATTTAGCACACAAAAAGAACTGGTGCTGGACTCAGAAATGACTTACTGAACTCTTCAAAGAACTTAAAAGCAATTTGAATGAATTCTGAGAAATCTTGAAATCAGTAGCTGTTATACTTGGATTATTCTTCACCCTTAACTATCATTAATTAGTTCTCACCACCTTTGTGTGACAGGTATCATTAATCACCTTTGGAGTTAAGAGCCAGGGAGGTTAATGCAAGGTCATACACGGGTCTCCCTGAACCAAGATGCGACCTGAACCTCTGGGTCTTCCACTCAGTTTTTGGTTCCTAACTACGTGTTTCCTGCTCCCACTCCCCACTCCTCTCTGCCCAGCCATGAGGTTTTATTTTCCAATTGTTTTTCTCAGTGTGAATTAGAAAGGTGACACCCTCAATGAGAGAAGAAGCAGCTAGCCACATTTCAACAGTGGAGAAGGGCTAGGGATGTAGAAGGAAACAAAATCTCCGTTGTGTCACTGGCCCCGGAGCCTGACCACAGCACTCAGGGAGCACCCTGAGGGAAGCATCGTGACATCGGCAGACATCCAGGGTCCAAGTCACTGTTCTCTGGAGACAAGGGGACTTCTTTGCTTCCAGCCGGATCTCACATACTCTGGAAGCATCAACTCTTGCCAGACGAAAACTGGTTTCCTTCAGATGTAGCTGATCTACACCTGGCTACATAATCCAACATTCAGATACTTTGGAATCACACAAATGGCTAACTAAATGTTTACATTTTCCCCTTGTATGCCTGGCATCATTTCAACAGCCTGGATATATTTCAGCTGCTGAGGAACATCTTCACTGACATCACTCTTGTCAAATGCATTAATTAAACACACAGGTTTCCAGAGATAGATTCTAGGCATTAACAATAAATGTATATGCCTATTTAAAGGAATATGCCTATTGTACAAATATATGCATACAGGTTTGGGCAAAAGTAGGTTTATATTTCTAATACAAATAAACATGCAATATACAATATAAATAATGAGAAAAAACTCTTTTTCACATACTCACAACTGTAAATCGAGGTTGGCCTCACCCCTGTACATACAAGTACTTTTTGTGGAATTCTACTGGTATCAGAGCAAATGATCACAAACAATAATTTAAAACAACGTTTACTTATCGTATGGTTTCCGATCTTATAGTTGTGCAGGTCAGAAGTCAGACATGGGTCTCACAGAGCTAAATCAAGGAATCACTGAGGCTATGTTCTGCTTTGGAAGCTCTAGGAGGGATTCTAGAGTTTGCCTTTTCCAGCTTCTCCAAACTGCCTGCATTCCTTGGCTTGTGGCACCTTTCTTCCGGAAGCTTCAAAGATAGCAACAGTGGATGAAACCCTCACATCTCTCTGGCCCACTCTTCTGCCTCGCTTTTCCATGTTTCTTGCATGATTATCTTGGATCCAGGATAACCCCTACATCTCAAAATCAGTTCTCTTAATCAAATCTGCAAAGTCTCTTTTTCCATGTAAGGTTAACATATTCCCAGGTTCTGGAGATTAAGATATGTACAACTCCTTGGGGAGGGAGGGGGACATGATTCTGCCTACGCCAGATGATCCTATTTCATTTTATTTATTTTCCATTTCAAGTGGAGTAATTTGAGACTTCTACTTCTCAGAATGCCACGAGAGACACATCTCCTGAGTTAAGACTTGCTAACAGCTTATTGGCAAGGAAAGGCGCTTACAGTTTTTTGGATGGTTTTAGATGCTTACTGCCAAAAGGTGGATGTGGCACGGATTTGAGATGGAAACTGTATTTGTGAAGGTGGGCTCAAATACAGCAGCTATCTCCTTTTTTGCTCACAAAGAGTACTGGCAGGAGAACAGATGGGACAGGTTGTCTTCCTCCATGCGTTATACATGGGACGGCCAAGCTTCACGCACCTTCTGATGAGATGCATTTGAAAGCACACAGCACCACCTAGTATTTGGAAATATCCAGCCTGAATCTAATCAGGCCTCTAGATCCAACTACTAAGTTATAGGAAATACAGGGGACACAAAAACCTACTACACATCACTACAAGAAAAAAGCACCCAAATCCAGAATGTGTAAAATTATACAAGATAAATAATCCACCCACTTTAATAGTGTATCACAAAATAAATAAAATAAAGATGTCAAGTTTAGTGAAAAAAGAATCACCTACTTGGTGCAGCATTTTGTACTAAGGACCCGTAAGCTGGGGAATTCAAAGGTGGAATCGTGCCCTGCGGTGCTGTGGCCCAGCTTGTTCCGATGCGCCTGCTTGTCAACCTGCTGCAGAACCTCTCCTCGTACAGCAAAGAGACTCCGATCTGGCCTTTTCTTGGTGTGTAATTCCAGTTCACAGACTTAAATAGATGAAACTGCCCATGTATTTTTCTCAGTAATCCAAAACAAAACAGTCATTATTTCATACCTTTAATTTGTTCTCATGATCCAAACTCAAAGACTCAAATTATTAAGTAACTTAAGAAGCTAAAAATTTACTCTGTAGAATATCTTTCACTGGAAAATTTCAGAGCAAAAAAAAAAAAAGAGCAGCCTGGATATGCTCGCGGTTAAACGCTGTGATCTTTCTAACTGAAGATTGAAGGTCAGAACTGGCTGGGAGAAGAAGGAAGAGGAGGGGATGGGAGATGACAGGAGGGAAAAGACGGGGCATTTCCCACATCGAAAAGGTAAACAGTACTTCAAGAAACATTGTGTGGCAAGATATCAAACATTTGGTCCTGAAATCAAGAGGCAGGAGTCCATTAGAAGATGATCCCAAATAAAGTTATATTAATTTAATTAATGTTTAAATAAAAATATCCAGTGTTCATTGAACTTGTGGATCTGCTAGGTTCTTAAGACTCCTATCTGAGAAAGAATTATATAGTTCAAGTACCCCATTTTTACATAGGGAATCCAAAACGCAGACTGGTAGAAATACATGCTCCATCCCTCGCTGTCTCCCTCACCTATTCTCTCAGAACTCTGTTCCTAGGGTCCCTTTCTCTTCCACAGGCTGTGGGAGGGCAGGGCCCCTATGTCTGGAGAGCCAGGTTATTAGACCTGGTGTGCGTGGTAGCTGGCTTGGATGACTTTACCCAGGGCCACAGAGAAAATTCCTTAGCATTCCTTGGCCTGGACTCACCTGTCCTGCTATCTGATGCTGTCTGAGAGTTAAGTAGGGGCATATCTAGAATGAGAGGGCTTGCAAAAAAGTCAGCTGCATGGTTCACTTTAGTTCTGCAGTAATATAACAGCAATTGTAACAGATGCGACTGGCACAGGCTAAGGACCTGAGCTCTTTCCATCTCTGCCAACCTTAGAGGGGAAGAACGATGGTTAGGAGCCCAGCATCTGGAGTCCAGATCCTGACTGCCACCTACCAGCTGAGCAGCTTTCAGCAAGTCATTCAATCTCTCTGCCTCAGTTTCTTCCACTGTAATACATGTACTGCTTAGAATGGTGACTGACACAGCTGCTGTTATTATGCCATTAATCCTACTTCTCACTATTCCTCTTCACTTACCCTTCATTCCAGGAAAAAACAAAAAATAAATATACCTCTGCTTCCAGTATACCTTTCTTTACTCATGTCCCCAACATCATTCATTCAGCAAATATTTCTGCGGAGACACAAGCACAAACCAGATAGTTTTCCGCCTTCAAGAAAGGTATCATCTCAGAGAAAATACAGACAGCCAATCACAAATTTTGTGTAAACTGTAAAAACGAAGGAATGTACAAAGTGCTAGAGGCCCAGAGAGGAGAAAGCAGTTGAGGGGTTGGCAAGGATGGGTCTCAGGTGAAGTTAGGGAGGGAGGTGAGGGAGGTGATGCTTCTTCAAGTGAGGCTTAAATGGTGTGGAGACTGTTTCTGATCTTGAATAAAACTTTACCTGTTCTCTTAATAAATTACCCAAAGCCTTAAAGATGCTACTAGAAAGGAAAGTATAAACAGCTGATTCATATGGCACTGGGATTGTGGGCTTAAACCCAGCAAGCTGCTTAAAGACAGTAACCACCTCCTGTTGAACTTCCTGTTCACACAGCTGGACACTGTCCACCTGTTTGTCAGACATGTGAAACTCTTGGCTGAACATGTTTCTTTGTCTTGATTTTTAATATTGCTCTTGGTACATAGTTATGTATCGTTACAATGTTCTTTGTACAATAAAGAAATTTTTAATAGACCTGCAGACATATAAACACACCAAGCACACATATAATACAGTATTAGTAGTTGAGCTACCTATTGCAGTGGTGTTAAAATTCTTTTGACAGAATTATGCCAGGTAGGTCCTAGATGTAACACATCTGTTAGCTGGACGCTCACTGTGCTTCCAGATGTAGAAAAAATTGGCTAAACCCCCACCAACTCTATAGCCTCTGGAGACTCAAAGCCCTTCCTGATGGTTTGGTGAGATTATGCTCTTAGGGCCTATTTCATTTCCTGGACTCCTGATCACACGAGCATTGTCTCCACATTGCACTGCATCAACTAAGAAGTGAATGTCTGCATCTGAGTTTACCCTCGTGAAATCCACTCTATGTCACGCAGGCACTAGCTAAGTAGACTTCACAGAGTAGTCGGTGGACCATAAGGAACTTCCTCCACCCTCCCCTCTTCTGTTCTTGCATGTATTCCCCTCATTCCCTGCACAACCAATAAAAGCTTTCCCTTGACTCATGTAAAGTAGCTTTGCCAACATCCAGGCCTTCAGGGCCTCATATTCGCCTTCCAGAACTCATCAAGGTGTTTTTCCCCAAGATTATTTCCTTCATAGAGCAGGTTCTGATACCAGGAGTTTGACTAATTGCATTTCCTTGTTCCACAGCTTCTAATACTTATAGGTAAGAGGAGGGGCTGATCCCGGCGGAAGCAGTGGCTGTGCCAAGCAGATGTGGCAGTGGCCAGTGCCAGTATTTAGCAGAGGTGGTACCAGGATATGATGTCACATGACCTCAGGCCTAAGCTGTTCATGAGCACATTAGACACACCAAGGGGGAAAGAAAACTTTGCCAAGGACTGGAGTTCTAATAGAGCAGAGGGGGTAAGAACCAGCAAAGTAAAAATTAGTATTAATGATAAAGAGACCCCCATTAACCCTTGAGCCTTGGGAAACAGAGACTTCAAGTAAAAATTCCTGAGAAAACTTATTTCCTAGACAAGGAAAGGCCTAGCCCCATAGAAAAGTTTTCATTGATCAAAAAGTAAATACTTAATACTTATAAGGAATAAGTGCTATTCAGATGGCTTTTATATGGTAGTTCATAAAGAGTAATCTTGATAAAAGAACAGAGTTCTACCTATATGAAAAAATAATGTCAATTACAAAACAGTTACCTGTGGCAGGAAAAAAATATATACCAATGGCTTAGCTTTATATGGAGTTTTTCCTTAAGATATAATTCTTTGAGAAAGAGCCCAAGAGTTCTTTTAAAGAATACCGACAACCACTCTATCAAGTAGACACAGATAGCTATTATTACACCCATCAGATGAAGAGATAAAATGAAGTGATTCCAACTTATATCCAGTCTAGAAAATTACTGGAGTATTGATCTATTCTGGGATGTGACAAGGCTTTAATTTTGGTCAGGAATTGCCTTCTGCCCTCAGAGAAGACTAACATTTGTTCAAATCCATGGGTTAATCCTAGTCCTAGCCTGTCTCAGTCTGACAGTCAGATTGATGACCTCGCACTTGCCTGGCTATTTTACAGAAAGCTACCTGGCTATTTTGCAGAAATTACTACATTAAAATTAGAATTTGAGGATAGTTGTTAGTTATATAAATAAGCCTGGGAAAGGGCCTTTCTAGTATCGGATCTTACTAGGTAGAAATGTATGAGTTGTTTGTGACTCGAAAAGACCAGAGGGGAAGGGAAAGGAAGGAGCAAACTGATAACTAAAAATAGGCAGGGAAAGATGAGAAGAAACAAGTGTGTCTTACTTAGATCAAAGAGTGATGGGCCTGGTAGATCTCCGTCGCTTTTGGCTCAGAGTGGGAAGGGTCCTAGCTCTGCGAATGAATGGTGTGAAGTTCAAACACTGCTGAAGAGGAGATGCAAGCAGCCATGAAATATTACTGTCTTTCTTAGAACCTGGTAAACTGGACAATGACCCCAATGTACAACACACAATATAAAGTGCAATACTCAGCTTTCACACAGTACACAGCGCAAAGTCCAAAGGAGAAAGCTATGGAGGTGGGGGGAAGAAGTACAGGGTAACACTGCATAAATTAGCCTTGGGAGCAAAGGTCTTTGATCAGAAACAAAAGTCATCTGTTTGTTCATTCATGTAATGAGTATTAACTTCTTGTATGTTCCAGATATTACTCTAGGTACTAGGGATACAGCACTACACAAGATAGACAAGGAACCTGTTCTTTTGGAGTTGATAGGCTACAGGTAAAAAGTGAATACACAAATACACAAATGCTTGCATGCAGTCATATAAATTCAAATAATAGGTTATGGGCCAGAGTGTGACCTGAGGTTATGTGGGTACTTTAGACAGGGAGGTCACTTGAGCTGAGACCTAACAGAGAGGAAGCCAGCTTTGTATAGTGATCAGTATTCCAGTGAGAGAGAACTGCAAATACCATTTGGTATATTTAGAGCAGAAAAGGGACCAGTGTGACTACAGTAGTGAGCCATGGGAGAGTGGTAGGAGGTAAGAGACAGATGTAGGCAGGAGCAACATCAAAAATGAGCTTGAATTTTCTTCTAAGTACAATAGGAAGCCAATAGAGGATTTTACGTAGGGGAGTGACATTTATGTTTTAAAAGATTGCTCCGGTTGCTCTCTCTGGCAGACTGCAGGGGCAAGCAAAGAAGCCCAGTAAGAAATTGGGGTGGTAGTGAAGGAGATGAGAGAAGCAGATGGACTCGGTTAATTTGGAGGTATTCCACTATGTCATCCTGATATACTGGATGTGGGCGGCAAGGGGAAAAGAGCAATTATGGTGATACTTAGGTTTGGGGCTCAAGCAACTGGGTACATAATGGGGTTACTTCCTGAGATGAAGGTACAGGGAAGGGCAGGTCTAATGAAGAAAACAGGAGTGAGATGAAGAGTTCTGACTTGGGTACATCAAACTTGAGAAACATCACAGACATTCAGGTCTGGAAGTCAGGGTTAAAGATGTAAGTTAGCAGAGAGAAGATGGGTAAAGCAACAGAATCACAGAGATTACCCAAAGAGTGAATTTTGAAATGTCTAAGCATTGAGCATTGGAAGCTTCCTAGTAGCCAGAAGCAAAGAAAAAGATGAATAACTAATGAGGTGTAGAAATCGACAAGAAAATGTGATTGATATCAACCAAAAAATTATTCCAAGGAAGTAAAAAGTAACCTACTATATAAAATATTGCGGAAAGTCAAGTAATATGAGAAAAAAAAAGACTTAACCCCCACTGACCATCATACAAGGCAAAACGGAGGTCCTCGGTGCCCTGACAGAAGTACTTCCAGGGCCTGGTAGGGCTGACGGCCAAACAATGCAGGCTAACCAGAGAGTAGAGGATGAGCAAGTAGAAATGGGGTACACAGAGAGTTCTTTCAGGAAGCTCTCCAATAAAGGGGAGCACAGAAATGATAGCAGTGAAGGAGTGTTTTTGTTGGTTTTTGCCAATGTTTTATCTTCAAAGATACAGAAAAGTAGAGGGCTGTAGAAGGAATCCCAGTGTCACTCAGCTTCGACAATTATCAACTCCTCATCACACTTCTTCCATCTACTCCCCCACTCACTCCCAATGCCCCGCCCACAGGATTATTTTGATGCAAATACCAGGCATTATTTCTAGGAGAAATTGCTTTTATTTTATTTTGCTTTTAAGTGAGAAACATTTGTTATGAAAAAGGAAAACAGAAAGTCCTAGTGTGCAATGCTTTCACTGAGAAAATTCCAGCTCCCCCGCTTTAATAGACTGACTCCAATAAAAGATATAAACTTCATTTTTTCTTTAAAGTAGAGACTCTGAAACTATGGCCCAAAGCCCATGGATGGGCTGTAAGGGGCTTCCAGTTGAGCAGCAAACTGATGGCAGAACCCAAGTCCTTCCATCCGTTTAATGAATGGAGGAAGTCCAAGTTTGTGGTCTTCTGTTTGTCTTTTTTTCTGGTCGGGGGCAGGTGTTGGTTTTGTGTGTGATTAAGTAGCATAACTTATTAAGTTATCTAGGATTACTGAAATTAGTATACTCCTAGAGGTTGCAGATGACTCTCACATAAAGTTATGCTAAGAAATCTGACTGCCATACAATACCTGCCATTGTTGCCAGATACATGGAGAGATGGCTGAATTTCTAAACTTGGAGGAAGGATGCCCAATTGCTGATACATATCTTCAGTTGCTTATGGCTTGCAAGTCTTCCGTTTTTGTTTTTTGACTACAAATGACTTATGTTTATTAGAAACAATTTAGTTTATTGTGTGTTATTTGGCTAAACCCTCAGTACACAGAGATGCATATATGCATTATTAATAGTCATTTGTCACTTATTCATTCATTAGTAATCTGTGTTTCTGGGTACATAGGTTTGACACAGAAAAAGCTTCAAAACTAGAAAATTCTCTATATTGTTAACTTCTGAGGGTTGAGGGGGACTTTATCATTTATTTTAGCCGTGAAAAACTTAGATCCTGCTGAGACAATATAGCAGTTAAGACAAATTCTGAATCTCAAGATACTTTGTAGCTGTGTGACCTTGGAAAATTAAGTTACTTTCCTGTTCCTCAGATTCATCATCTGTAAAATGGGGCTAACAATAGTACCTGCCTCTTATCTATAGATGAGTAACTATCCATAACTAGAGCACTATGCAAAACATATTAAGCTCTATATTTTCCACAGAAAATATTGCTACTACACCTACTACAACAATTGCTACTACTATGACGGCTTATGGCACCAGCGTTCTAAGAGAGGACACTTTGAAAATCATACAGTATAATTTGAAGTTCACATAAGCGGTAGATATAATAGCATAAATGGTGGCTAGCATTATAGCAAAACCTATTTGACCCATAACACAGATAAACTATTCACTAACGGTACTAGCCTAAATTCAGGATCTTGGAACACTTTGATGCAAAAAGCAGTGAGAAGATATGATTCCTTTTGTGAACACTGGACCAGCCTTAGATAACATTGTAAAATAGGCAGAGCAGCGTCTTCATCATGCTCCCACCATTGTTCTGCAAGCCTGTCCTACTTTCTAACTCCATGCTTTCTAAGCCCCCAAGTTCCCATATTTTGTTCTGAATCCTTTACTGTAACACTTACCAGGCCAATTCTCCCCTAAAATATTCTCTTCTTCAAAAAAAGAATTCTTTCTCTAGGATCTTTTACCCACCCCACCCCTCAAGCTCTGTGTGAAGAGAAAATGCTTTTTAAAATTTTACAATTAATTATATATGGCTACTAACACCTTAAGGGTCTGAGGAGTATACCTACTCTTAAAAGAAAATTTTTATCAAAATAACAAATTACTGGAAATTTAGGCAGAGCAACATAGCTAAGTTTAAAAAAATATTCAAGCAGTCTAAGCCACTATAGAACCTTTTCTAGGAGCTGGTCATGAGATAAAAATCCATTAGCACTATTTTCATAGGATTTCTTTTCCTCTCTATTTTGAAACAATGTAGTATTTTGTTTAATCTAATATTTTCTACAATAGCTCCTGTGGTAT
Source organism: Sturnira hondurensis (assembly GCF_014824575.4). NCBI lineage: Eukaryota > Metazoa > Chordata > Mammalia > Chiroptera > Phyllostomidae > Sturnira > Sturnira hondurensis. The sequence continues at coordinate 6,289,349 of NW_028088140.1, read as the reverse complement.
CAGAGACCCCGATACTTGAGTGAAGGGAAAGAAGAAAAGGGGGAGAAAGGGAGTGGGATTATCAATTTGTGTGGAGAGAGAAAGAGAGAAGGAAACATTTTACCTATTGGAGGAGTTGCTGATAATAATCACTAGTAATGAAGTGATTTTATTTGGGAGGGAGAGGTTTTAAGTATAATTTCTGTTCATAAGAAATTCACATCTAGTCAAAATTTGGGACCTAGAGAGTCAGTTCCTAAGGACAGGGACAAAACTGAGGACCAATTACGCTTTAATCCTATAGAACCACATTGTTTTTTCGAATTTGCCATAACATTTGATTTTTTTTAGCACAAGTATCCCTTATCCAAGGAAAAATCAGTGGATTAAGCCACAGATTTCTTACTCACTACAAAAAGAATTTTACAGAATTTCCATCAAGAAGATATGGTGACAGTTCTATGTCTCCAATATTTATGCCTTTTATTGCTTTTTCTTGCCTGATTCCTCTGGCTAGGACTTCCAATATTATAATGAGTAAAAGTGGCAAGAGTAGGCACCCTTGTCTTATACCTGATCTTAAAGGAAAGACTTTCAGCTTTTTACCATTGAATATTACATTAGCTGTGAGCTTGTCACATAGGCCTTTATGTTGAGGTTTGTTGAGGTTTGTTCTCTCTATACCACTTTGTTGAAAGTTTTTATAATAAACAGACATTGAATTTTATCAGATTATTAGTTACTTAGTTAAAACTATTAGAATTAATAAACAAATTCAGTAAAGTTACAGAATACAACATCAATTCACAAAACTTTGTTATTCTATACAATAGTAAACTATCAGAAAGAAAATTAAAGGTAATATAATTTACAATTGCATCAATAAGGATAAAATACCTAGAAATAAATTTAACCAAGGAAATGAAAGACCTATATATTGAAAACTATAATGCTATTAAACTCATTAAACTATGAATGAGCCCTGGCTGGTATAGCTCAGTGGATTGAGTTGGTTCCACTCAGTGGATTATTTTGGTTCCAAGCCTCAGAACCAATGGGTTGCCAGTTCGATTCCCAGTCAAGGCACATGCCGGGTTGCAAGCCAAGTACCCAGTGCAGGGCATGCAAGAGGCAACCACACACTGCTGTTTTTCTCCCTTTCTTTCTCTTTCCCTTCCCTAAAATAAATAAATAAGATCTTCAAAAAAGACGTTCATGAAAGAAAATGAAGAAGATACAGATAAAGGAAAGGTACTCCATGATCATGGATTAGAAGAATCAATATTGTTTAAATAATCTATGGATGTAATACAATGCTAATAAAAAAGGCTAATGGCATTTTTTCAAAGAAATAGGACAAATAATCCTAAAATTTATGTGGAACCACAAAAACCCTAAATAATCAAAGCATTCTTGAGAAAGAAGAACAAAGCTGGAAGCATCACACTCCCTGATTTAAAATTGTATTACAAAGCTCTAGTAATTACACAGTATGGTACTGGCATAAAAACAGATACATAGATGAATAAAATAGAACAGAGAGCCAAGAAATAAACCCACACATATATGGTCAATTCACTTACGACTAAGAGGCCAACACCGTACAATAGGAAAAGGACAGTCTCTTCAGTAAATGTTGTTGGGAAAACTGTACAGTCACATGCACAAGAGTGAAACTCAACCACTACCTTACACTGTACACAGCAATGAACTCAAATTGGATTAAGGACTTGAATGAAAGACCTGAAACCATAAAACTGCTAGAAGAAAACTTAGGTGATGAGCTCCTTGACATAGGTCATCTTGATGATTTTGTGAATCTAAAACCAAAAGCAAAAGCAGGAAAAACAATAAATAAGTGGGAATAGTTCATATTAAACAGCTTCTGCATAGGAAAGGAAATCATCAACAAAATATTCTTTTTTTTTTTAAAGATTTTATTTATTTATTTATTTATCTTTAGAGGAGAAGGAGAGAGGGAGAGAAACATCAGTGTATGGTTGCCTTTTGTGCGTCCCCTGCTGGTAGTTAGCCTGCAAGGAACCAGCTTGCAACCCAGGCATGTGCCCTGAGTGGGAATCGAACCGCGATCGTCTGGTTCGCAGGCCCGCGCTCAATCCACTGAGCTACGCCAGCCAGGGCGGAAATCATCAACAAAATAAACAGGCAACCTGCTAAATGGGAGAAAAATACCTGCAAATCATATACCTGATAAGGAGCTAATATCCAGAACACATAAGGAACTCATATAACTCAATAGCAAAAAAAAAAACCACCAAAAAATGATTTAAAAATGGGCTGAAGATCTGAATAGACTTTTTTTCCCACAAAAGACATAGAGATGGCCAACAGGTAGATCAAAGGATGCTCAACATCATCAATCATCAGGAAAATAAATGTGAATCAAAACCACAGTGAAATATCAACTCACACCTGTTCAAATGGCTAATATCAAAAATATATGAAATAATGAGTTTTGGCAGACAAAAGGGAGCCTTTGTGTACTGTTGGTGCAGCTACTATGGAAAACAGTATGGATATTCCACAGAAAATTAAAAACAGAACTACCATATGACCCAGCAATCCCACTTCTGAGTATCTGAAGAAAACAAAAACACTAACTCAGGAAAATATATGCATGCCCATGTTATCACAGCATTACTTACAATAGCCAAGCTACGGAAACAAACTAAATGCCCACCAATGAATGAATGGCTAAAAAAATGTGATAGATAGACACATTGGAACATTATTCAGCCATTGAAAAATTGTGGAATCTTGCCATTTGGGACAGCATAGATAAACCCTGAGGGCATTATGTTACAGGAAATAAGCCAGGGAAAGACAAATACTGTATGATCTCTCTTTTATATAACATCTAAAAACATGGCCTGACCAATGGGGTTCAGTTGGTTGAGCATCATCCCACAAAGTGAAAGGTTACAGGTTTCATTCCTGGTCAGGGCACAGGTTTGGGTTTTAGGCTGGTCCCTGGTTGGGTCTCATGTGAGAGGTAACTGATCAATGTTTCTCTCCCTCTCTTTTTTCCTCTCTTTCTTTCTCTCTAAAATAAATAAAGAAAATCTTTTTTTAAAAATTCAAGCTCAGAGATACAGAGGACAAGACTGGTGGTTGCCAGAGACAGAGGGGTGGGAAAAATGATTATCTCGTTGTTTTGTTTTGTTTTTTTAGTTTAAATAAATTGTTTCTAGAGGGGCTGGGATGGGAGTAAAAAACAAAAAACTGTACTTAAACAATAATTAAATAAAATAAAATATATAAATAAATTGTTTAAATGAAAATAAACAGCATATAAACATATAAAGCTATTGATATTCAAAAAGTATATAGTCTAAACCAGGAACATGTAAACAAAATAGAAATTCAAGACAAGTGAAAATGTAAACACTAGAATGTCATCTGTGCTTACAGTGAAGTTTTCAGTTAACCTCTGAGTTTCTTGGGGGCCAAATGGAAGTAAGGAGTGGCATTCATGACAGTTACTGAAAGGATAACTACTATACAGAAGCAAAGCTCCTTCTGCAGCTGAGTTCCACAAGGTACTTCTCAATTGGACTATATAGCCTTGAGTAAGAGAGCAGACAGCATCTTTGACTGTGGGATCTCAGGCCAGCACTCCCACTATTTAGGAGTTCCCACAAAATTCAATTAAATGACAAGCTTCCCTTAGGGGATGGGGGTGGGCATGGGGACTTGTGTTCAATTTACAGAAGCAGCATATGCTAGAATTTTCTGAAACCCCATCTACTACCTAGATTACAACTTAAACTTCTCAAGAGTTCAGACTACTTTTATGTGTTATGAGATCTCCAATTAGAGGGCCTAAAACATAATTTGTGGAGGTAGAAAAAAAAACACAGAATAACTGGGGCTATGTTTGGTTTTCTTTCTAGAATGCTACTTTGTACAAACAACAAACATCTATTTTCCAAAATTTCCCTCCTTCCAGAACAATGAAACATATAATTTTTAACAACTCTATTGAGGTATACTTCTCATATAATAAACAGAAAAAGTTCAACCACTGTTAATATGACAAGAACGGTTTGCATGACACTGATGTAACCTGGCAGCCAAAGAGAGTGGACTGGAATGTGCATGCATGAACAATGACGATTTCACGGTACTATTCAGTGGGTGGTAGATGCAGTTGAGCGAGCACTGTGTGCTGTGTGGCCATTGCATTCAAAGTGACTGAGCGAGTAGAGTAATGAATTTGCATCAAATGTGGATTGAGCACCAGCCTGCAAACCAAAGGGTTGCCAGTTGGACTCTCAGTCAGGACACATTCCTGAGTTGAGGGCCAGATCCCCTGTTGGGGGCATGTGAGAGGCAACCACACACTGCTGTTTCTCTCTCTCTCTTTCTCCCCCCCCCCCCCGCCTTTCTCTAAAAATAAAACAAAATCTTTAAAAAATGTTTTTCATTAAGTGTGAACATTCCTCCAAAGAAACTATTCAGATGAATCAGAAGGCTGCAGCTATGGACATCTGGTGATTGGCAGCTTCATCATGACAATTCACCAGCTCATGCATCACATTTGGTGCAGAGGTTTTTGGAAAAACAACAAATCACCCAGGTGACTTGGTCCCCCTACAGCCCAAATTTGGTACCCTGTGACTTCTATGATTTTAGCTTTTCTCAAAACTAAAATCACCTTTGAAAGGGAAAAGATTTCAGATTGTCAACGAGATTCACAAAAATACAAGGGGCAGCTGATGGCAATTGGGAGAACTGTGTGAGGGCCCAAGGCACCTACTTTGAAGGGAACTGAAGCATCATTGTCCTATGTACGATGCTTCTTGAACCTTGTATTTGCCTCAATAAATATCTCTATTTTTCATATTAGGTGTCTGGATACCTCCTGGACAGACCTTGTATTTTAAGTATGGAATCTGATACAATTCAACATATATGTACATTCCTGCAATAATCACCACAACCAAGGGAAGTAATATATGAATCCACCATCCCCTGAAGTCTCTGTCTGCACTTTTGCCATCCCTCCTTTCCATACCCCACCCTCCTCAGCCTGGGCAACTGCTCATCTGCTTTCAAGTTTTAAAGCCATATGATTAAAAAATAATTTTAACGAAAAACTAAAGTCTATACTTTAACATTATATTTTGCATGTGTTCCCTAGGCATTCCTTGCCTCTTCTAAACTAAACAATCACCCTATGTTCTATCTCTAAAATTTTAAACTACTGAAGTCTAATATCACATCTTTGGTTCCTTCACGTTCTTGCAGAGCCTGCAGCATCAATGTGCCTGCATAGCTCACTCAAGAAAGATGGAGTCACCACCTTTCCCTTGAAGCTTCAGCTGCCCAGGTAATCTTCTGGGATAAACGAGTCACATTCTGAAAATAAATGAGTACATCAGGCACTTCTTAGCCTCTACTTGGGGAGAAACCCAAGCTTAGCCTCTCAGAGAAAAACTTTGGCAACTCTGGGATATAAGATTCTATCGGTCAAAACAGGAAATTAAGAAATAGAAAGACTTGGGGCCGGGGATGGGGGAGCCCCAACCACCATGGGGGGTTTGGGGGATCCCCACCACCATAGTCTCTGACTTCAAAATGTCTGACTATGGAAGATTAGATATACAAATAACACAGAAGGGAGAAGATCTCAGAGCTAAGAGCTGTGAAACAAAGTGCTAACAAACTCCAAGGGAAAGAGAGATGCTTCTATCATGGTGGGGCCAAGGCTTCATTATCAGGAGGTAGTTGAAGGCAACAAGGACCAACAACCACTGATCCCCAAATGCTTTCGTATACCCAGTTTCCCACATCCCCCACAATGCTGAGTCTAAAAACAGTGCTTACTGGTCTCCCTTGGAAGGTAAGGTAATTGAGGCATATATAAGCCAAGTGGTCAAAAAGGAGAGCAGAGCTGAGACTGGTGTCTTCTGATTCTGGAGCCATTGCTTGTTTCTTTTTCCCCAGACAGGATCCTCAAGAAGTGATGGAATATGACAACAACCTCAGAGCCTCCTTCTAGAATCAAGAAGGTCACTCTAACAAGAGCTCAGTAATGCATCTGGGAAAGGGGTGCTTTGAGAGCTATCCTCGGGGATAGCTCGGGGGTATACATGATGCCCAGGTACTGTGGCAGAGATGTTTCCTCAAGACTGTGTATATATTCTAATGGTCAAAAGATGAACCTCATTTCAAATGCACTAGAGAGGCCTGCCACTTCATGGAACTCTGAGTAACCTTTCAGGAAAGTGTAAGATAATTGACAGTACTGCTATTAATTACACTCAAGTAACAAGTTCGTATTCTTGCATATCAGGCTCTTCCTTGAGAGTGAAACCTGTTAGTACCGCCAGAGTGCCTGGCAATGCCTGGCACGCAGTCGTTCTCAAAGGGGGCTTGTGGGATGGATGAATGGAGGCAACAGGCCACACCACAAAAATCTTTAATTCTAATGTTAAACATTCTGATGAAAAATTTATTTGTCCCTAAATTACAGTAGAATAATCACAGTCAACAATGAAGAATCTTTCCAGTTCAGATAGTTTTCAAGAACTTGGTAAAACTATTTCTTTCCATTAAAATCTTCTGAGAATGGATCTAATTTGTTCCATTTTCTTGGAGGAAATCTATCTCTGAGCTTGAGAGAATGCTATAACATTTCAAAGAAAAACAAACGCTAGGTTTATTAAGAGGCAAACGCCAGGCTCTTTGAGCGGACCCGCTCTAACACACGAATGAGCGAGCACCACCCCTTTCAAAGCAACCCTGTTGGGGAGCTATAAACAGATCCAGTGATACTGGTTTCAAACAAAATCCTTGCAGACTGACTCTCTTGGAACTGCCTTTGGCTCTACAATCAGTAATGTGAAATACCAGGAAACCTGTCATATTACTTTATGGTCCTGGCTTGTTTTCAACCAAAAATTACCCCAACCAGTTTGATCACCACCTATGAGGCAGACTTGGTGGTAAACAGTTCTTGGCCAGGCCCCCAAATCAAATCCACCTTCTAATAATGAATACCCTGGCTGAGTAGCTCAGTTGGTTAGAGCATTGTCCCGATATGCCATGGTTACAGGTTCAATCCCCAGTCTGGGTAAAAAGAAAAAGCAACTAATGAATGGCTAATAAGTGAAACAACAAGGCAATGTTTCTCTCTCTCTTCAAGATCAATTTTTTAAAAAAGAAAACTTTATTTTAAAAAAAGAATAAATACCAAATGTATAAAAAATCTTCAGCAAAATGTGCCGGGGTTCTAAAGGCAAATTCCAAAAAAAAAAAAAAAAAAATTCAAAGACATCTTGAATATGATGACATTATGGGAAGATGTGTGCAGCTCTCAAGGTGAACTCATGCATAACTCTGCAAAGACTGTAATCTAAAGAAGCGAGACAGTCTTGTACGTAACTCCATTATGTATCAGCTGTCTCTATATTATTCCCCTGGCATGGTGCCCTACCCAAGTAGGGCATGCAGCAAATGCTTTGCAAAATGGATTTCCCTTGGGAATAATAAAACTATGCAATAACTACCACAGGGTCTTTAGTCACTAGACTGTTTACCTACAGTCTTGTTTCCTTTCTGTCAAAGGTGGTTTTTTGACAGTAACCGATCTATTTGATTTTACTGCCTCCTATACTCACTGGCAAATAGAAAATTTATTCCTCCAAATCTCCTAAAGATAAAAATCTTTATTTTTAAACAACTGAAATGTAAGTTGAAGGGACTTCAGATCTGTAAAAAAGCACTGGTATCTAGCATTTTTTTCTAAATTTTGAGCAACTGGCCATCAAGATAAAAATGAAAAAATTACCAAAGACCTATCACCATAGCAAAGGTAAAGATATTACCATTTAGAACGTGCCTACTAAGTATTAAGGTCATGCTATGTGTGAAATCTTTAGGAAATCCAAAAAAGGAGATACTACCATTCTTATTTCTACAGATACAGAAACTTCAAACTTTGAGAAGCTGAATACAGATGTGCAAGTTTACACATTTGTTAGAGGGCAGATGTAAGGTTCAAACTCAGGCATGTTGAGACCTAAAACCCTGCCCTTTACCTCGAGCACATGGCATGTCGGGCAGACGTCTAAAGCAGAAGGCCCAGGTGTCGTCCACAACACTGATTTGATCACAATAAAATGGTCTGCCAACATTTCAAAATATGGGAGTTTCTATGAAGCAGAGATTTGCACTCCGCCTCATACCAAACTCACTGCACTCAGATGTCTACGCAATCCAGACAGATAACACATTGGAGTCTATAACCACAGCTACCCACTGCTGCCTCTCCAGGGCTTTCTTTTAAGGCAAAAACCAAAGCTAATGCTCCATTTGTCACATCTTATCTGGATATCTCACAGGAACTTAGAATCATACCACTGTGATGAAGTACAAAATAATCCCTGAGATCAAGGATAAGCCCTTTAAATAAAATCTAAGGCCAAAATGTGAAGAGACTGTTTCATGGTCACAAGCTATAAGACTAGATCTCGAATGTTCTCATTCTTGTCTGCTCTACTGCCCAGCTTCTCACTGGTAGCCAAACATATGTCTGAGTTAATAACCTGTGAAATGAGATATTGTTATTCCTCCCAAATTCCTTTTGAAATTACTGTTATAAGCTTGCATTTCTAACAAACATTGCTAGTCCTACCAAGACTTCAAATCTATTTTCTTTCACTCACCAGAGGCCTCCTATGAAAACCCACTCTGCTTTCACAGATCCATGCCTGATGTCTCTTTCTTGCTCTTCCAGGAGCTGCCCACATCAGTTGTGGTTGAGAACTGAAGGGTTAAAGAAGCTATAAAAGCCCCAAAGGAGCATCCCTGAGTTCTTACCCACAGGTCAGGGAAGATGAGAAAGACCACAGTGAGTGATTAACAGGTTGTATATACCAGTGGGTGACTCAAGCCTACTAGTTTTGGATGAGACAAAATTTTTATTTTCAATTCTGATGTTAGCCAGAGAAAATCAGTTTAAATCATTCTTAAGTATTACATAAATACTAAAGCATATTCCAATCATATAAACTAGCAAAGTTTCTCCTCCTTACTCCCAAAGGAAGTAAGTTAATCAAATTTAAATTGTAAACCTTTCTTTCCTGGACCAGGAAAAGATACTAAAGAAAGAGCTTGCCAACTGCAAGTTATTTTCAGAGGTGTCTGTAACACAGGCATTATCAAACATACTACTCCAGTTCCCATTTAAAAAAGAAAAAGAAAATACCATGCATGCATTCCAAAGTTTCTATATATGACTGAAGCCAAAAACAGCATTTGTGAAAATATCATTCTTTTAAGGAAAGGAAACCACATTAATAATGAGTTGGCCTTGAAGAGGTTATAGGATTTCAGAGTAAGTAGGTGCCATGCTTTTCTGAAAAACTGAAAAGGAATAGACATCTCCTTTATTAAGCAACACAAAAATTTTTTTATTTATACCAAAATAATATTTCTTTGACATTTGTTTTCATTTTGTTTCTGACCTAATTTCTTTCTGATAGTCTTCAATGAATATCTTCCATTTTCATGTCCTTTAACTGTGAGGTAGTCAGGCCAACTGGCTTTCCCACTGGACAGAAAGTCACTCAGGGACTCTGTGTTCTAGTATCAACTCTGTGCATCTAATACCAAATACTGCAAGTTTGCCCCAGATGCTTTCTCACTCTCTTTCAGCTTGGCTCCAGGTATCTGTGAAACTGGAAAATGGAGCTCTAGCCCATGACAAAGGTTTGAAGGTTCTCTGAAAGACCACAGTGGGCCAAGTCATGGCAGAGTAGATGGCTGGTGTTCACATCTTCCCGCTGGTACTCTGAGGCTACACAGTGGTTCTAGAGCACAGGCTGTAGACTCAGAAGGCCTCAGTTTAGAGCCCAGATCTGCCACTTCCTAACTGTGCACCCTTGGGCAAGTCACTTAACCTCTCTGTGCTTACAGTAAGGCCCAATAAATATTAACAATACTTATTATTTGTCCATTTTGATGGCCTCACTTGTATATCATGAATGGCATTCAGATTGAATATATTTAGTGCCCCAATTCTAGAAGGAAACACCAATGTCAGGCCCATTAGCATAATTTCCTAAGAGCCCAGTCAGATAGTTCATTATGTGAACCAGCCATGAAGTTCTGCACTGCAGGTGTTTTAGAAAGCCACACTGAATCTTGTAAGGCAGAGGGTGTGATTCACACGCCCTGGAGCAGTCACTCAGCCATGCGCCCACTATCATCCCTGCACTGATGACTCGATTTCATTTCTTATGTCTAGTGCAGCACACACCACAGATGACAGTGCCGTGGCTGCACATGCCCACAGGTACACCTGGGTTTTGCAAATGCCAAAATAATTTTGCAAGAAAGTAAAGGAAATAGTAGTCCCGGGAAAGTTCAATATTTTGTTTGTTTGTTTTGCTGGTTTTAAAGGGTTTCTTTATTGTGCTAGTCCTAAAAATATTTTGCTAACATATGAGAAATTAAATTGGGCATTTTTCTTTGCCCTCCATTTCTAGTAAAATGATGATTAAATATAAACTGTTGAAGAACAAGCACAAATAAATGTTATTTTGTGGCTTAAAGTTGAAATTTATAGAGTTGTACTCTTTCATGAATATGAAGAAAGTTGCTACACATTTCACTCTCATCACTGCTTTGCCTTTGATTATGCCTTTGGAATTACAATAAGATATCTTACATCTTCCTCAGACACATAAGAAAAATCATGTAAAACTGATACTTCACTTAATTTATTCTTATTTACTCATTGTTTAAAATGTATTCATAAACAAAATTTTAAAAACTATAAAATAAAAGCAGTACTACTGAAAAGCAGCACAAAATAGAGATAGAGATAGAGGTAGAATTGGTGACAGGCAACATGGGTTTGTGGGCAAGAAACGTACCCCCCTAAACTGCAGTTTCCTCATCTGTAGTGAGAATAGTAACAGTGTACCTTATAAGACCAGTAGCACCCAAATAGTGCCTGGTGTAAAGTGTGACTCAGTAAGGACACAGAAGTAAAGACACAGAAGGAATAGAAGGAATGGAAGAAGGAAAGGAGGGGAGAGGACAGGAAGTGAGTAGCCATGACTCACCCTGACTCAAACAGTGGCTGTAATCCAGGCCTTTTGCTAGAATTTTGCCCCTACAAGCGCACAACCTCTTTTTTATTATGTAAATTTTCCACATACAACAAAACCGGGAGAAAGGTGCAAACCACTTCCAGGAACACATCACCAAACCTCACCAATTATTACATTATGCCATTCTGATTTCATCAATTTCAGGCATCCTAACAATTCAATAGTAAGTGCTTCCAATAGGTAAGAAATTTTTAAAATTTCAAATACCATTATCAAAATCAATAAAATAATCAATAATTTCTCAATTACATGTAATAAACAGAGTATGTTTCATTTTGTCCTATTGGTTAAAAAAGAGAAAGGCATTTTCAAAGTTCTCATGTTCAGGTTCTGGACTTCTGGCCAAGATAGAAGTGTAAGTAGACACACTTCACCTCCCAGCACAACCAAAACAAGCATAACAACAAATTTAAAAACAAAAAAAAAAACAACCAGAACTGCCAGAAAATCGAACTGTATGGAAGTCTGACAACCAAGAAGTTAAAGAAGAAACATCCATCCAGACCAGTAGGAGGGGCAGAGATGGGAAGCAAGGGAGGAGAGGATGTGTGGCAAGGCAGCAGCTGGTGGTGGTCTGCTTGTCTTTATTCCACATTCACATGCAGATAAAAAACAGGAGGAATAACCTGGGAGTGAGCAATCCCAGCCCAGGAAAGACTGCACAACCTAGGGTCCCAGTGCTGGAAAATTAAGGCCACATAACCTCTAGCTGTAAAAATGTATGGGGGTTGCAGTGGTGGGGGAAACTCCCAGTCTTACAGGAGAATCCGTTTGATGGGCCCACGGGGCCCTAGAACATACACAAGCCCATGAACCTGGGGAATCAGCACCAGGGCAGCAACTTGAAGGGTACCAGACACTTGTGGGTAGCAGGGTGAGTGACTGGAAGTGGAGCAAGAGCCAAGAAAGCATCATCATTCCCTCTCTGACCACTTCCCCATATATAATGCCACATATGCTGCAAAGTGGGTTACCCCACCCAGGTGAATACGTAAAGCTCTGTCGCTTACAATGTAACAGGTGCACTGAGACAAAGAAATATGGCCCAAATGAAACAACAGATCAAAACTCCAGAAGAAAAACTAAGTGACACAGAGATAGCCAACCTCTCAGATGCAGGGTTCAAAACATTGGTAATCAGGATACTCAGAGAAATGATTGAGCATGAGCACAAAATAAAGAAAGAAGTGAAAACTATACAAAGTGAAATAAAGAAAAATATACAGGGAATGAACAGTGAAGGGAAGGAAACTGGGACTCAAATCAATGATTTGGGACAAAAGGAAGAAATAAACATTCAACTGGAACAGAATGAAGAAACAAGAATTCAAAAAAATCAGGAGACGCTTAGGAATCTCTGGGACAACTTTAAATGTACCAACATCCAAATCATACAGATGCCAGAAGAAGAACAGGAAGAACAATAAGTTGAATAAGTTGAAAACTTATTTGAAAAAATAATGAAGAAAACTTCCTCAAAATAGACATACAAGTCCAGGAAGCTCAGAGAATCCAAAACAAGTTAAACCTAAAGAGGGCCACACCAAGACATACCATAATTAAAATGGCAAAGGTTAAATATAAAGAGAGAATCTTAAAAGCTGCAAGCAAAAAGAAGAGAATTACCTACAAAGGAGTTTCCATAAAACTATTAGCTGATTTCTCAGAAGAAACCTTGTAGGCAAAAAGAGACTGACAAGAAATATTCAAAGTGATGAAAAGCAAAGACCTACAGCCTAGATTACTCTACCCAGCAAAGCTTTCATTTAGAATTGAAAGGCAGCTAATGTGCTTCCCAGACAAGGTAAAGCTAAAGGAGTTCATCATCACCAAGCCATTGCTACATGAACTGTTAAAGGGACTTATTTAAGAAAAGGAAGAAGATAAAAGCTATGAAAATTAAAATGGCAACAAAATCACAGCTATAACAACTGAACCTGAAAAAAAGATAAAAACAGATTAAGCAAACAACTAGAACAGGAAAACAGTCATAGAAATGGAGATCTCATGGAGGATTATCAGTGGGGAGGGGGAAACAGATAATGGAGGAAAAGGTACAGGAAACAAGAAGCATAATTGGTAGGTACAAAACAGACAGGGGAAGCTTAAGAACAGTATAGGAGCTCTGGCTGGTGTAGCTCAGCAGATTTAGTGCAGACCTGTGAACCAAAGAATCGCGGTTCAATTCCCAGTCAGGGCACATGCCTGGATTGCAGGCCAGATCCCATCAGGGGACCCACAAGAGGCAACCATACATTGATATTTCTCTCCTTCTCTCCTTCCCTTCCCCTCGAAAGATAAATAAATAAAATATTTTTTTAAAAAAGAATAGTATAGGAAATGGAGAAGTCAAAGAACTTAAATGTACAACCCATGGACATGGACTAAGGGTTGGGGGGAATGCTGGAGGGAATGGGAATACTGGGAAGAGGTAACAAAAGGGAGAGAAAAATGGGACACCTATAATAGCACAATCAATAAAATATACTTTAAAAAAGTTCTTATGTTCAAATCAAATTCCACACAAGGTTCATACATTGCATTTGGTTTATTGGTCTCTTAAGTCTTTTTTAAAATATATTTTATTAATTATACCATTCTTAAGTCTTTTATAGCAGCTGCCCATCCCTACTTTTTCCCAATAACTTGTGTTTGCTAAAGAAAAAAAAGCTCATTTGTTTTATAGAACTTCCCACATTCAGGACCAGGATAATTTGTACACTTATGGTGGTATTTAGCAACTAACTCTATGTTCTGTATTTCCTGTAAACTGGTAACCAGGTACGGAAGCTTATTGAGATTCTGGTTCAAATTTGTGAGGAAGTATATTTGTAGGCAAGTATATTTTACAGGAGTAGTTGTTTCTTTTCTATCAGATCACACAAAGAGGAATATAATGTTCCATTGTCCCACTGTTAGTGACACTGAGATCGATCAGTGGGTTCCAGTGCTGTTGGACTGGTTCTCCATAATAAACCTCCAATTTCACAATTAGTGAGTGATTTTAGCACTCACTAATGATTGTTGCCTAGCTCCATTATTTCATAAGATGTTGCAAAATAGTGGTCACTTATTTCTAGCATGCTTCTGGACTTATTAGCTGCAATTCTTTATAAAAAAACTAACCCTGAAGTACAGGCTACATGTATGTTTTTATACACACAAATATATTTGTATTTTCCTTTCTTTCTTATGCTGCAAATAGCATACTTTAGAATACTTTTTTAAAGATTTTATTTATTTATCTTTAGAGAGGAAAGGAAGGAGAGGAGGAGAGAAATATCAATGTATGGTTGCCTCTTGTGAGTCCCCTGCTGGGAACTGGCCTTCGACCCAGGCATGTGCCCTGACTGGGAATCGAACCGCGATTGTGTGGTTCGCAGGCCCGCGCTCAATCCACTGAGCTACACCAGCCAGGGCTAGAATACTTTTTTTTACTTTACTTTTATCACTTAACAAATAGATCCTCAAGATTACTTCATGGCACAATGTACCATATGGTTATATAACCATTTCTGTATTGATGGATATTTGGCAAGTTTCCACTCTTCTGCTATTACAAGCAATGTTGTAATAACTAAACTTGTGTCTATCATTTTCAATCTTGGGTACAACATCTAAATGAACTTTTCAGTCCTAAGTTAAACATGCCATATTAAAAATGATATTTTCAACATATTACACTTAATTAAAAAGAAGTTTAAACCCAAGGTACAATATAGTGCAGAGAATGGTGTTTGCAGTGTATACCTGCTTCACAACCAGTCTCTGGGAGGGTGACAATTTGTGAATCACTAATCCCATCCCCAGGCCTCCGAACAGTCAAGTGTGGGATTCCCTGACCTAGTGGGGAAAGCCCTGTACTCAGACTCGGAAGACAGACAGCTGGGTTCAGCCAGGAGATCCAATCTAACACAATCAGGTCTGGTTTCTTTAGCAAAGATTCCTTAAATGTTGGAGATTTTTTAAAAAATACCTTCCCTACTAACTTCACAGTATTTCTGCAAAGTTCAAATTCAACTATGTTTAAAGAGAAAAGTTTGGAAACTTCAGGAAAATTTAAATGTTAACATCTAGCAATAGTAGGGCATCTGCTAAACCAATATCACCACCTTCACCATTAGTAAATATCGTACACCTACGTGCAATCTTAGAGACAAAAAAAGGGCCTACCTTTTGTCCTTAAATGCCTGCATTCCCTCATTGATTCATTTCTAAAGGTTCGTGTGAAAGAACCTGGCCAGTCAGAATCCAAAGCACACAGTGCTCTTTAGGAATTCCCACCTCTCTCTAGGACATCGCAGGCTGTCACAGCAAGGATTTGGTCCAACACAGCAAGAGAACATAGCTCAGGGCCACTCAGAGTCTGCTTCTGATTAACCTTTACAAAGGTGGAAAATGCTTGGTGCTTCAGAAATCATTACCGGTAATGAGACACACAAAGAAAGAAAGAAAAGGCCAACCCATCATAAATGTCCTAAAGAAGAATTTGTTCTGCCCTAATTTGTTGCATGGTGTACTTTCAGTCTGGTTCTGCAATGCCAATAAACCCAGACAGGTTCAGAGTCTGTTTATTTTTTAAATGATGGGCAAAATCACTATAATTTTTGTCATCTTTCTAAAATAGAAAACTATGCACTATTCGGTGGCATTTTTTTTTTAAGTTTCCAGAACAGTTCCTACCACTTGATTGTGAAAGTCATTCCTCCACTACAGGGCTTGAAGTGCAAGGTGTGGCCACACAATATACAGGGGCAGACACGAAAGCCTTCAGGAGAAGGCGGTGGCTGGATGGGTGAGAGAAAGCATGGGCACTTTCTACATCTACCCTGGGGAAAATATCTTTAGTCAACATTTATTAAGAATTCAGAGAAATTCGATAAGACGAAAAAGCTGTAGATGGCCTTTCAACTGTTGGATCTGGGTACTGCATTAAACATCCATTTTCAAAATGCATGTTAGGCATTAGGTTTGGGGGGGTCACTAAATTTAAATAACCTCTTCTCTGAATCAAGAGTATCGAGAATAGACTCTTCACAGTTGGCCAAGCGGCACTGGGATGGGTGCCTGTGAAGTCAGAGTCTCTGTTCCCGGAGAGCTGTGGGATCAGCACACGTGCAAACAGAAAAGAGTGCCCTTTTCTAAATGCATGTTGATCTTCTAAACAGACATTCAGATACAGAGCAAACAGTCAAATAGAATGACATCTCTTTACACATACCTCAGTACTACTGGGTTGTGGTCTGGTGAAGCTGTATGTTCAGAGATGGTACAGGCAGGGGTACCTCTCATTCTTAGTAAGAAAGATTTCATGAAGGGAAGGTGATTTTTGAAGACTCTTGCATCTCTGCAAAGAAGGCCAACTGACAGACATGGACAGGGAGGATCAGCCCAGCCTGGAGAGGGGTATGGAGACGGGAGACAAGGGCCAGCCTCGGGGGTAGACAGTGGATTTGCTGACACAGACTGGAGGAGACAGAAAATGGGAGGCTAGAAGGGAAGAAGGAATGAATACAAAGCAAAATATCAGGAAAACCCAACCCATGGATGAGTCTTAAACTAGAAGTAAGGCTCTTGGCCTTTATTCAAAATAATTTTTAACATTTATTGAGGGTTTACAGTGGGTTTTCTACCTTAAGGGCTTTTATGTGGATTAAATCAATAACCCTGTGATGTTGGTACTATTCTTTCTCATCTTCACTTTTTAAGTGAGGAAACTGAAACCCAGAAGTAACTTATCGAAGGTCACACAGCTAAGAAGCAGCAAAAGTCAAGATTTGAACCTTGCATTCTGATACTAGTGCCCACAATCTCAACCACCCCTCAAGGCTGCCTCCCTGGAAGAAAAAAGGGAGAATTACTGTAGAGTACATTGGAGGGGAATGCAGAGTAGGCCTGGCAGAAAGTCAGTCTCCCGTAATGCTCAGACCTGTTTTGAGAAGAAACAGGAGAGACAAAGACTAAGTTATGATAAGTGAAGTGGGAGACAGCCTGATATTGACCAAAGGGTTAAATGGGGCTGAAAACTGGTGATACTAGAGAACATAACCCCAATTTCAGTATTCTTTGAAAAGTGGTATGCCAAGGATCTGCCCGAATCTGTGTTTTTGGTAACGGAACAGCAGATAAGGAGGAAGATGGATGACAGAGAGAAAGGAAGAGCAATGACAAGGCACAGTCCAAGGAGGCAATGGGAGGAACTTGAGGTTTGGAACCAGGGACGCTTGGGTCAAAACTTGGCACTTTCAATTTACTTCTGTGTAACCGTGTGTCAGATAGCTTTGTGTCTTTGTTTCTACAGCAGTAAAATAAAATTTTTTAAGTGAAAGCAGTATATATTATTAAATACACAATATGTGCAAAAGCACTAGCACAGCACTTGGCATTGTGAGGTATTCCAAAAACACTGAGACTCAAACAAGAAGGTAGGGAGGGAGGGAGGCCCAGAGGGAAGGAGAAAAGAAGGGAGGGAGGAAGGGAGGGAGAGATAGAGGGAAAGAGGAAAGAAAGGAAAGAAGGAGAGTGGGAAGGAGGGAGGGAGGGAGGATAAAGAACCACAGGTCAGCTACTACTTCTTTGGATGGGCGGCTGGCAGGAAAGACTTCTGAACTGGCAGAAAAGAGAGGCATGACTGTAGCGGTATCACAACTACCAGGAATAGCATCTGCATGCTCCATCTGCCATGATGTCTGCACTTTCAGTCCTGTCTCCAGAAGGATCTTCCACTTTACAGCAAAACGTTTACCTGTTCATTCATTCCTCCTTTTGTTCATTCATCGAACATTAGTTACAGCCACGGAGTTTGGCTGGGAGTCTGCACAAATAAGGAGATGTGGGCGAGGGACCACCATAATGTCTACGGAGCTTTGTGTTCATCAGCCTAGTATCTACATGCAGCAGCCGGCATGTAAGTACAGTCTAATAATGACTAATGATGCTCCATAATTGCCCTGAACAAGCTTACAGTCAATCTACTAGGAATATATTTTTACAGCACAGTCTAATCACTCATGGCTATGAAGTATGTTAGAACAGGGAAGCAAAAGTGACAAAATTCTATAAGACTTCATAACTGTTTATACCATCATAATCAATGTCCCACAATTCTTACAGTAAGGTGAGATAATCTGATGGTTACCCCAACATTAATTTTCACAAAATTTATTATTTTTAATTATATGTTATGGTTTATGCTATTACAGTTGCCCCAGTTTTCCTCCTTGCTCCACCTCCAACCATCTGCCCCACTCTCTCAGGCAATCCCCAGACTGTTGTCCATGTCCATGGGTCATACATATACATTCTCTGGCTATTCTATTCCCTGTGCTGCACTTCACATCCCCACGACTATTCTGTAACTACCAATTCGTATTTGTTAATCCCTTCACCTTTTTCGCCTCTCCTCCCAACCTCCCTTCCGTCTGGCAGCCATCCAACATTCTCCATATCTATGGTTGTTTCTGTTCTTCTTGTTGAATAGAACCTTTCCCTTTCTTATCATATCTATGGTTGTTTCTGTTCTTCTTGTTGAATAGAACCTTTCCCTTTCTTATAGAGTTTCTATATGGATAAACAGGGGAATGCCGTAAACAAACATACTGTTTTAATTTCAGTAGAGCTCGTCTGTCTAAAGTAGTTCAACCAAACATGAATCTGTCCAACTGTGCCTAAATCAATTCACCTTATTTATAAGCCATGTGGAATTGTCCTTCAAATGATAGGGTTACCAGTTAAGTAACTAAGAAGGGGGGAAGGCAGGGAGAGAATTTTAATTTGTTTGTGAACCTGTGCTGCCTCCTTAGGATCCTAACATTTTTTTACAATTCACTTGTATAGCATAATCACAAGTGTGCCAAGGACCAACATCAAGCTCTTTACTCTAGACAGTCCAAGGTGAACCTTCAAAAAAGAAATCAACAGTCTTTATCTGTTTTATCACTTTGATATTCCATTTTCCTAGTTTTCCCTGCAATTACACACTCTTCAATAACATCTACTGGGTTTTGTGTGTTTGCTTGTGTGTCTTACAACATAATTTAAGCTGAAAGATACAATCCTGTTTGAAATAGTCAGGGGCTGATAAACATGGGAGTCAGGGTGTCCATTCAAAAGAGGTAGAGTTGGGCCCTGACTGATGTGGTTCAGTTGGCTAGGTGTCATCCTGCAAAGGGAACAGTCGCTGGTTCAATTCCTAGTCAGGACACATGCCTGGGTTGCAGGTTTGGTCCCCTGTCGGGGTATGTACAAGAGGCAACCTATTGATGTTTCTCTCTTACATAGATGTTCCAGTGTTTCTCTCCCTCTCTTTTTCCCTTCCTTCCCCTTTATCTAAAAACAAAAAAATTAAATCTTTAGGGGAAGAAAAAGAATCCTAGGAAATAAAAAAAGTAAGAGTCAGACTTTGAAGCAAGTCTGGATCTTAGCCCTAGCCCATCAGTTGCTGGCTATATAACTTGAGGTTTGTTAGTTAACCTTCTGGAGCCTCAGTGTTTGCACATGTAAAATGGGGTTGATGACAGTAACATCTACCATACACAGCTGCAATTAGTACTCAGAAAAAAAGTAACTAAATTTTCTTTCCCAGTGCTCAGTCCTGAGTAGAAACTCAACATATTATAGCTGCAACTATTATCATCATCACCAATCTTATGTGCTTCAGTTTATTCTTAACCATGTTTCTGTTACACATTCCAGTTTAAAGATCACTCTCTTTGATAGAGAAGGAGAGAAGCCAAATAGTTGAGTAGGTCTGCTTCTCATCATGTTATTATTCTGTCTGCCCCAAGCAACGAGCTTAGCCTTTACTTGTCCTTCTTGTTTTGAACAGAGCCCTTTTCTGTTGTCTTTAGCATTCTCTCCAGCCTCCACTCAGTCTGAACATGAACTTTGTAGATATTTCTTACTGGTTTTATGCCCTTCTTGTGAGTTTGTCCTTAAGCATGCGCTTGTCTTTTAATCATCTGTACATGTTCTTTTAATATCCAAGCCCATTAAAAACTTTTTCTTAATGGTTCCCTCCCTTTTTACTTTCTAATAAAAAAAAATTGTAATTTTGCTGTAAGATTTTCCTTTCTTTTTCTTTATCTCTTTCTTTCTCCCTTCCTCTCTTCTTGTACTGTCTTCTCTTTCCAAGTCTCTGGACATTAAAACATACCTATCCTTTCTCTAAAATATATTTTCTACAGTTACTATTACTGTGTGATTGCGCTCAACTTTCCCTTCTTTCCCAGTTATAAAAGCAATCCTATCATGGTTACTCATCCCAGGGTTTCTGGTCAATTCTACTTTGATAAAGTAGAATTCTACTTTTTTTGATAAAAACTACTTTTTCTAGTTGGTAAGAACTAACTTCAGAGCAGTATTTCTATCTCATTGCTTCCTCGATTTATGATTTTTAAAAAATGACAGAAAGGCTTTTGCTTTCCATGGTTTAAAACACGTATCAACAGTTTGGGAAAATATATTTGCCAATGATACCTCAGACAAAGGTTTAATCTCCAAAATATACAAAGAACTCACACGACTCCACTCAAAGAAATGAGCAACCCAATTAAAAAATGGGCAAAGGACTTGAACAGACACTTCTCCAAGGAGGACATACAGAGGATCCAGAGACACATGAAAAGAAGCTCGATATCACTAGCTATCAGAGAAACGCAAATTAAAACCACAATGAGATACCACTTTACACCAGTCAGGATGGCTATCATAAACAAAGAAACAAACAACAAGTGCTGGAGAGGTTGTGGGGAAAAGGGAACCCTAGTTCACTGTTGGTGGGATTGCAGACTGGTACAACCATTATGGAAAACAGTATGGAATTTTCTAAGAAAACTAAAATTGGACTTGCCTTTTCACCCAGCAATTCCACTGTTAGGAATATATCCTAAAAACCCTGAAGCACCAATCCAAAAGAATCTATGCACCCCGATGTTCATAGCAGTACAATTTATGATAGCCAAGAGTTGGAAGCAACCTAGATGCCCATTCATAAATGACTGGATCAAAAAACTATGGTATATTTACACAGTGGAATTCTATGCTGCAGAAAGGAAGAAGCTCCTACCTTTTTTTAAAAAAATATATTTTATTGATTATACCATTACAGTTGTTCTATTCCCCCCCTTCATTCCCCTCCACCCGCACACTCCCTCCCCCACCATTCTCCCCCCCTTAGTTTATAACCACGTGTCTCAATTTCTTTAGACTCTATATTTCCCCCACTATTCTCGCCCTCCCCCCTATCTATTTTCTGCCTACCATCTATGCTATTTTCTGTGCCTTCTCCCCCCTTCTCCTCCTCCCACCCCCCTGTTTCTAACCCTCCATGTGTTCTTCATTTCTATGGTTCCACTCCTGATCTAGCTGTCCTCTTGGTTTGCTTTTGTTTTAGGTGTGGTTGTTAATAACTGTGAGTTTGCTGTCCTTTCACTGTTAATATTTTTCATCATCTCTTTCTTATATAAGTCCCTTTAGCATTTCATATAATAAGGGCTTGGTGATGATGAACTCCTTGAACTTGACCTTATCTGAGAAGCACTTTATCTGTCCTTCCATTCTAAATGAAAGTTTTGCTGGATAAAGCAATCTTAGCTGTAAGTCTTTGGATTTCATGACTTGGAATACTTCTTTCCAGCCCCTTCTTGCCTGTAAGGTCCCTTTTGAGAAATCTGCTGACAGTCTGATGGGTACTCCTTTGTAGGTGACTGTCCCCTTATCCCTTGCTGCTTCTAGGATTCTCTCCTTCATTTTAGTCTTGGCTAGTGTAATTATGATGTGCCTTGGTGTGTTCCTTCTTGGGTCCAAAGCTCCTACCTTTTGCAACATCATGAATGGAACTGGAAAGCATTATGCTGCGTGAAATAAGCCAGGCGTTGAAAGACAAATACCATATGATATCACCATTAACAGGAATCTAAACAACAAAACAAACAAGCAAGCAAAATATGACCAAAGACACTGAAATACAGAACAGGCTGACAGGGACCAGAGGGGAGAGGGGAGAGAATCACAGGGGAAAAGGGGATAGACTCACATGAACAAGTATAAAGGACACATGGACAATAACTAAGGACGGAGGTGGGAAGCACTGGGCAGGGTGGGTGGGGGCAGGGCTGGGAATATAAGACAGAAAGCTGCACTTGAACAAAAATTAAATTAAAAATAAATAAATAAAACATGTATCAGACCTTGAAAAAGTTCAAGTTATAATCAAGGACCGTATATTGGCTTGGGGCGATTTTAACATTCAGCCAAATCTACCTATGTGCAATATCATCAACCAGCAAAGATTCTTCACTCACTTTCTACACTAATCTACAGTTGTTGTTCAAGCACAATTAGAACATTTTGGCTCCATTGCCAGGAGAACAAGCTGTTCTTTGAAGTGAAGTCATGACGGTTCAGTCACAGTTTCTGAGGGGCCTGGCAAAGGGTGAAAGTTTACCCCCAACCCAGGAAGTGGTGGAAACACCTTGCTTTTGCATTTGTTTTTGATTTGTTTTTTTATTTTTAATTGAGATATAATTGACATAAACTCGGTTACATTCTTGAGTCCTTGAGTGAATTCATTGCTACTTCTAAAATTCTAACATAAAAACACAAAAAGAAATTCTAATAGAAGTTCAAAACTGATTATCTTTAAAAGGTATTTAAGAGCCCTGGCTGGTGTAGCTCAGTGGACTGAGCATGGACCTATGAACCAAAAAGTGGCTGGTTCAATCCCCAGTCAGGGCACATGCCTGGGTTGCAGGCCAGGCCCCCAGTAGGGGACATACAAGAGACAACCACACATTGATGTTTCTCTCCCTCTCTTTCTCTTTCCCTTCCACTCTCTCTAAAAATAAATAAATAAAATCTTTTTTTAAAAAAAAGGTATTTAAGAGAAACAACCCAAGAAGTAAAACAAATCAAAACCAAACAAAGGCCCATTGCAGGCTAAGTAGAATGGTTAAGATTTAGCTAGTAGCCAGAAATAATGAACAATTCAAATTATCTTGAAGTTTAATCTGTTCAAAATTTTATTCTTTATTTATTGAATGAGAGAGATTTCCATGAGAGAGGATTTGTACTTCAACAATCAGCTAACCATACTAAAGTTTCCCAAAGGCCTAGATATTGCCATATTCAAAGTAAAATCTCTTTAAATCTGGTAAGTGTAATCAAGCTTAATTACTCCCTAGTTAACAACAGGCCTTAGACTAAGAATAGCAATAAATATAAAAATGTCCTCCAGTTGTCATTCAACTGGTGTGCGTGTGCCAGATTCACTCCCTTCCTCTCCCTCTGGCTTTGAATCATCAAACAAATTTTCACTCAATGCTAAGCGTTCTGTAGCAAGTTAAAGTAAAATCAGAGGAAAGTTATTTCTTAGAAAGCCTTAAAAGTAGGTGAGATTCCTGTTTATTTCCTGCTTAAGCACAAAGACTAATAGTTTAATATCCATTCTATATCTTTAAATGAAGTTTTCAGAAAATAAAACATATTCAGGGTAGTAAATCAAATACAATGACAAAGCAGACTTCCACCTGGTACAACATAGTTTTGCCATCAGGTCAGTACAGAGCCACACATGTGCTGTCCCAGGCTGTCCTGGGCCTCGAAAGTAAACTGGTAAACACGCAGTAGCCACCTAACAAAAATTAACCTTTAAAACAAAACCACAAAAGCCTACTTAATTCTTTCTGAAGCTAAAAACCTCAGTCAGACCTGAAAGTAGTTAGTGAGGGTTTGGATGTTACAGTTTGATCCGATTCATGTTACAGAACCAGATTGTGGGGACCAAGAAGTAAAAAGCTTGCTCAAAAAAACACACAATCACAAGGAAAACTGGGCTTCTACAAAAAACTGTGTTGATTTCTCTGTAACTTGCTGTTTACTGCAAGATTAACCCCTCTTTCCTTTGACCTAAATTTTTATCAATCAGCACAACTAAGAGGCCGTTTATAATCCTAATTTCCTCTTAAACATTCTTATGATGATATTTCACTAGCAAACACATTCCAAAAAAAAGTCACTTCCACCAAAACTTAATTGCTGAACTTAAAACTGACTACTCACTCTTATTCACAAACGAGGGCCTCATTGTTCTTTGTGACCCTAGGTCTTTCTCCCCTTCTCCTTGACTCAGCAGCTAAGCTCAGCCTCCTCTCTCTGACCTTCCCCTTCCCAATGCTAGAGCACAGCAGGCATTTCTAGGTCAGCAAAGGAAATTATTACTACTGCCTTCCGGAACAGTACTTTCTGTGTATTCAAAGGACTGAACAAGGACAAGGAGTCAGTAATTCAGCGTACTAAGCGCCCCCACCCCGTTCTCACCCTGACTAGGGCATGGCATTAACTGCCTCTTGTCTCTGTTCTAAGGGCGGAGTGGGGGGGGGGGGTGGGAAGCCGACCATCCACCTCTGCAGCTGGTTATCCTCAGCCACAAGAACACTGGGCTCACAGTTGCCCAGAGGAATGCTTTCCACATCCAAATTCCCTGCCACATTGCTTAGCATTGTCTTCCCGCTTGTCCCACAGGCATGTAATAATGGCCAGCCATCCTTTCTATCCCAGTCACGCATTCCTCAACTACTCATTTTTTTCAACAGCTTTATTGACACAATTCATATACCATAAAATTCACCCATTTAAAGTGTTCAACTCAACAGTTTTTAGTATACTCACAGAGTTGTGCAACCATCACATAATCTAATTTTAGAATATCTCATCACCCCAAAAAAGAAACCCTGTACCTATTAGAAGTCATTTCTCAAATCTTCCCTCCCACAACCTCCTCAGCCCTAAGCAACTGTTACCGAACAAAGGGTCCGAGGGGGGGCAATACTTGGCCCACCGAGGGATGCCAAAAACTGCTACAGAAAACAGGGGCCCCTCCCAAGGACGATACACTAATATCTATAGGGCTCTTCTGTCCGCCGCCAATTGGAAACACATCTCTCAATGCCAGAGATTTGTGAAAAGGAAACAAAATGTTTATTTAATGCTATTTAGGCCTAATGCCTTCCTTAAAATATTAAAGTCTTTAAGGATATACACCTACACACACACACACAGCGCTCCCTTCTCCCACTGTCCCAACTCCGGGTACCGTAAATCAGGAAAAGAGCACACGTCCGTTTTTCTCCCAGGCCGCTGGCACGTGAGCTGTGTCGCCTGCCTGTCCAGGCAGGATCTCCAATTAATCCAAAGTCATGCGGCACCTTCCACTGGCAAGAGTTCTTTGTACCAAGTTCTAGTCAAAGTCTCTCCTGCTTTCTAGGCTACTCAGCCAAAGGGAGCACGCCAAAGCCGTGTGGGCCTCTTCTACCAAAGCCGCGTCTTTCTTCTTCACCTGGCCGCAGGGATCTCCATTCTGGCAAAGTTGCGTGGTTTTCTCTTCCACCTGGCCAAGAGGGGGTCTGCACTCTGCTGAAACTGCATGGCTCTCCCTCCTAATGGCTACAGGGGTCTACATCTTTCTAAATAGCGTGGCTCTCCCCCTCATCTGGCCAAGAGGGGGTCCTCACTCTGCTAAAACCACATGGCTCTCTAGCAGGCCCTCTCTCAGAGAAGCAGCTCCCAATTCTCAAATCTAGCCTGGTTCCCCCACTCTGCTAAAGCCACATGGCTCTCAAGCAGGCCCTCTCTGAGAAGCAGCTCCCAATTCTAGCCTGGGTAGTAGGCACTCACTTCCCCCTGGCCCAAAACTTGGCCACAGCTATTTAACATATCTATGAAACCAGTTAAAGGTTATAGATATGTTAAATACCATTCCAGAGGTTAGCTGCAAAACTGTTGCTATGCAAAACAGCTCTCAATGGCCCTGCTCCATTCGTCCCTTCCCCCAACTGACACCTGGGGGGGGGGGTGAGGACATCCTAATATTTCCTCCAATATTTCTGTACACTTTGAGTTCTGGACACCATTCCAAATCTTTTCTGGCCCCCCCCCTTGGCTGCACCCTGTATCACAACCACTAATATACTTTGTCTCTACAGATGTACCTAGTCTGGATACTTCACATAACTGTGTGTGGTGTTTTGACTGGCTTTTTCTCACTTAGCATAATGTTTTCAAGGGTCATCCACATTATAGCATGCATACTATTACTATTTAATTCCTTTTATTACTGAATAATATTCCACCGTATGTGTGGATCCCAAGAAGAAAAACTCATTTAATGTGAACCCAGAGAAGGAATTTGCTGCAATAGACTCCCCATGGTTAACTGAGGGCCAAAATTTTATAACTAAAAAAAGCTTAGAGGCCATTTTGTAACAGAGTGCAGCCAAGAGGGGAGCCCCAAATAGAGATTTAGAATGGGGTCCAGAACTCAAGGTGTCCAGGAAATATTGGAAAGACATAATAGGATGTCCTCACCATCCTCCACCCCCCACAGGTGTGAGCTGGGGGAAGGGACACATGGAGCAGGGCCATTGAGAGCTGTTTTGCATAGCAACAGCTTTGCAGCTAACCTCTGGCATGGTCATTTAACATACCTATAACCTTTAATTGGTTTCATAGATATATTAAATGGCTATGGCCATGCTTTGAGCCAGGATGGAAGTGGCTTCCACCCAAGATGTAACTGGGAGGCAACTCCCCACTGGTTATAGTGCCCGCCTGAGAGCTTGGAGATGACTGGCTCCATGCCATGGGGCCACACCTGCCTGGACTCACAATGGCAGCCCGGTAAAGCTGGAAGGATACAGGAATGCTGGCACATGTGACCAATTGTAGGAGTCAGAAATGGGGCTGCAGAGGAAGATTGGCATGGGGATTTAAACCCAGACATGGCAGCCATTGAGGAGAGGACTATGCAACTGTGGCCAGAGTGGGGACCCCTGTACCTCTGCCAGGGAGAGGATCATGTGGCTTTGGGGTACTCTCTTTGGCCACATGGCTTAAGAAATAAGAGAGATTTTGCCTGGAAGAAAAGGGACTTTTGTTGGTGGGCCATGAAAGGTACCACATGGCTTTGGATTAACTGGAGATCCTGACAGTGACACAGCTGATGGTGCCGGGAGCCTGAATCATGGACTGCAACTTTTCCTGAGACACGGTACCCCAGATAAGGGCAGAGGGAGAAGGAAGGACTGTGTGCGTCTGTGGGTATCTTAAAAGACTTTGATATTTTAATGAAGACATTAGGTCACTACTTTTAAGTTTATATAGCTTCATAAACATTTCCTTTCCTTTTCACAAATGTCTGGCATTGAGAGACATTTTTCCTCTGGTGGCAGACAATGCCAACCTAGTGGGGATACTTTCGGTAACAGTCTATCATAACCCCCTTGGTGCTGTTCTGTAACAATTTGCTGACAGGGACCAGGGAGAACCTCAGACTGAACTCTCAGCTTCCCTAATATGCCCTGCTCATTTCTGCTGTCTGACTCCACTATTTTAATGGAATTCTTGGTTTTGTCTTTTGACCAATGGACTAAGGCCGGCCCCGTCCCACCAGAACTGCTTCATAAAGACAAATCAGGATGCATAATGCCAACCAATCAGAACTGTGCAACTCAGACCAATCAGCACTGTATGAATTTGAATACCTCACATACCTAAAACAGTACTAATTGGGAACCTGGGCAGAAACTTTTGCTATAAAAGGTAGCCTCCCCCTTTTCTCAGCAGAACGCAGTTCAGAGACCTAGTGCTAAATGCTAATTTAACACAGGAGACTTACTTGATCAGCACTTGGCTTTTTGGTTAGTTTGACTTTCTTCCTCCACTTTTCTTCAATGCATAGATACAGCAAGCCAAGATGATCTACACTGATTATATAAATCCATACAGTGTATATGTTTCAGAGCAGATCACATTTCCAATAAATTCTAACCCATTCTTTAAGATCCAGTTCAGAGACCTACTGCCTCCATGAAGCTTCCCTTACCGTCTCTCCCTTAGCACTCCAGCAGCTGGTCACGTCCACATTATTGCTTCTAACCCATTCTTACTTTATGTAGTAATTGTTGTTTAAATATTTGACACCTTCCTTAGCAAGTAAATTTTCTCTTGATCTCTGCTGTACCCACATCATCTTGTATAATTAGGTAAGTACAGAAGGGGGCTAAAGAAAAGTTGCTTAAACATGTGAGCCAGTGAGTGAAATTGAATTTTCACTCAGTACCAAATGAGGGGCACCCAGCACCTTCAGGGGCTTTTAGTACCCTAAAATACCCAATTCCTCCTTCCAAATAAAGCTGAAGTCTACCTATAATGACCAGAATAACTTATTTGAAAACTCTCCATCTTATAAAATAAGATGAAAATAAAGAATAATATTTCAAATAATTAAACACAGAACAAACAGCAGCATTTGGAAGTAGTAGATTCAGGTTCTCTAGTCCTGCCACTAATAGCTGGAAGATCTTGCATAAGTCACTAAATTTCCTAGGGCCCTCAGGCATCTCACCTATAAAAAGTGGGGGTAAAACTTGATCACTTCTAAGGCCCCTCTTGATTCTAACACTATAGGAGTCCATGGAAAGGAAAATGAACAAAGAATCCGGTCTTTTTTTCTTTTTTTTCCTTTTTTCATTTACTCAACAAATATTACTGGATGCTAGTAGCAGAGAATTATGTGTTCACCAAACAAATCCATTTTGGTTTTTTTCCCTGAGACATACATTTCCCAGGCTCATTTGAAACTAGTAGGCACATTGCCCTGACTGGTATCACTCAGTTGGTTGGAGCATCATCAGGTTCGACTCCTGCTCAGGGAATATGCCTAGGTTGTGGGTTCAGTCCCCGGATGAAGTGCTTGCAAAAGGCAACTGATCGGTTTCTCTCTTGCATCAATCTTTCTCTCCCTTTCTCTCTTTTCCTTTCCCTCTCTCTAAAAATAAATAAATAAATAAACAATCTTTTTAAAAGAAAGTAGTAGGCACATCTATGGAATTGAGTTCTGACCAGTGGGGCATGAGTGGAGGTGATGTGCACCATCTCCAGCCTGGCCCATAGCACCCCCTGTACAATCCACATGCTCATGCTCTTCTCTCACCTGTCAGCCAGAGACAGATGATCACTGGAAAGGTTCCAAGGCCCTAGAGAATAGCAGTGTCACTGGATGAAAGAAGTCCGTGTCACTGAATGTCTATGTGGAGCAGAGACCTCCTTCTCCATAGCAGGAAATAATCTAAGTTAAATCACTGGGATTTGGGAGTCTTTGTTATAGCAGATAGCTCTCTGACTATATAATACTTCATATACCTTTAACAACCTGAATGGTAGATATTACTACTTATTTCACTGATGAAAAAATTGAGTCTCAGAAAAGGGAAGTAAGTTGCTCAAGTCACACAGCTTTAAAGTGGTACAAGCAAGATTTGAACCTACGCATATCTACCTCCAAATTTCATTTTCTTTACTTTTTACAATGAAATTGCTACCAAAGCCCCTCTATACAACTCTCCTTGCTCCTGGATACCTTTACTTGCTGCTAATGGTTCCTGTAGGTGCTGTTCCTACACAAACTTATTACTGAGAAGCAGTGTAAAGTATGGCGAATAGGCCCACCTAGAACCCCTCAGCAAGGGAAGCCCAGAACCCAGCTTTGCTGCAATCAAGCATGTTCTTGCATCTGACTCAATACGTCTGTGAACAGTGGAACATTAAAGCTCCCACCAAGACCACATCAGAAATACCAAAAACAAGCTCTAGGGAATAATAGGAAGGTGACTTTACTGTTTTAATTTTCCCTTAAGAGTCAGTCTGACATCATTAAGACTGACCTTTAAATGCTAATCAAAAAAGCAGTGTTCCCAAGTCTGGAGACAAGTATTTGTGTGTTAATTAATTCTGAGGATAAGGAAATCAGCTTTCAATATGACATGTCAAAAGAAGACAGAGTTCCTCTGCAGAGGAAGAGAAAAGCCTGGGATAGAGACATAATTAAATTACCTGGTTTTAAGAATTTTTTTAAAAAGCTATCCTTTGCAATGCAACTTCATATTGCCTCTTTGTGAACAGTACATTTTAGTGAAAGAACCAAAATGCAAATTTTTCAACATCGATGCCCTTTTAACACAGTGCCCTCACAGATCAAGATAGCTTTTACCGGAATGATGGCCAATGAGCTCACAATGGCTATCCATGTTGGAGACAGAGGCCCCATGCCCTAAACGCCAAATACTACAAACACACTGAAATATCACAAAGAACATCAGCTTCATTTTTTAAATCAATGAACCTTTTAAAGGAGCCATACAAGCTAGTAGAAGCCCACAAACCACACATTCAGATATTAGGCTGAATATTTGATAAGTAAGGTTACCTCAAATGATGATAATTTTAAGAAAGTATACAATACATTCAATTTGCTATACTTACACTATATTTATTAGCATTATAATTATATTGTATAATATCTACTGTTTGTAACCTTTTTTCATATATGATCTCATCTTAGCACTGTGAGATATAGAATATAAATGCACAGTGTAAAAATGAGGAAATTAAAGTTCAGAGACAGTATGTGGATTAACCAGAATCACAGAGGTAAAGAGACGTGGGGCCTTGTCTAAAACCTAGGCTTCTGGCTCCAACTTCAATGATCTTCCCATTCTATTATACTAGCTTTCTTCTATTTTACCTACTTGCTGATGGTCCCTGCTACCAAGCACAGTACTGCTATGATATTACTAAATATGTAAATGACATCAGTATTTGAGGAACAACCACAATTTCAATAGGCTGAACAGGGTTTCCCCTTCTGCTTTTCTGCAAAGCCCCACTCTAGTAACAAGTTAACAGAAATGAACACTGGTTAATTCATTCCTTGTACAGATTTATATTTTGTAAATAGACACAAATGGGTTTTTATCTGTGATATATAAAGAGCACTGACTAATTAATAAGAAAAAGATAAAAACACTGATAGAAAATAAGCAAAGGCCATTAAGAAGCTATTCATAAAAGAACTATAAATAGCCAAATGAAACCTTTATCAATTTCACTAGTAATAAAATGCAAATTTTAAAAAATGAGTTATTATTTTTCCAATAAAAGCAAAAGACACTAAAAATAAATCACTAAGTCTCTAGGTTGGCAAGAGTGGAATCTATTATAACTATAGGGAAGACTTAAAAATGATACAGTTCATAGGAAAGACAAATGTGCATGCAATTCCAGTTTCAGGAGTCAATTCTAAGGAGACAGAAAAGTACTAAAAAGGTACAGATGTTTGTAACAGTAAAAAATTAGAAACAATCTAACTTTACAACATATATTATTAAATAAATTCCAATATGTAACCCACAAAGTCCTATAGCCATCGAAAAAAATTATGTGAAAGCCAAATAATTAAAATATAAAATATTGAACAAATTGATTAGGACCCAAATGGGAAGATATTCCATGTACACAAACTGAAAGGCTTGATACTGCAAAGATGTCAATTCTATAGATTTAAGTGTCAAAGCAACTAATCTGTACATCTTGATCCAAAGCAGTCTTGATCAAAATCCCTACAAGTCTAAGTGTGACTCTGTGTATATTTGTAGAAATTGACACTGAATCTAAGCTTTATTTGGAAATGCAGACGGCCAAAGAATATCATGAGAAGTTGGTTTAAAGAAGACAGTAACCAAAGCATGTATTAGTACAAGGGTACACACTAATGGAAGAGAACTGAACAGTACATGTATGAATATTTGATTTACCATACAGGTGGCACTAATAAGCAATAGGGAAGAGATGGTCTTTTGTGTGTGTGTGTGTTACTATGTGTCTTATATATAATTTATTCCCTTAGCATTAATAGAACATGTTCAGTGTATACAAATCAAAGGTATTACTATGTATTTAACCATTTAAATTATAACCATTTAAAATATTTCTTTTATCTCACTACTTGTAAAACTAATGAACAACAGCCCAATTTGGCACACGGACTGTTATTCACAGATATCTCAACTACTTTTATGCTCAACTATACTTTTCTTTTAATTGTTGTTCAAGTACAGTTTTCTGTCTTTTATTCCCATCCCAAACCACCTACTCAGCCCTCCCCCTCCCTCCCCTTCCCACCCCACCCCTAGTTTTTGTCCATGTGTCTCTTATACTTGTTCCTGTAAACCTTTTCTCTTTTCTCTGAAATTCCCTCCCCTCTCCCCTCTGGTCACTGTCAGCCTGTTTTCTTTTCAACCTCTTTGGTTATATTTTGCTTCTTTGATTGTTTTGTTGTTTAGCTTCCTATTAAAGGTGAAATCATGTGGTATTTGTCTTTCACCATCTGGCTTATTTTGCTTAGCACAATGTTCTCCAGTTCCATCCATTCTGTAGCAAAGTATAGAACTGACCTTCCTTCCATCCTTCCTTCCTTCCCTCCCTCTCCTCCCCCCCCCCACTCCCCCTGCTGCATAGAATTCCATGGTGTAAATGTATCATCATAGTTTGTTGATACAATCACTTACTGATGGGCACCTAGGTTGCTTCCAGCACTTGGCTATTATAAATTGTGCTGCTATGAACATTGGGGTGCACAGGTCTTTTTGGATTGGTGTTTCAGGGTTCTGAGGGTATACTCCTAGCAGTGGAATTGCTGGGTCAAAAGGCAGATCCATTTTTAGTTTTCTGAGAAAATTCCATAGTGGTTGTACCAGTCTGCAATCCCACCAACAGTGAACTACAGTCCCCTTTTCTCCACAACCTCTTCAATGCTTGTTCATTGCTTTGTTTATGATAGCCATTCTGACTGGTGTAAAGTGGTATCTCATTGTGATTTTAATTTGCATCTCTCTGATAGCAAGTGATATTGAGCATCTTTTCATGTGTCTCTGGATCCTCTGTATGTCCTCCTTGGAGAAGTGTCTGTTCAAATCCTTTGCCCATTTTTTAATTGGGTTGCTCGTCTTCTTTGAATGGAGTCGTGGGAGTTCTTTGTATATTTTGGAGATTAAACCTTTGTCTGAGGTATCATTGGCAAATATTTTTCCCAAACAGTTGGTTCTCTTTTTATCTTGATACTGTTTTCTTTAGCCATGTAGAAGCTTTTTATTTTGATGAGATCCCATTTGTTTATTCTTTCCTTTATGTCCCTTGCTCTAGGGGACATATCAGTAAAAATATTACCGTGTGAAATATCTGAGATTTTCCTGTCTATGCTCTCCTGTAGGACTTTAACGGTGTTATGGCTTATATTTAAGTCTTTTATCCACCTTGAATTTATTTTGGTGTATGGTGTAAGTTGGTGCTCAAGTTTCAATTTTTTTTGCATGTGGCTGTCCAGTTCTCCCAACACCATTTGTTGAAGAGGCTATTTTTACTCCATTTTATGTTACTGCCCCCTTTGTCAAATATTAATTAACCGTAGAGACTTGGGTTTACTTCTGGGCTCTCTGTTCTGTTCCATTGGTCTATGTGCCTGTTTTTATGCCAGTACCAGGCTGTTTTCATTACAGTGGCCTTGGTATCAGGGCCTTTGATTACAGTGGCCACCTATTCTTTTTTGTGATCAGTTGGAGGGGAAGACAAAATGGTTTAAGATGGCAAGAGAGTATTCTATGCTACTTACAGTAGCTGCTGGTAAGGAAGAGACAGGAGATCCTTTGGCTATGTATAGTGTCAACCGTTATGTTCCACCCAACTAGCCACTTTTTAGAAAGGATGGAAAGAAGATAAGACTCTTGTTGGGGAGGGAAGGATTGTGAGTTGGATCTAGAACGCAGTGAGGTTGTGGGAGGTCAAATTCTGAGGTAAGGTGAGAGTAAAGGATAGTAAATAGGTATAGTGTGTGAGAGAATAGAGTTAACTGCTACAGTAATACAATTCAGGAAACCGTGAAGGGGGCTGAAATCTGGGAGGAGTGTTGTGTAGTATTTACAGTAGTATGTAACAGCTATTATTTACAATAATATTAGAGCAACAATCATATGACAGAATCTATGAGATCTAGATACCAAGAATAGGGAGTTTCAGACCTTCAGTAGTGTGCTAATGGAATACAGGTGAAGTGAAAGACAGTAAATTAGCAATACACTGTGGAAGAGAGAACGGGGAAACTTGTTAAACAATACAATATAACCAGCCAAGCAAAGAAGACTAAACAGAAAGAAGAGGAATACAAAAATATTATTCAAATAAAAGATGTAATAATAATAAAAAATAATACAAATATGCAATATCTTGCAGGTTCTCTGTAATAGTAAAGCAAAATTTGTCTCTCTGTCTCAGCTGTTGGGGTGCCCCATTTTGGGTCCAACTCTGGCCTTTTCACAATTACAGGGTTTTTTTTGTCTCATTTGTGGGAATTAAAAAAAAAAAGGCAGACTAAGGAAGGTAGAAGAGATAAAATTGGAAAGAAAGAAGGAATAAAATAAGAAAGAAGGAAAAAGAAGCAAAAGGAATTGAGAGATAAAAAATAAAAATTAAAAATTACTTTTAAAAAATCAAACAAACAAAAAACAAAAACACACAAAAAATAAACCTCTTGCTTGTTTCAAACTGGCCAAACCAGTTTTTCTGTTCTTGCTGGCTGCAGCAGGCTGAGAGGTGGGCTTGGGGTTTCCTGAGGCATGCACGCGCACACTCACTCGGCTTATTAACTACCTGAACTAACTGCACTAACTAAGTGCACTACCCGTGCAGTTTCAGGGGCCTCTGGAGATGCGCATGTGCTCTCTCTGGGTCCATGGGTGTGGTCCCCCGGTGTTCCACAAAGCTCTCTTGCCCTGGATTGCAGACACGCATGCCCGGCCAGGCCTCCTCCAGCCACACAGGCTCCGGTGCATACTCTTCCCAGGGCTAAGCATGGGTGGTCACATCCCCATGTGTTTGCCACTCAGTCCGTACTCCCCTCCCTTCGACTTCAAGCAACCAGGTCTCCCCCAGTGCTGCTCAAACCCTGTTTGGCAGGAGAGGGAGCGCCAACTCAGCTCTCTCCCAAGAGCCCTGTGGCCAGCCCAGCAGCCCTGGGCCTGGGGCTGCAGCCTCCCTGGTGCCCACAATGATCCCTGGACCCTTATTGTCCTGAAGCACTCTCCTTACCATTTGGTTTTCTAGTGTCCGCTACAATTTTTGGTCTCCTATTTTCGTATACACTGTGGTACCATTGGCTGTCTGCTCTGTTCCTCCGTAGATTGGCCAGGTTTCTCTCCCGTATGTAGGAGGAAGCGGAATCTGCACCCTCTTACCTAGCCACCATCCGAGGTGGTCTTTTTGATGACTTCTTCTTGATCAACTGGATACCAATGTGGAATAATATGAAACTTAACCCTAACTTCGCATCAGACACACAAATTGATTCCATGTGAATTACAGATCTAACTGTGAACGGTAAAATAATCGAGTTCATGGAAGATAACACGGGGGGATATCTTCGTGTTCTTGGGTTGGGAGTAAGCAAAGATTTCTTACAGAGGACTTAAAAAGCACTAATAATAAAGGGAAAATTGTTAAGTTGAATTACATTTAAATTTAAAACTTACATTAATCTATTTAAAAAGTAACCAGCAAAAGAGTAGGAGAAAATATTTTTAACACATAATTAACAAAGGAACTCATATCTAGAAAAATGAAGTACAAGCAAATAAGAAAAAGTCTGATAATTCTATAGAAAAATGGGCAAGAGACTTAAACAATCACTTCAAACCTCAGCACCACCAAACAAACCCCCGCGGTAAGTGAAAGATGTAGAGCAAAAGAAACCCACTTCCACCTGATGATGCGATATAAACTGGGGCCAACGGGGCAGTACTATCCCCTAAAGTTGGACACAAACAAATCCTATGGCCCCCAATTCCATTCATAGACATATAAACTTATACATACAATTAAAACCAAAAGCCATGTACAAGAATGTGCAGAGAAACAGTTTCATCATAGCCCCAAACCGGAAACAAATCCAATGTCTATTAACAACATAAAAAGTAAATATTTTGGCATGTTCCTTCAAGGAAAAAATATTCGGTGTCAATGAATGAACAAATAATACATATTAGAAACATAGATGAATCTCACAAATGTTGAGTAAAAAAGTCAAAAATTAAAAACGACATATGTTTCTTTCACATAAGTTTAATAACACACGCTATCATATGTATTAGAAGTCAAAACAGCAGCCCCTCCAATGAGGAGGGAGAAAGAGGTTGTGGGGGCTTCTAGGGTGCTGGAAATGTTTTTCTTGACCCGCATGTAGGTTACATAGATATGTTTGCTTTGTGATCATGCACTAAGTGTGCACTCAGGACTTGTGCACTTTTCTGAACGTACGTTATATTGCCAGAAAATATGTTTATCTGTATTTAGCAGCTCACAACTATGTCCATGATGTATTAAATTTTGAAAAAGGAGCTTAGCAAATTACATACTTCTCCTCCTCAGACAGAAAGAGTAAGAACATCCTTATTTAATGCCTTTAGAACCTGAAGTTAACTGCTTCGCTCAAAGGCTGGTGAAAATGAAGATTTATAACAATTGTTCCCTAAAATACTTAATTTTTATTTAACACTAAGGACTTGAGTTTTTACCTAACAGCATTCCACATCATCTTTCCTGAATAAATCATACCTAGAATCCATCTTCTCTGTGTTCAGTTTTAGTCTTACTAACATAGAACAAAAATTTAAGTATACTTGTGAAGAATATGAATATAGAATCCTTCATTACTTTTAACATTTTTCAAGTCTTTTACAGTTATTCTACCTACTCCAAATTCCTGAACAATTGTTTTAGAGATTCATCTTGGTCACATTTTCCTAAAACATTCAATCTAGTTTTAGCAGAGAAAATATTTCTATTTTTTACAGATTTTATTTATTTATTTTTAGAGAGGGGGGAAGAGAGAGAGAGAAACATGGATGTGTGTGAGAGACACATTAATCGGTTGCCTCTTGCACGCCCTCAACTGGGGACCTGGCCCACAACCCAGGCATGTACCCTGACTGGGAACCAAACTGGTGATCTTTTGGTTTGCAGACAGGCACTCAATCCACTGACCCACACCAGCGAAGACAAAACATTTCTATTTTTATACTTATTACTTTATTGGCTTGTATAATATTGAATTAGATTTCATAATTGCAATAATAATTTCAACTGGCATAAACAGGGCTAAGAAAAAATTAAAATGGCTCTTAGTAAGAACACACTTTTGAATATACTAAAAAGAAATTTGTGGACTTCAGGTCAAGATGGCAGCATAAGTAAATGCAGTACCTAAATCCTCCCACAACCACATCAAACTTACAACTAAACTACAGAACAACCATCATTCAGAACCACCTGAAATTGAACTGAATGGAAGTCCCACAACTACAGACTGAGAGAAGAAGCAACATCCAGAGTGATAGAAGGGGCAGAGATGCAGAACATACTGGCCCCACATCCACATGTGGCGAATAAAAATCAGGAGGAATATTTTAGCTACAGAGGTCCCTGCTAGGGAGTGAGGTCCCCTAGCCCAGGGTTCCAGTGCCAGGAAGAGAAGACTCCATGCCTTCTGGCTGTAAAAACCAGCAGGAGTGTGGCTGCGTGAGATAAAGGCTTCTGGAATTCTGGGCAGGTCCTCCAAAAGTCCCACACAGATTTACTCAGAGTCACTCCCTCTGAGCTCCAGTGCTGGGCAGTAGCTTGAAATGCACCAGGGACATATGGGGAGAACCTGAATTGTCTAGCATCAGGGTGAGAGCTGGAGGGGCAACTTTCTGCCAGATAAAAGTAAAGAGATTTCCAGACAAGGAAAGGCTAAAGAAGTTCATCACCACCAAACCAGTATTATATGAAATGTTAAAGGATCTCCTTTAAGAAGAAGAAAAACAATATTAAAAATATGAATAAAATGACAATAAGCACATATTGAATCTTAAAAAAGAATTCAAATGAAAACAATTGAATCTAAAAGACAAAATAAGCTAAGCAGAACAGAAACAGACTCATAGATATGTTGCCAGAAGGGAGGGGTGTTGGGGGATGGGTGAGAAGAGGAAGGGATTAAGAAGTACGAGTTGGTCCTTATAGAATGGTCATGGAGATGTGGAGTGCAGCACTGGGAACACAGTCAATGGTATTGTGGTAGCTGTGTGTGGTGTGGGATTGATCAGAATGACCAGCTGGTGGGTTATGTGGTATCTGGTCACTGGGGTATACACCTGAAACTACTATAGTATTATACATCAACTGTAATTGAAAAATAAAAAATTATTAAATAAATAAAATAAATAAATATTTATTAAAATGCCAAAAGAGAGGGAAATTTGTTAGCAGAATGCAGTTAGCCTGAGAGAGCTTCCAGTATATCTACTTAATTCTTTGCCTAAGCAAATGGAACAATATACTTCAAAATGTTAACATTGGTTTATCTTGATTGAAGAGGCTTCTAGTAATGTTTAATTCAATTTGCTTGTATGTATTTATACAGAATACTTGTACTCACACATTTTCTTCATGTCATAAGTAATTTGTTATAAGACCACTGTGTGACATACTCTTTTTTATTGTTGTTCTAGTACAGTTGTCTCCATTTTCCCCCCACCACTCCCCACCACCCCAGCCATCCCCACATCCCTTTCCTAATTCTAACCCCCTTTGGCTTTGTCCATGTGTCCTTCACACATGTTCCTGACAACCCTTCCCCTCCGTGCCCCCATGACCCCCTCCCACCGCCCCTCTGGTTACTGACTTTATGACACACTCTGGAAGAAGAGTGGGAGTTGGGGAAGTAAAGGACAATGAACCCTGTCCTCTGTGAGAGTGTAAATGTATCTAAGCCTTTTATAGCAAACACATGGAGACTGAAAAGCCAGCTCTGTCATTCACCTGCTATATACCCTTGGGCAGGTCTTCACTTTTATCTGTAAAATGGGGCCAATACCTACCACCTACCACAAACAGTTGCTATGAGAATTAATGGGATAATGTAGAATCAAAAGCCTAAGCACAGTGCCTCACATATAGTAAGCCTCAACAATGAATGTTAACTTAAAAAATGGAAAGAGGAGAGAGGGTCCAAAAAAGCAGCATAGAAGGCCCCTAAACTTCCCATTTCCCATGGACTCACTGAATGTACAGCTACACACAGAGCAATTCCCTCTGAGAAAAATCCAGAAACCAGCTGAGTGACTCCTACATATAGGCAAATGAGAAAACACCAACATTTGGGCAGGAAACGCTGAGAGACACTCTCACCATATCCCCAGCATTGTGCCATATATTCAGGCAGGAACTTTCAACATCCAGCTTCTCTCTGAGAAATGGATGTTTGGTCCGCACATCTAATGCTTGACTTTTAAGACTCCCACTGAAGGGACAGGCCCCCAAATTCCTAGCTCTGCAAACCAATGGGGCTTGTGTTCACGAGGCCCATGAGACGATAGCAAACAAAGAAGCAGTTCTTAACAGTCACATGAGCACCTGCCAAGGCTATCCCTTAAAGGGCTCAGTGCAGAGGGAGCAGGCAGTAACTCCCAGCTCCCAGTCTTTACCTAGAAGGGTTTTGAATGCATACTTTACGAGCTGCTGCCTGCGGGTCCAACTTCTAATTTAACAGACATCTAAGGACTGGCTGAGATCCATCCTGAAGCCCTGGGGAGCTGGCAGGCACTTCTCCGCCTTCCCCCTCTGGTCTGTTTCAGCAATAAAACCAGGTCACTAGTATCTCTCTGGAAGGAGCTTATATACATGCTTGGCACCCCAGTTTCTGTGGCTGCAACCTGAAAGACAGCCCCCAGATTGCCTAGTTCTGATAGCCAATGGGCTTGCATTCATGGGTCTCACAGGGCTGTAGCAAACAAAGAAGCAGTTCTTAACAGGCACAAATGAGTATTGACTGCAGGTTTACACCAGGGATTATTAGTGCAGAGAGAGCGGGCAAAAATGGAAATCTCCCAGTTCTTATTGCAAGGGCTTTAACTGCATACTCTATAATCTGCTGCCTGAGGATTTGGCCCCTACGTAGCACACATATAGAGGCTGACTGCAATCTTCCCTGGACCCCCCAAAAGCCAGTGGGAACTTCCTCTTCCTTCTCCCTCTGGTTCCCTCCAACACTAGTCATTAGTCACTAGTGTCTCCCTGAAAAAAATTCTGCCACACATTTTTGTGCCCCAAGTTTCATTGCTCACTTGCTAGACGGCCCCCTTACCACATAGCTTTGATAGCCAATGGGGTTTGCATTCATGAATCCCATAGGACTATACCAAACAAAGAAGCAGTTTTTAAACAGGTACAGGAGTATACTCCAGCCCATGGCTACACACCTGGGCTCAGCACAGAGGGAGTAGGCAAAAAATCTGTCTCCCAGTTTCTCCCTGGAAAGGGCGTAAGTATATTTCTTCTGCCTGAGAGTTAGCTTCTAATCAGCCTGCATCTAGGTGCTGACTGAAATCCTCCCCTTTAGGACACCAACAGATCTTACCATACACTTAACTACTGGGATCCACTAAGAAGAAAGATGGTAGCTTGGACAATCAGAAAAGTGAGACAACCTGGAGCTTAGACCACGCTGATTGAAGAGGTTCCTGTCCTATATAAAATGAGTCTGTTGAGAATGAAAGAAGTGGGCATTTTTAGTAACAGAAACCAACATAGGTAGTCGAGGATAATGAAGAAATAAGGGAACATGTTCCAAACAAAAGAATAAATCTCCAGAAACCAATCTTAATGAAATGAAAATAAATGATTTTACATGATAGTTCAAAATAAGGTCATAAAAATGCTTGCTGAGGTCAGGAGGGCAACACATGAACAATGTTTAAATTTCAACATAGAGACTAAAAATGTTAAAAATTACCAAACAAATCATAGAGATGAATAATATAATAACTAAACTGAAAAAAAAATTCAGTAAAGAAAATCAACATCAGACTACTAAATGGAAGAAAGGATTAGCAAACTTGAAGACAGGGCAGTGTAATTCACCTAATCAGAGGAGCAAAGAGAAAAAAGAATGAAAAAGGATTATAAATAACTCATAAGAAGAAGAGACAGAAAGACAAAGAAAGTTTATTCAAAGAAATAATGGCTGAAAAATTCCCTAATCTGGGGAAAAACAGACACCCAGATGCAAGAAACCCCCAAAGTACCAAATAAAATGAATATGAAGAGACACGTAAGAGTTAAATTGTCAAAAATAAAACACAGAGAAAGAATCTTAAAAGCAGCAAAAGCAACTAGTCACACACAAGAGAACTCCCATAAGACTATGAGCAGACATTGCAGCAGAAATTTTCCAGGCCAGAAGGGAGTAGAAGGATATATTGAAAGGACTGAAAGAAAAAAATGCACACTAAGAATATTCTACCCAACAAAGCTGTCCTTTGGAATTGAAGGAGAAAAAAAAAAACAGTTCTTCAGACAAGCAAAAGCTAAAGGAACTCATCATCGCTTAAAAGAAATGTTAAAGGGTAGTCTTCAAGCTGATATAAAAGGATGCTAATTAATAACAGAAAAACATATAAAAGTATAAAACTCACAGATAAAATTACTTATATAATTAAATTCAGAATAATGTTATAGTGGTGGATAAGTCACTTATAACTCTAGTATAAAGGTTAAAAGACAAAAGTATTAAAGATAACAAAGTACAACAATTTTTTAATGGATACATAATATAAAAATATGTGACATCAAAAAACGTAAACTGTGGGGGAAGGAGAAATGTAAAAATATAGAGCTTTTGTATGCATTTGAAGTTAAACTGATGCAAATTAAATTGTTATAAATATAAAATGTTTTATGTAAGTCTCATGGTAACCACAAATCAAATGCCTACAGTAGATATACAAAAGATAAAGAAAAGAAATCTAAGCATAGCACAACTGAAAATCATCAAATCACAAAGGAAGAATGCATAGAAGAAGAAACTATAAAATGGACACAAAACATTCAATAAAATGGCAATAAAAAGTCCATATTTATCAATAATTTCTTTCATATAAATGGGCTAAATTATAGAAACAAAAGACACAGAATAGCCAAATAAATTTTTCTAAAGACTCAATCATATGCTACATATAAGAGACTCACTTTAGTTTTCAGGACACACATAGACAAGTAAAGGGATAGGAAAAGATATTTCATGCAAATGTAAACCAAAAGAAAGTAGAGTGGCTATAATTATATCAGATATAATAAACTTTAAGTTAAATTGTCAAAAATAAAAAACAGAGAAAGAATCTTAAAAGCAGCAAAAGCAACTAGTCACACACAAGAGAAGCCCCATAAGACTATGAGCAGATGTTGCAGCAGAATTTGACAATTTAAGTCAAAAATTATGAGACAAAGAAGGTCAGCATATAGTGATAAAGGGATCAGTTCATCAAAAGGATATAACAATTATGAACATTAATACACCCAACATCAGAGCACCTAAATATATAAGCAAGTACTAACTTATCTGAAGTGAAAAACAGACACTAATGCAAAATAGTAGGGGACTTTGATACCCCACTTTCAACAGTATGACCATCCAGAAAAAATATCAATTAAAAAAAACACTGGACTTAAACCACACATCAGACCAGAATGATCGAAGAGACATAAAAGATGATTCCATTCAACAGAACAAGACTCTACACTCTTCTCAGGTACACATGGAACATTCTCCAGGATAAATTTTATATTAAGCCACAAAACAAGTCTTAATAAATTTAAGAAGATTGAAATCATATTCATCATATTTTTGGGTCACATGGTGTGAAACAAGAAGTCAACTGCAAGAAAAAAACAAAAATTTACAAATATGCAGAGGTTAAACAACATGCTCCTGAACAACAAATGAATCAAAGAAGCAATCAAATGCAAAGTCAAAAAATAACAATGATCAGAAGGCAAATAAATAAAAACTAAACAGGCATTATCAATAAAATATATTAAAATTTTTTTTAAAGAGACAACCTAAAAAAATTTAAAAAACAATGAAACTAAGAGCTGGTATTTGAAAAGATAAAAAATATTAACAAATATAATTTTTGAAAATTGACAAGCCTTTACTTAGGTTAACTAAGAAAAAAAGAGAACACTCAAATGAATAAAGTCAAAAATGAGAGAAGAGACATAACAACTTATAAAAACCCTAAGGATCACAAGAAACAACTATGATAATTATATGCCAACAAATTAGATTACCTAGAGCAACGGGTGAATTCCTAGGAACATGCACCCTACTAAAACCTAATCATGAAGAAATAGAAAAACTCAAAAGACCAATTACTAGTAAGGAGACTGAATCAGTAATCAATAACCTACCAACAAAGGAAAGTCCAGGACCAGACTGTCCACTACTAAATTCTACCAAACATTTAAGGAAGAATTAATGCCAATCCTTCTAAACCACAGGTGGCAACCACAGGTGGCAAACACAAGGCCCACAGGCCGAATCTAGCCCTCCACCTTGTTTTATCCTGCCAGCACCTGATTTCTGGGCAGCAGTGAGGAGCTCCTTGCCCCTGTGCCCCTGCCAACATGCTAGTCACATGTGCAGCGTGTGTGACGAGCTTACACAGCAGGAGCAGGAGCACGGTGGGAGCTGCACTGAAGCTATAGGACAACAGTGAGCCTGTGTAAAAAGAGTAGTAGGTGAGATTGATGGGGGACACTAGTAACTGCCTTGGGACATTGAAAGACAAGAATTAGGGGGCACTTAAAGGGGTACTCTCAACTAGACAAACATTTCATTTAACTTTTTAATAAATTAGCCAGATACTTGAACTTTAGCAATTACATGTTATTTTAAAAGGGTACCTGTAAAAAGATATTTACAGATACCAGCAGTCAGGGTCCCACTCACGAATTCTACATTGTTTTCCTTGGATAAGGCCAGCTCTCCAGTCCAGCAGTGGTGGCTGCACTTGTGCAATAATAACATGCTTTCAGGTTTATATGAAGTGGCCGGAACTGATCAATGGATGAGGATGGACATGCTGGCGTCTCACATTATTTAACAATATGTTCAGCCTGGTTGCCCTCAAAGGGCTCATTATAATGGTAATACTGTATAAATGTAACTACTCCTTAACAACTTGCTTAACTGTTAAGGAGTAG
Source organism: Sturnira hondurensis (assembly GCF_014824575.4). Lineage (NCBI taxonomy): Eukaryota > Metazoa > Chordata > Mammalia > Chiroptera > Phyllostomidae > Sturnira > Sturnira hondurensis. Next base: position 6,245,259 of record NW_028088140.1, on the reverse strand, counting down.
TTCTATTTATACACTCCTAAAATCATATTCAGCCCTTTGAAGGCAACCGCAAGGCTGATGTGGCCCCCAGTGAAAATGAGTTTGACATCCCTGTTCTAAACTCTTCCAAAAAATAGGGAACATTCTGAATTCACTTAATGAGGCAGCAAGTACTCTGATACCAAAGTCATATAAGGCCACTACAAGAAAAGACAATTATAGGCCAATATCTCTAATGAACATAAATGTAAGAAAATTCCACAAAATATTAGAAAGTTGAATTGAATAGTATTTTTAAAAGATTATATACCATAATCAAGTGGGAATTATTCCTGGGATGCAACAATGGTTCAATATATGCAAATCAATAAATATGATATATACCACATTAATAAAATAAAGGATAAAATTATAGGAGCATCTCAACAGATGTAGAAAAAGTATTTGACAAAATTCACCATCCTTTCATTATAAAAACTCTCAACAAATTGAGTATAGAAGGAATATACCTCAACATAGTAAAGGCCACCTGTAACAAGCCCAAAGCTAACACCATAGTCAATGATGAAAAGATGAAAGCTTTTCCCATAGATCAAGAACAAGCATGAATGCCCACTCTCACCAAAGTTTTTCAACATAGTACTGGAAGTCCTAGCCAGAGCCATTAGGAAAGAAAAGAAAATAAAAAGCACCCAAATCAGAAAACAATAGGTAAAATAGTCTGTTTACAGATGACATGGTATTATATATAGGAAACCTGAGAACGCTGCAAAAAAATCCCATTAGAACTAATAAATGAGTTCAGCATAGTTGCAGGATACAAAAGTCAATATACAAAAATCAGCTGAATTTCTATGCACTATCAACTACTGGAAAGAGAAATTTAGAAAACAAGCCCATTTAAAATAGCATTAAAAAATACATAGGAATAAATTTAACCAAGGAGATAAAAGATCTGAAAACTCTAAGACTTTGATAAAAGAAATGAAGAAGACATATATAAATGAAAAGACATTATGTATTCATGGATTGGAGGAATTAATATTACTAAAAGGTCCATACCACCCAAAGCAGTCTATAGTTAATGAAATCCCTATCAAAATTCCAATGGTATTTTTCACAGAATTGAAAAATCAATGCTAAAATTTGTATGGAATCACAAAGGACCCTGACTAGCCAAAGCAATCATGAGAAAGAAAAAAAACTGGAGGCATCCCACATCCTGATCTCTAACTACATTACAAAGCTATAGTAATCAAAACAGTATGGTATTAGCCTTAAAACAGACACATAGATCAATGGAACAGAATAGAGATCACCAAAATAAACCCATTCATATATGATCAATTAATTTTTGACAAAGGAGCCCAGAATATACAATGCTGAAAGGATAGTCTCTTCAATAAATAATGCTAGGAAATCTGGACAGCCATGTGCCAACAAATGAAACTGGACCCCTACGTTACAGCACAAACAAATATCACCACAAAGTGGATTAAAAACTTGAAACATAAGATTCAAAAGTCCTAGAATAAAACATAGTGTGAAAGCTACCTGATGATGAATTCGGCAATAATTTTTTTGACACCAAGAGCAAATATAAACAAGTGAGACTACATCATACTAAAATGTTTGTGCATAGAAAAGGAAACCATCGACAAAATGAAAAAGCAACCTACTGCATAGGAGAAAATATTTGCAAACCACATATCCAATAAGGAGTTGATATACAAAATATATAAGGAACTCATACAACTCAATAATAAAACAAACCAAATATTCCAATTTTAAAAATGAGCAAAAAAGCTCTATCGACATTTTCCAATGAAGACATACAAATAGCTAACAAATACAAGAAAAGGTACTCAACATCACTAATCATCAGCAAAATGCAAATCACTACCACAATAAGATGTCACCCCACACCTGTTCAGCTGTATATTACCCAACAGACAAGAGATAACCCATGCTGGCGAGGATGTGGAGAAAAGGGAACACCTGTGCACTCTTGGTGGGAATGGAAACTGGTATAGCCATTGAGAAAACAATATGGAGGTTTGTGAAAAATTTAAAAATAAAATACTATATGATTCAGTAAATCCACTTCTGGGTATATATCTAAAGGAAATAAAATCACTGTCTGGAAGAGATATCTGCACTCACATGTTCACCGCTATTCACAATGGTGAAGGTATGAAAACAACCTATATGTTTGTTGATGGATGAATGAATAAATAAAATATGATATATATGTAAATATTTTATGTCTATAAAATTCAGCCTTACAATAGAAGGCTAAATTCATCCTGTCATATGCAACAACATGGATGAATTGAAGGGCATTATACTAAATGAAATGTCAGGCAGAGAAACACAAATACTTCATGGTAACACTTATATGTGGAATCTAAAAAAAGTCAAACTCATTGAAACAGAGAGTCAAATAGTGGTTGCCACAGGCTGAGGGGTGGGAAGAAAGGGGAGAAGCTGGTAAAAGAATAGAAACTTTCCGTTATAAAAGGTCTGAGGGTCTAATGTATAACACAGTGACTATAGTGGGAAGGGAGGGAGGGAGGAAGGGAAAAGGGAGGAAGAAAAGAAAGAAAAGAAAGCTCTATCTCAAAAATAGGATTTCCTGTATAATGCTGTTCTTTCAAATGTGAATAATTCAAAAACTTATACAACTAATTCTCAGAAGGTAATAAACTACTTTTCCAAGAAATGTCTGTTTCTTTTTTGTTTTTAGATTTTATCTTATTTTTAGAGAGGGGACGGAGGGGAGAAAGAGAGCTAGAGAAACATCAATGTGTGGTTGCCTTTTGAGCACCCTCTACTGGGGACCTGGCCTGAAACTCAGGCATGTGCCCTGACTGGGAATTGAACCAGCAACCCTTTGGTTCGCAGGCCAATGCTCAGTCCACTGAGCCACACCAGCTAGGGAAAGAAACATCTATTTCAATCACTTTCAGCATGTTTCTTAGTGGTTCTCAAACTATGCCTTCAAGGATAACTGGTTGGGATTCCTGTATCTGGACCAAGATACTCTGCTAAAATCATACTCAGCAGTCTTTTACCAATTCACAGAAAAGGAGTTAATGAATAAAACATTGTTGATGTATTTACCACTTTTTTTCTTAAAACTGTGGCACTAATTAATGCTTTCCCTAAAGAATGTCAGAAGTAGATAAGGCAACAAAGAACAAATACATTTTACAGCAAACAAGTTATAGCTGATCATGCTTTGTTTTCCATTCCCGTGCAAGCGGAGCTGTGCTTTTCAAACTGCAAACCTCTAACATAATCCTAGGAGAGCACACCCAGGAGGCGCTTCACTCTTTCACCCTCCGTGGAGGGTGCAGCTGTGTTGTGGAGAGGGTAAGCCCTCTGGATATTACCGTAAGACACAAGGAATATGGGTGGTTGCTGAAAAAAGTGCCATTCCAGGAATCAGACGACCTGAGGTAAACTTCTTGGATCTCAGTTTCCTCATTCCTAAATGGAGATAATATTGTCCTATCTACTTCATAGAGGGCTCCATGGAACATGCATTTTAAACAGCAGTGTAAACTAAAAAGTGCTATACAAATATAATGCATCATTATTATTATTACTATTATTAATTAAAATCTTCAATAAAAACAAAATGAGGCCTTTGTCAGTACATCTCAGTTAGTTGGAGTATTGTCCTGTACACGAAAAGGTTGCAAGTTAGATTCTCAGGGCACATGTCTGAGTTGCGTGCGGGTTCGATCCCTGATCTAGGCACATATGATCCCCAGTCTGGGTGAATACAAGAGACAACCAATCAATGTTTCTCTGTCTTTCCTCTCTCTCTAAAAGCAATGGAAAAATCTCCTCAGGTGAGGATAAAAAAACGAAAAGAACACCAGTAATTCCCTCTTGAATATTGGAACAAAAAGCCCTTTACTCCCTGAGCAGCAGGCAATCTGTGCTAAAATGTTTACCTTCAAGCTCACAATCTGGTTATTCATAATTTCAAAAATGTCAAAACTTTTTTGCTCTCTGCATCTTGCATTTTCAATATATAACTACATTCAAGATTTAAAATATCCATTCAGCCATATCTCAATTTCTAAATTGAGAAAGTTTATTGGTTCCTTAAGTTCATTTGTCCGTGGAAATTTCTTTCCCAAATAATTCAAAACTGGGTGAATGTCTTTCATTTATATGAGGTATTTATCCTTTATACCACATTTACAGAAAGTTGCATTCCATAGATAATTTGTTCACATATAAAATTGCATGAGAAAATTATTGAGAGATAACATTAACTTTCACATACTGTAATGATCTCCATCACACTCCCTGTAGATAATAATAATAATAGTAATAATAACAACAACAACTAAATACGACAAAGTACTGGGTACTCTACAGTTAGGGAGAAAATGGTTCTAAGGATACCACAGACACTTTCCTAGTACAAAGGTGAATTTCCTGAGCAACCAAGACTCTTAAACTCTGTTCCCATGAAAAATTTAAATAGAAGAAGAAAAGAGAGAGCATGAAGAAATGAGGTATTTGAAACTCTGACTTCATTAAAATGCATCAGTAAAAGAAAGACTAAGAAATCCCTCCTCTCTATGCCACTTGTCAGCTGAGAACATCACTATTGAACCAGCTATACAAACCAGGAACTCCAAAGTCACTCCGGAGTCCCCCATCTCCTTCTTCCTCAACATCAGGCCCTGTTCTCTTCTAACCCTAAACATTTCTAGAATTCTCTCACTTCCTTCCACCCCCATTGCCATGATCATTGGGGTTGCTATTAATAACCTTCAAACAGGTCTCTCGGCTTCCAGTCTTGTCACTTCCAAGTCACTGTTCACAGAGCAGCCAGACTGATTGTTCTTAAGCCAAAAACCTGACTGTGTCTGGTCCTCTGATTAAAATAACTTGCCAGGAAAAAAAAAGCTAAATCTGTAATGTGGTTAATAAGACACTTCAAAATCTGAGCCATGCAACAGTCTTCAGTGTCATCTCTCAACCCAGGCTGGCCCCTCACCCTCTGCCTGCTAAATCTTTCCTAAATCCTTGAAATCCCCTGAATAGGTCATACTCGCTCTCTGTTTCTGGGCTGTAGGAACAACAGAGAAGTGAAGAAATGGGGTTTATTTCTCTCATTGAACAGGAAGGCCACAGACGAGCAGCAGGAGCCAGCGGTAAACACCTCCACAGTTCCGAGCCAGTACATCTGCTACCCCGGCTCTCCCTCAGAGGCCCAGCTGGAGGCCACAGGCACCCATTCGTACTCTAGGCAAGAAGAAAGCAGGAACAGAGACTAGAAATGGGGTGGGACTAATAAAAATAATAACAATAGCCAAGGGTATGTTTACTTTGAACTAAACACTGTTTTAAGTGCTTTAAACTTATTTAATTCATTTAAAGCTTTGAGGCAGACATTCTGTTCTATTCCTCATTTTGTGGGTATAACTTGCCCAGGGTCCCATGACTAGTAAGTAGAAAATGTAGGATTCAAACCTAAAGGTCCTGTTCTTTAACCAGACCTACTCAGCCTCTCAAAAACAAGCAAAAATAACCTTGAAATATCTGCTAAACAGGAGCTTTGTCCCCAGCCTCGGCTGTAATTCACTACCCCGACACTGTACAGACCCACTGCTGCCTTAGTTTAAGGCACCATCATCTGCCCAGACCACTCCTAGAACCTCCTGACTGGTCATCCTGATGACACCCTTCACCCTTCTCTCCAGCTTACCTCTCACACTACACACAGCCTCAAAGTGATCTTTTAAAGAACAACAACCTGATTCTATCACTCCCCTCCAAGGCCTCCAGGGCAAATCGGAATAAATCCAAACTCACATGAGAGCTGCCTGGGGAATTTTTTTAAAATGCTGGTGCCTAGGTGCCACCAGAGATTCTTCTAACTGGTCTGGGTGTGGCCTGAGCCAGTGAGAGAGGTGCAGTAGGAAGCTAGGGTGGAGGGCACTGGTGACCTGCCCAGTCTCACCTGCCACCATTCCTCATCTCCTTTACTGGACCCCAGCAACAGCAGCCTGCTCTCTCTTTCGCGCTCAAGCTAGAGCCTGCCTTACAGTCTCTACCTCATAAACACATTTGTTGGAACCAGTCTTCCCTTTGATGATCCCTCAGGTTTCAGCTCAAATGTCACTTCCTCCAGGAGGCCTCCCTGACCTTGGTGAAGGCTGTTTCCCACTGTGCACAGTACCCCTAAGTTGTCACTAAAGAAAATGGCAGAAAACCAAGAGACACATGGAGAGGAAGAGCTCCTCACACTCGCCCAGGACACACAGCGCCTACAATAGTGTGGGTGCTCAGTGGAGGCTTGTCGCATAAATGAATGAACAAAGCAAAGAAGACATGGACCCTTCACTGTAACTCCTACTGAGGAGCCATCATTATAGATGCAGGCTCCGGGTTGCTACAGTGTAAGTGGTGACATATGAAATACCTGTGACTATGGGGTGGGGCAAATTATATGAAGACTCTAACATCTCAGACATCTTATTTTCTAAAAATAGACTATGGAAACTGCTAATCTTTCTACAAAACAAAAGCAAGAACTAGGAAGACTTCTTACAGCAAATTAACACATGCCTAAATAAAATAGACAATGAACGTTCAAAATAAACAATGAACCTTCTATACATTAGCCAAACTCCCAATAATGTGGCCTGGCATTCAAGACCTTATATTATCAGGCAAAAAAGTAAATGTCTCTACCCTTACACACACTCTCCTCTCTAGTCATAGTAAGTAAGTTAGTTGGCCATTTTCCAAACTCACCTCACACCCCTCACTCTCCATTCTTTGCTTTTTACATAGAATGACCTAATCTCCAAATCTCTGCTTGTCAAAATCCTATGCTTAAAATAAAAGCCCAGATAAAACATCACCACATTCTATATTTGCTACATCTACAACCCAATTCCTAATACCATAACTTCTTAATACTCCATTTTTCCCTGTAGTACAGAGATTTTATTGTGATTTCCAGGCTTATACCCTGACCCCATTAAATGTATTCTCCACACATCAAAAAGTGGACTTCTAAAACTAAAATCCTAGCAAGACATTCCCTTTCAGTGGCTTCCCACTGCACCTAGAACACAACCCCAAATTCTTATGGTCCCAGGCCCACCTCCCTCTTGGATCTTACTGTGGACACTCCATCTTGATATGTCCTGCCATCCCGACCACCTGCCACTTAAGCAGAGCAGACCACTCTTTCACTCAGGGCCGTTGCTCTTACCATTCCCTCCAACCAGGAAACTCTTCCCTGGGCTCTCCCCAAAGAGAGCCCTAGCCCCTGGTTCCCTCTAACCCTTCAGTTGTCTTCTGAAACAGCCCGCCCCAGGGAGCCTTCCCAGACTGCTCTGGGAAGGCAACTCCCTCTTTACCCTCTGTCGCTGCAGCTCCCACAGAGTTGTTTTCTACCTCCAGTAATATTCTCACAGAGTTCCGTATGGCAGTCATTTCTTTGTTGATTTGTTGCCGCCCAAGCTAGATTCGTTCTTAATCATGTCTGATCACAACCACATTAAGCTAAAAAAAAAAGAATAACAAAAAAAAAGGATCAGGAGAAAGGAAAGAGGGAAGAAAAACAGAGGAGAGGGGGAGATGGGAAAGAAATCATAAGACTTAAGAAAGGAAAGAGTGAGTCTAAAGGGAACATGATTAGAAAAAAAATTCCTTAGTAATAGATTAATAACACACAGATCAGTAGGTTTTCTCAGTTTTCTCTTAATTTTAAGCAAATATTTCTCTATTTTTCCCTCTTCCATCTTTTATCCTCTTTTCCATCTTCTTTTTATTTCAACCGAACAGCCTCCCCATACCTTTGTGTTGTTTTTACCCTGGGCCCAGACTGACAAGTGACTAGTATTCCCCACTTCTCCTGGGGACGGGTCAGTCCATGATATCTACCACTTAGCAGACTGACCTTGAAAACCCAGCAAGGGTAGCTGCCACTCCTCAGTATCAAAGGGAGTAACAACAGCACAGCCAGCTCTGTATCAAAGTTTATTCTGAAAAGAGTAGACTACCAACAATTTTCATCCCTGGAGATAAAATCAAGAGTCTGTGTTGTTCTCTTTTTCCTTTGCCCACTTCTGTGTTGAGTTGAGCTGTGTGTTTTCCTGTATCTCCTGTTGTTTGTTTTTCTGGGATTGGACGAATTGGAAGGATAGGACGGACGTGGGGTGCCTGTGAATGTGTCATACCAAAGGGATTTTTCAATCAGTTCATAAGAGAGAAAGTCTTGGTTAACAAGTTCCTTTCTTGGCTATAGGAAAAGAGGAGGCAGCAAAGTGAGCAGTGGGGCAAAGGACAAGGAAGGATGAAATGGGGAAAGGCTCTCAGCCGGCAAAGTGCAAGATAAAAACAGAAATCATTTCAAAATGGCCAAACAGTATCCTCTGGTGATTAAAATGAAAGATGACAAACTTCAGAAAGCAAAATAATAGTATCAGTTTTTCATCCAAAGAACCAGAGGAACTTTTTTCCTTTACCAAGTACCTAAACAAAGAAAAATAGAAGTTTATGAGTTTTCAGGAAAGCTAGGTGAAGATTTTATTCTATTCATTCATCTATGCAACTTTTTTCACAGTAGCATTGAATAACTATACTGTAATTAGTAACAGATTTTTTTTTTCTCTTCTTGTGCCATACTTCCCATTCCGCATGCCCCACCCTCTGCCACCATGGAGGCAAATTACATCAACATTTAGTATTTCTGTGTCTTTTTTTCCATTCTGGTTACATCATATGCAATAAAAGTAAACATTTATAATAAAAGATGTTGTGTAACACAATACACTTCTCCATTACGCTGGTCCTTACACTTAAAAATTAATAAAAGCTCTATACTCCTACAAAATTAAATGCCATTGTATTTCAAATTCTTAGTACAATGCGTATTAGCCCTTGAATTCCTGGAAACTTGTAAGGATCAGTCAGAAGAAACAAGGAACTGAAAAAGCACAACAAATAAGGGCTTCAAAATGATGACGAGACCTTCTCTGATTTCATAAGAGTTGGCTGTGAACAGTTCCAGCCTCAATCCAAATTTTTCTTTCTTATAAGATTCAACACTTTAGCTGAAACTGTATACCCCCAGAATCTTAATGAAGGCTTCAAATGTAAATTGATATAAAATGGTATCAAGTTAAAATCTACCAAATCTAAAAATTAATGATAAAATTTTCATGTAAGTGAAACTAATAACAAACCAAACAATTTAAATAATGCCAAATGTATTAATTTCCACTACATTTAAAACTTGGAAACACTGACATGATCTTATTTCATTCAAAGCTACCATGAACTATAAAGAACCATAAAAATTTTAACTATAAGAAATGAGTGGCCCTGACTGGTGTGGCTCAGTGGATTGAGTGCTGAACTGTGAAGCAAAGGATAGTCAGTTCGATCCCCAGTCAGGGCACATGTTGTGGGCCAGGTCCCAAGTGGGGGTGTACAAAGGGCAACCACACATTGATGTTTCTCTCCCTTTCTTTCTCTCTCCCTTCCCCTCTATCTAAAAATAAATAAACAAAATCTTTTTTTAAAAAAATGAGTGAAATTTCAAGTTATGTTTCTTAATGGCCTATAAAAAACATGTAATTGCTGACTTGGAGATTTATGTATTTCCTTAAAAACTGTTGAGTTTCTATAACAAGCTCCCCAAATTATCTGTTTTTTAAGTGTATGTTATTGATCGTTCTATTACAGTTGTCCTATTTTTGTCTCCCCCTTATCCCCCCTCCTCCATGCAACCCCACTTCCTCCAGCATTCCTGCCCCCTTAGTTTGTGTCTATGGGTCATACATACAAGGTCTTTGGCTTCTCCATTTCCTATACTATTCTTAACCTCCCCCTGTCTATTATGTACCTACCAATTATGCTTCTTGTTCCCTATACTTTTTCCCCCATTCTTCCTCCTCCCCATCCCCACTGATAACCCTCCATGTGATCTCCATTTCTGTGATTCTGCTCCTGTCCTAGTTGTTTGCTTAGTTCATTTTTGTTTTTGTTTTTTAGGTTTAGTTGTTGACAGTTATAAGTTTGTTGTCATTTTTCTGGTCATATTTGTTATCTTCTTTTTCTTAGAAGTCCCTTTAACATTTCATAGAATAAGGGCTTATTGATGATGAACTCCTTTAACTTGACCTTATCTGGGAAGCACCTTATCTGCCCTTCCATTCTAAATGAAAGCTTCACTGGGTAGAATCATCTTGGATGTAGGTCCTTGCCTTTCACTTGACTTTGCATACTTCCTTCCAGCCCCTTCTTGCCTGTAAGGTTTCTTTTGAGAAATCAGTTGATAGTCTTATGGGCACTCCTTTGTAGGTAACTGTCTCCTTTTGTCTTGCTGCTTTTAAGATTCTCTCCTTATCTTTAATCTTGTGGGATTTTAATTAGGATGTGTCTTTGTTGTGTTTCTCTTTGGGTCCAATTTCTTTGGACTTTCTGAGCTTCCTGGACTTCCTGGAAGTCTACATCCTTTGCCAGTTGGGGAAGTTTTCCTTCATTATTTTCTCAACTAAGTTTTCAATTTCTTGCCCTTCTTCTCCTCCAAGAAATAAACATTCAACCAGAACAGAATGAAGAAACAAGAAATTTAAAAAATGAGAAGAGGCTTAGGAACCTCTGGGACAACTTTAAACATTCCAACATCTGAATCATAGCCAAATTATCTGTTTGGTAATTGATGTAATAAGGACAGCAAGGGGGAGTGGAATCTCATAGGTTTTAATATCAAGTATTTGTATTGCTTGACCACAGGATGGGGACTGGTTTTCATTCTGTATTTGGTAACATACCTTTTCAAACAAATCCAACCACAGTAATAATAGTAGCAATGCAGAGACATGCACCTAACTCCTTAGCAAAAAAACAAATGCAGAGTGTGAATATATATCCCTAAACTCTAATGAACCATAATATCTACTCAGGCCCAGCACCTGGCCCTGTAGGCTCTGCCTGCATTACATACTGTGAGCCCAATCATCCTTTTCTAGCTGCACCTACTTCCACTCACCCAAGCCACCATCCCCCTTCACCTGGACAATTACCCCAGCCTCTTGCCTGACTTTTCTGCTCCCTCCTTGATTGTCTATGATCCATTTTTCCACTCTAAAGCCTGAGGAATCTTCAAAACTATCTATCAGAACATGACACTCACCTGCACCTTTTCCCTTCCCTCCTCCTCCTTCTTACCTTTCCTTTCCTGAACAGAGAAGTTGGATGAACAACATCTTATTGTTATTTTCTCCTTTTCAAGCTCTGATGAAAATGGGGCTAAAAAAGTGGTCCCCCAAATTTGCATATCTTTAGTAATGATGTTCTCCTACTTTCACTATTTGGAACAAAAAACCTGCAGGTCACTAATACCCCATGTTTGATGAACCTGAGCTTCTAGAACACTGATGGGAAGAACCAGGGATGTAAGAGATGAAGAAGGAGATACATGGCCATCCCAAAGTCCATACTGTAACATTCCCTCATAATTTTTTAAAGATTGTATTTATTTATCTTTAGAGGGCAACGGGAGAGCGAGAGAAAAATATCAATGTATGGTTGCCTCTCGTGTGCCCCCTGCTGGGAACTGGCCTGCAACCCAGGCATGTGCCCTGACTGGGAATCGAACTGTGATCCGTTGGTTTGCAGACCCATGCTCAATCCACTAAGCTACACCAGCCAGGGCATTCCCTCGTATTTTAGACAAAGCTGGTCAAATCAGTCATCTATTTTTCTGTATAAAACCAGAGAGAATACATTGCTGGGGACTAGGAGCTCTTGAGACTTTGGAGTGTTACCTGGAAACCTTCAGCAGAAGTCCTGCTTTACCCTCCACTAGAGTTCAGTGGAAATAAGACCAGAAACACAATCATGGCACACACTTGGCAGGTAAAGATGCTTAAAAGGGTTCAAGTACAGTGCAGGCAGTTAATTGCCTGCCCTCTATCTCAGCCCTCAGAAGGCAAAGCTATCCTACTTTTTGTTTCTCCTTTCTTTTTGTCAGAGGCAGGTACTTGTGTGTACTGTTTATTGTCTTCAGGTATTCGGGAGCTGCTGCTTTGTTACCACACATTCTTGGATAGTACTTCTAAGCTCAGTCTGCACCAAAAGATTAAGAGTAACTGTAGTTTTTAAAGCAAATACAAAGATATTCTATTATCAATGGAAACTGAGCAAAACAGCAGATATGAGTATACTTTAAAAAAAAACATTGTTAGTTTGTGGGTAAAAGAATCTAAGTTTTAGGTTTTAAAATGTTAAGCCTTAAAAAAATTACTTGCTTTAAAACATATTAGTCCTTTGTGANAAAAAAAAAAAAGAAAAAAGAAAACCACATTAAAATACTTTTTTTAAAAAAAAAAAAAAAAAAAAAACATTGTTAGTTTGTGGTAAAAGAATCTAAGTTTTAGGTTTTAAAATGTTAAGCCTTAAAAAAATTACTTGCTTTAAAACATATTAGTCCTTTGTGATAGCCAACCTGCAAAATGACCCAGTGATTCTTGCACACCCCTGTGTAGCCCACCTACTCCACCACACCCAAGGTGGCCTGTGTAACCAGCAGGATATTACTGATGAGGGATGAGTCTGACTTCCAAGACTAAGCTGTAGAAGACATCATGGTTTCCACCTTGCTCTTTGGGCTTGTTTTCTCTGGGGGAAGGCTGGCCTCCATGCCAGAAGGACACTCAGGCAGCTCACAGAAGGACCTGAACAGGAAGGAAGTGAGACCTGCTGACAACCAACACCACAGTGTGTGAGGTGCTATGTCGGTCTCAGCCTATTGATAGCAATGCCGTCACCTAGGAAGGTCTGAGGCATTCGTCTGGGCCCCCGTATTACTTGTGGTGAACCCCCATGGACATTGTGTGGACTGAAGCCAGTGGTGTAGCTAGACTGGCCCTTGTGGTTCTTATTATGATCCCAGGACACACTTTAGCAGAGCATCAGAGAACTCTGAAAAACAAGATTTATTACTCACAGATCCTGGAGGGTGCATGGCACTGTCGAGAGCCACACTGTTGAGAGCAAGGTCATGGAAAGAGAGAGAGGAAGAAAGTGAAGGCCTGGGCTCTGCCTTTATTAGGGTCTGGGGCAGGAGGAAGGTGCCTCAGGTTTTACGGATTCACTCTTTATTGGTGAATTTAAGGAATTCACCAATAATTTAGAGTGTGGGGATTAAGGTATGGGAAGGGAGAAGGGTCAGTTAAGTGGTCATTTATCTAGGTTACCCAGGCCTTCTAAAAAGGGAAGTTCATGGTTGGGGGTAGGGTGGCCTAGTTGTTTTGCTAATAGCTGTATTATACACCCCAAAATATGTTTATTCAAGATGGATATCTTTGATACGAATACTTTGGGAATAAAAAGCTGAATGCCAGCCACTCACATCACAATCAAAAATCTTCATTTCACACACCTACACCACACAAGTGCACCATCCTGGAAGCAAACCCTCTAGTTCCACACCAGCCTCCAGATGACTCTAACCCCGCTGACACCTTGAGACTTTATGAGACCCCGAGACAAAGCTATTCATCTAAGGAACTTCCAAATCCTCCTAAATTAACCTACAAGCTTTCTGTAAGTCTGCAGTCGCCAGCCATTTTGGCTCCAGGGACTAGTTTTGTGGAGACAATTTTTCCACAGACAGGAGTTGAGGGGATCATTTCAGGATGATTCAAGTGTATTCCATTGAAGCTCACGTGCTGGTGCATGCCCCAGTTCCTAACAGACCACAGACCAGGGTCTGGGGACCCCTGCTGCAAGTGACATTACTTCTGTATATAATTCCCTTTATTGTGACATCTATTTTGTCTCCATTCTGAAATTATATGGTAGCACATTACTAGGTAATTTGGGCAGTGACATATACATTCATGTCTCAGCACTTGACTTTGTGAATGCCAAAACATAACTTTAAAAGATTAAAGATGTTGGGTTAGCCAAAAAAGAGCATTTGGTTTCTTCTGCAAGATAGCTCTAGTAGTGTTGTCTTTAACTTCATTCGAAACAATTTTGTTAGATGGTATTGTGACCGCTGTCATATCAATGCACATAAAAAAAACCTTACCAATATTGGTGAATTTTTGTGTAGCCATTTTTTAAATTTATATATTTTATTGATTATACCATTACAGTTGTTCTATTCCCCCCTTCATTCCCCTCCACCCTGCATACCCCTCCCCCACCCTTCCCTCCCTTTAGTTTATGACCACATGTCTCAAGTTCTTTAGATTCTATATTTCCCATACTATTCTTGCCCTACCCCTTATCTATTTTCTACCTACTGTCTATGCTTTTTTCTGTACCTTCTCCCCCCTTCTTCTCCTCCCACTCCCCTGTTGCTAACCCTCCATGTGTTCTTTATTTCTATGGTTCCACTCCTGATCTAGCTGTCCTCTTGGTTTGCTTTTGTTTTAGGTGTGGTTGTTAATAATTGTGAGTTTGCTGTCCTTTCACTGTTCATATTTTTCATCTTCTTTTTCTTATATAAGTCCCTTTAGCATTTCATATAATAAGGGCTTGGTGATGATGAACTCCTTGAACTTGACCTTATCTGAGAAGCACTTTATCTGTCCTTCCATTCTAAATGAAAGTTTTGCTGGATAAAGCAATCTTGGCTGTAGGTCTTTGGATTTCATGACTTGGAATACTTCTTTCCAGCCCCTTCTTGCCTGTAAGGTCTCTTTTGAGAAATCCGCTGACAGTCTGATGGGTACTCCTTTGTAGGTGACTGTCCCCTTATCCCTTGCTGCTTCTAGGATTCTCTCCTTCATTTTAGTCTTGGCTAATGTAATTATGATGTGCCTTGGTGTGTTCCTTCTTGGGTCCAACTTCTTTGGGACTCTCTGAGCTTCCTGGATTTCCTGGAAGTCTATTTCCTTTGCCAGACTGGGGAAGTTCTCCTTTATTATTTGTTCAAATAAGTTTTCCACTCGTGGCTGTTTCTTTCCCCCTTCTGGTACCCCTATAATCCGGATGTTGGAACGTTTAAAGATGTCCTGGAGGTTCCTAAGCCTCTCCTCATTTTTTTGAATTCTCATTTCTTCATTCCTTTCTGGTTGGATGTTTCGTTCTTCCTTCTGGTCCATTCCATTGATTTGAGTGCCAGTTTCCTTTCCATCACTATTGGTTTCCTGGACATCTCCCTTCATTTCAATTAGTTTAGCCTTCATATGTTCCTCTAATTTGTGACTATAATCAACCAGTTCTGTGAGCATCCTGATAAATAGTGTCTTGAATTGTGCTTCTGAGAGGCTGGCAATTTCTTGGTCGCTGAGAGTTATGGGCTCTGGGACTTTGAGTTCTTCTTGTGCCATCTTTTGGGCTGTTCGTGCCTGTTATGTAGCAGGATCAGAGCCCTAGGTGTTCACCAGAGCAGGGCAACTAAGTCGCTGGGTTGTGACGCTGTATGTGGGGGCAGGGTCAAAGAGGAACAATGGCGTCCCATCTGCCGCCTCCCTCCACGGCCCCCACAGGTGGCCGGTGCTGCAGCTGCCACCGTCACCTGGGCCTGTGCATTTTGTTCCAGTGCACGCAAGTGCGCCACCGCCGTCAGCCCTCCACCACTGGGTTTGCCTGCTGGGGCCTGCGTGGTCGTCTCACTGTGCGCGAATGTGTGACCATGGTCAGTCTGCCCCACACCCTGACTGGGTCTGGGCCACTTGCACGCCTAGGTCGGGGGATCTTTCCTGCCCGCCCCTGTTCCGATGCTGGCTCCACCCCTCTTACCATTGGATTGAACGGTTAGTTGTTGTCGGACTTCCATATAATTCAATTTTCTGTTCTTTGGCTGTGTCTTTGTTTTCCAAATCTTTGTTGTATTCAAACTTGGTTGTGGGAGAAGGCACAGTGTTTCCACCTATGCCTCCATGTTGGTGGAAGTCCCCTTGTGTAGCCATTTTAATATTGAAGATGGAAGAAAATATACAACATTTTCAGCATATTATACTTTGTTATTTCAAGAAAGGTAAAAATGCAAATGAAATGCAAAAAAAGGTTTGTACAGTGTATGGAAAAGTTTCTGTGACTGATCAAACATATTCATGCTGGAGACTTCTCATTGGACAAGTCTCCATGGTTGGGCAGACCAGTGAACTTGATAGTGATCAAATCAAGACATTAACTGAGAACAATCAATGTTACACCACACAGGAGATACAGCCCACATACTCAGAATATCCAAATCAATAAAGTCATTGGTGAAAATGAAAAATGTGTCTTTTACTTGTATGGAAAAAACTAAATGGACTTTTTGGCTAACCCAATATAATGTACACACAAATATATAATGAGCACATGTTAAAGACATGTAACTCATTATGAAAACAGTATGATGGCAAAGAAATTGAGGTAGTGCATTTTTAAAAATTCTGGCATGAGACTGATAAATTACACACAAAACTAATAATGTTCTATAGGGCAATAAAACATAAGGTTTGGGGTTATCTTTACTACCTGTGAAAAATCATTAGCCTCATAACAATTTCCTGTAAGTTCTAACTTTAAAAGAGTGTGAATACTAACTAATAGTAAATACTAAGTAAAACAAAGCTGCATTTTCTGAATAATCAGATGACATTTAGGTCTTATTAGACAATGTTATATTATGCTTTAAAAGACTGTACCTTCATTTTGTTATTTTATTACCCATTTTGGGGTCATTTTTTAATATAAGTAAAATTCTTATTTGGTTGTCCATAATGATAACTATATGCCTCTCTCTCTGAAAAATCCTCCTAATTGAAAAGCCAGAACAGAAGTTGGATGTGGTGTCAGTTACATTCGAGTTCTTCTCTATACCATACTCACACCCTACGTTAGGGTCCTACGCCAAACACTGACAGGTCCGGAAGCAACCCCGCTTGGACAACTGTCTGAGGGCATAAACATATCACCTTCATGCTCCTCACAAAGCCTAGCAGACCTTCCTCCTAAAAATTTATTGATTCATATTAATAAAACAAAACAACAACTTTACTGAGTACCTACTGTGTGCAAGGAGCTGTGTTGGGTTTGTTATAGTGAACTGAGTTCTGTGAAGGGCATCTGCACAGCCAGGAGAGAATAGCCCAAAAGTCATTTAAGAAATGACCACAAAAAATCTATCACAGTTGCAAAACTGAAGAAGGAAAACAAAAAGGATTAGAACAGAAAGTATGCCAGTGCTGGTGGCAAAGGACGGGTGTGCTGGAAAATAAAGAGAAAAAATCCATAGTAGGAAACAAACAAACAAACAAAAAACAGGTAATAGGGGAATCACTCAATATTAAAGAGGTGACTGGTCATGTGTCCTTTCACCAAAAAGCTAAATTACGACAGTTGATTAAATTTGAAGGAAAAAAATCTAAGCAATACAGAAGGACAAACGACTGCAAATTATTTACATCTGAGTTGAAAACAGGGGAACCCTGATATTGCATGGTGTCCACCTGAGAGGCAAAATGGACTGTGATGCAAACAATGACTTCCTCCCTCCCCACCTCATGCTTAAAAACCTTTAGGAGCTTCTTGTTCTTTGAATGAAATTCACACTCCTGTCCAGAGCTTACAAGGCTCAACAACATCTAGCCCCAGCCTGCCTTTTCCTCCACTCCTGTTCCTCTCCCCTTTGCTCTTCAAGCTGCAACAAAATAGCTTTGGACAGGCCTGGGACACACCAAGCTCCTCCCCATCTCAGGCCCTTTGGTTTTACTGGGCTCTCTATGATGCTCCTGGCTTGGCTAATCCTTATCCTTCAGTCTCATCTTCAATATCATCTCCTTGGACAGATTTTCCCTGACTACTCTATCTCAAAAAGCCTCACCCACCAACACCTATTATTTTCTAATATAGTACCCTCATTTGTTTCCATGGCATTAGAGATCTTGTCTATGTCACTAACCATTATGTCCCCAGAACAGTGCCTGGCACACACTAAGCACTTATTATTATTGAAAGAATGCATGCAGTCAATGTGAGGAGTTAGCTAGTGACCAAAGAGGGCCCAAGGTAAATTCCTAGAATAGTTGTAAAATTTCTAGCAGCTTCTTGGAAGGCTAACTGGGACTCCTGGTAAACCATGGCCAGTGGGGCAATATCAGCCTTCGTCGCTGCAAACAGTCTCAGGTAAGCTCAAAATACACATGGTTCCAGCCTGACTCCCAAGAGAGCCTAGAGATTGTTCTTTCTTCCAGAAACCCTAAGACTTGGGTCCTCGGGTTTATAAAAGCCAAGGTTGGAGCCAAAAAGAGATTGGATGCCTTGGCCAGATACAAATACCCACACTTCAGGGCCTTCATGCCTTTGCAGACCACTTCTCCCCACCCCATAGAGATATTCTGCATCCCTCCCACTCCCAACCCCCACTCCTGGCTCCATGCTCCTCACCAGGGTTCAGGGGGAGAAGGAAAGAATTACTGGGAAGTATGAGACGGGACAACAATGCTGAAGGATAGATACTACCATTCATTGAACACCCCTTCTGTGTGAGGCACTTACATGTAACATCACACTGACCTCAGAACCTAAGTCTTCTCAACCACCCCAGGAGGCAGAGCAAGAACTTTTTTTTCCATTTTACAAGTTGAGCAAACCACCTGAGGTCACACAGCTAGAGGGTAGCAGAGATAAGATCTAGATATGGACTTACTACCTTTAAAAACGATGTTATTTCTGGCACCGTCTATTTTCTTTCACAGGCATTTTGGAGGCAAGGGTGAAAGTAGAGAAAAGGCTAATGCCACACTGACATCATGTTCTCTGCTCTAATATTAGAAGGAAAGAAAAAATTGAGAAAAGTGAAGAAACGAGTAGAGAAATGAATAACAGGAGACAGTAAAGAAAGTCCCCCACCTCTGCTCTCCCCCATCCCCACCCACCATGCTTTTTACCAGTCCCCTGTCCTTGGCCTTGCACATTCACCAGCAACCCCCTAACAAGAGCCCTCTCCTGGGTTACAGAAGGGCACTTCTGCTCTGACTGCTACAGCCCCCATGGAAATGCTTCACTCTTGTTGCAAGGCTGCAATAGTGATGACTTACTGGCCTCCCTAATTGAAAGTCAACATATTTTTCCATAAAAATAACATTACCTTGTGGTTAGGATTTTTAATACCTGTGACTTTTTTATATAATAAAGAAAGTATAATAGAGATCCACTCATCTGAAACCCAAAATGCCCTGAAAACCCAAAGTTTTTTCTTACCTCATTTGGCAGCAAAACCTGACCTAACCTGAACTCATTTGGACTGAATTCATTTGGCGACAAAACCCGACCTGAACTGACATGAGGCTATTTATAGCTTTTATTTATCCCACTAAGTGTGAATATTCATCAGTTTCACTGCAGAAGTATTAATGTGTCTGATTAGAGGACCCTTCTCCAGACCACACTGCGGTGCTGTGTAACAACCAGTATACGCACAATATTATTCTTCTCAAAAAAAAAGAAAAATCCAAAGTCAACAAAATCTGGCCTCAAAGGTTTTGAATACAGAATTATAGACCTGTATTTATTCAGATTTAACTTCTTTGAACCTTGGGTTCATTGCAAGTCTGAAATTAGATCATAAACAACACCATTTCTTTGGGAAAATACATTTTTACTTTCAAACAAGCAACTTATAAATGAACTTTGGGACACCACTAATTCATGGGTTGGAAGCTATATAAGAGTGTAAATAAAGTAAAATTCTTCATGATAAAAGGTTTCCATCCTGCAAAAAAAAAAAGCGATCAGATTCTGGTTCCCACTCCCACAGAATCTTCAGGGAAGTTTCCAGCTTCCAAAAAGAATGGCCAGTCTTCTTGGATCTCTGAGGAGAGATTTTGGTGCACTGAGGAGAGGCCTGGGATATTAGAACACAGACCAAGAGAAAAGGGAAGTAACACTAGAAATTGTTAACTGCTTCCATTCTGTCATTCTACTCATTTATATTTTTCCAGCATTATAGTTTTATGACTTTTACTGATTCAAAGTTAGCCTTTCTATCATAAGGAAAGCATCCAATGCCCCTTCCAACACAAGATGAGTTCAAGGGAAAATCCCAATCTTCTTATAATCATCTTTCAAATGTGATGAGTCTTGTAGCTTATTATCTTTCTCCAATTTTGTTTTGGCTGCTAGACAAACCAGGGCCAAAAGTGTAGCTTAGTTCTAGCATCTGTGTAGAATTTTACACTAAGTGTTCTTTGCACTAACCCTACTTATACCAGTCTTATTTTTCTCCTGACCTTATTTTATTTCTGTCTCATTTCTTCATCTACTTATTTTATGTAGTGTGTATGTATGTATAAATTTTGTCAAAATCTTTTAGCATTAAAGTGGAGTACGAATTCGTAAATAAATAATTGTACACTTAATAATGTACTGGCAAGTCTCCATTTACTCCCAGTTATAATGACGTCAGTAATAACAGAACCCTAAATCATTCTACTTGATTAGGCACATGGATTCTGAACCATAATTAAAGCCTTCCTATGGTCCAGCCATTCTACTTCCGGTATTTACCCAAAGGAAAACAGCAACAACAATTTGAAAAGATATATGTAGTCCTATACTCACTGCAGCATTAGCAGTAAGTACCAAGACAGAGAAGCAACCTAGATGTCCATCAAAAGACAAATGGATGAAGAAGACATGGTACATACATACACAATGGAATATTAGCCTAAAAAAGATGAGATCTTGCTACTTGCAAGAACATGGATGGACCTAGAGGGTATTATGCAAAGTGAAATATGTCAGAGAAAGACAAATACTGAATGATTTCACTTACATGTGGAATCTTAAAAAGTGAATAAACGAAACAAAATAGAGGCAGACCCATAGATACAGAGAAGTAGCTGATGGTCTGGCAAAGGGGAAGGAAGATAGAACTAAAAGAAAAAAAACATATGTTTATATACAATTTCTTGCTACCATAACTAGGAGATGCCTTGGTGCTATACACTGTTATACTTGAAAGAAAAATAAGAGAAAACCTTCCATACAGAACACCCATGACCACCATTCATGACATGAAAATAATGATAAATTAGGGAAAGCAAAAGAAGCACCTTGACTATATTGTTTCATACACACACACACACACACACACACACAGAGCCATGAAAGATAAGTGGTTAAGATTTGACCACCATGCTGCCCGAGTGCGGAGGAGGTCGAGTTTCCAGTTTCAGCACGCATGCTGCCTGTCCCTCTGCCCCACATCTCCGGACCAGCAGTTACTTCCCCAGGGCACCACATCCGAGTCTGAGATTGTGACATCCCCACTTCTCACACCAGGCCCTCCTGCCTGCTGGAGTTACTGGAAGACACCAGAGTTACCAAAAGAAGATGGGGAAGCCCCAAAGAGTATTCATAAAACTCCCCTGAAAGCCAAACACTTTCTGTTCTACTGCTACATCTGGTGATTAACCTTTGACTTTTTTGTTCAGTAGTTCCAAAGGACTAGAATTTTCCCATATACAATCCATACTTCCAAATAGTTGTGCAGTTAAAATTTCTGAAGGAAATTAGACTTTTAGCAACAAATGGTAATCAAGATTCAGAAATAGTAAATTAGGATTCAAGATGTAAGTCTGCCCTCCACCTGCCCACAGCTATAAGAACCATGACTCTACAAGAAGCAACAAGGGGTTTCCATGTGGCCTACAACTAGGAACTTGCGTACTCAAGGACATTTTAGATATGAGTGAGTGGCAGCTAGGCCAGGGGACCTGGTTTCTTATTCAAAATTGGACTCTAGCAGAATTTGATTAGAGTATATCACAAACTCTCCAAGACTAAAATGAGACTGCAGAAGAAAACCACTGTTTTAAAAATGCAATGGTTAGTAGTACATATAGCATGGCATAAACTGACTGCTTCTGATGCTATCCTAGTATGATGCCAAAGCAAAACAAAACACGATTAGGGAAGATTTTCCAATGTAGAAGTTTGAATTTTTAAATAGAACTTACAGATGAAATTTTTTATGAAACCACTAAAAATTGTAATATTTGATGTTACTTGGCCTTTTTAGTTTTAATTTTACCTTGCAAAATTTTGAGAATTAAGATGCTTCAAAACTCTAAAATGATGAATTGTGACTACTGCCATCACTGGAAAGGTGTACCTATAAAGGTGTGGTAAGCAGAATTCTAAAGATGTTATTGCAAAGATTCTCATCCCCTAATTATTCAACTGGGCTCTAAACTCAGGTACTGCTGTGAAGGGAAAGGGACTGTTCCTTGTAATTAAGGTTACTAACCAAATGACTTTAAAGAGATTACCCTGCATTGTCCAGGTGGGCCCAATGTAATTCCATAAGTATTTAAAAAAACAGCAGATGAGGCCTGACTGGTGTGCTCAGTTGGCTGGGTGTTTTCACACAAAGCAAAAGGTTGCTGTTTGATTCCTGGTCAGGGTCCAAGCCTGGGTTGCAAGTTGAGCCCTCTCACACCTGTGCTGTGAGGACACATACAAGAAGCAACCAATAGATGTTTCCCTCACATCAATGTTTCTCTTCCTTTCTTTCTCCCTTCCTCCCCCTCTCTCTAAAAATAAATATTTTTTTAAAAAAACAACAGAAGAAAACAGAAAGGAAAGGTGGTAGGGATATCTGATGCACAAAGATCCTACACACAATTGCTGGCTTTGAAGATGGAAGAGGGCCATAAGTTAAGAAATGTGTAGCTGATGCCCTGTCTGGTGTGGTTCAGTGGATTGAGTGCCGGCCTGTGTACTGTAGGGTCACCTTCACCGGTTTGATTCTCAGTCAGAGCACATGCCTTGGTTGTGGGTCAGGTCCCCAGCAGGGGGCACATGAGAGGGAACCACACATTGATGTCTCTCTCCCTTTCTTTCTCCCACGTTCCCCTCTCTAAAAATAAATAAAATCTTTAAGAAAAAAAGAAATGTGTATCTGAGAAAGACTCCGGCTGACAAGTAGTGAGGAAGCAGGACCTCAGTCCTACAAGCACACAGAACTGGATTCTCCCCGCAGGAGCTCCGCATCAGGCCTAGAGATACTTCGACATCAGCATTATGAGGCCCTGAGCCAAGGACCCAGAAAAGCCATTTTGTGCCCAAACTTTTGACCACAGAAATAGTGAGATGAAAAATGTTACTGTAAGCCACTAATTTTTGGTAATTTGTTACAGTATCAGAAAACTAATACAGATGTAAAGCAAAAAAGAACCAAAAGATTAGCACTTCTGAGTCTGTTACACTCATTGATCTTTATTCAGTAATTTCAGCTAAAGCACAGAACATTACATTGAAACAGAAAATTAGAATATAAGTGTGAAATTGAGGCAGGCTAGAAAGCCAGAACAAGTATAATAGAAAACTGAGACAGAAGCTGAACAAACTGGCCAAGCGATTTACAGCCAGATGCAGATCACCAGGGTCAAGTGCCTAGGAAGGGCAAAGCTGGTGCCAGACCTCACCCCAGGGTGGCCTTTCCTCCCCTGGCATATCTCTGGCCATGAGGTTTAGACCCCCTGACCTTTCACATTATTGGTTACATGACTTATATCCCCCTGACCTTTCAACCCTAGAGATAATATCTAGGCCTAAGTTGTATTTCAGCTCCAGGCCCAGAAAAGCAGCAAAACCTGGCAGGTGATGCCAGGACCAGCTGCAATGTCTAATGAAAGGATACACCTGGGACAGCTAATGAATAGTCTGTTGAGATTCCCCCGGCCTTTAAAAACCATCAAAATGAAGATCCCAGTGCTCTTTCCCTCCTGGGAACATGCCTGCACCTTTCTTTCTTTCTTCCTTCCTCTTCTTCCCCACTGCCCCACACTGCCAGGCCACGAACATGCATCTCCTAAACTCTAAGGGTCCCCATGAAACTTGCAACAAGGGAACAATGGGCAGCAGCAGCTCGCCCTGTACTAACCGCCCCCACCCCCGAAACCTGTCCCCAAGGCCCCCACTTCTCCGACTCTCCAGTGAGCTTCCAGCAGCCCCACTGTGGCCCACTTCGTTCCCATAGCATTTCTAGAGCCAGAGCAGCCCCGCCCAGACTCTCTCCTGTTGCTCCTTCTGTCCTAAGCCCTTCCCTGTCCCACTGTCCCAGCTTTAATAAATGGACTCTCAGAATCACCTGGACTTGTGAAATCTTCCCTGCATGAAGTCAGGAATCCTCACACCACAAGCTGGCCCCAGGCAGACTCACTCTGGGTCCAGTCCCTGTCCAGGACTGGATAACAAAATCATCAACGGGACTTTTTAAAATAAAAAATGTTGCCAATATAACACTGTATTGACTAATCTCAAGTACTACCTTGAAATAGGAAATTCTTCCATCATTTCTAAGCAGTTCAAAAGAAGGTTCAGAAGGCAAAATGCAAGGATTTGGAACACAAAATGTGGTTATCATTACTATAAATCTCATTTGTTATTTTATCATGGCCTTCAAGTATACACCACACTCACTAAATTATATGAATAATTTTAGATTTGTATTATTTAAGAAAGAACAAGAACCAAGGGGACAATTACACAGAAAATTCAATTTAATATAAGGAATAACATTCTAAAAATTAGAGCTTTCCAGCAACGCAATGGACTGCCTTTAAAAGTCAGAAATGTCGTAAAAATCTTACAATTCCAAGAAAAATTGGCCTAAATGACCTCCACATTCTATTCCAACTCCAAAATTTTGATTCCATCAACTTAGTAACAGAGTCATTGCTCTTAGTAACACAGTACTACTGGACGCTGCAAGAACACCGGCAATGTCAGAGCACCAGTTAAATTACTGTTATTCTACAGGCCCCGAGACTCACTAAGCTGTACCGTTAAGTAAGCAGGGCAACAGGCACGGCAACACAAATGATTAGCAGTCTCAGTTTCTAAACAAGAATAACAGAAATATACAAAAACAAAACTATTTTTAAAAGCAGCCTTTTATTGTTGATTCTGCTGAATTCCTTTTCAAATGTGAAGTTTGAATGTACCTTTCTGGTTCTGGGATAGAAGATAAGAAGGGGGGAGAGACCTGACTTATCTGTCCTGATGAGGAGGAACCCAGAACTTAACATGTTAATATTCTTAGTAGTACCAATTGCCCGTTCAAAACAAAACTGAGTGAACAAGACATTTCCCGGCAATCTGTGATTGCTAATTTACAGAAGATGGGCAACAGGCTATTGTAAGACATGCCAATTTGCCCAATATTCTCTTTCCTAAAGACAAATAAAAGTGTTTGTGCAAGATTCACATTTCACTCAGGTTCGTGTTTGGTTTGGTTTGTTTCCTTGCAATTGGCTGAGTTTCACTGGTTTTGGTAGACCAAGGAGGAGCCAATCACTTCATATTTACCTTTCACTAAGGCCAAATTGGACAAATACAAATAAACGTGTCTTTCAAGTGTATCTCAGTCACCCTGGCGCCGCCTTTGCGTAAGGTGCAGGAAAAAAGGAAAGCTGCCCTTGGGGCCGAGGAGTGGCTTGCCGCCTCCCAGACAAGGCTGCACAGGGCTGCCAAGCACCCCGAGGCAAGCTCGGCGCTTATCTGCTGTTCGCACAGCGCCACTGCACTCACCAGTTCCTAGAGAAGGGATTCTGAGAAAAAAAGAAAAGAGCCCAGTTCCCTAGAAACATTAAGTTAACACAAGGGATCTGGAAACGAAACAGCAGATGCCCAAAAGCTTTCCCCTTGACTGTTTCCTGCCTTCTTGGAAAATCTCTGCATTAAAATAGATTGGATTACCCAGCACTGCCAGATGCTACTCGAGAACTACATTTTGGGCTAACAAGAGACCAAAGTTTGCCATCTTTTAAAAAGCTCTTTCTTTCCGGGGTGGTTTGAATAGTGCCTTTGGTTTGTAGGTACCAGTAGGACCCAAAACTGAAACTTTTGCATTACAATACAGAACTTTCAATAGCACTGACTTGCAAATCACATGGCAGGCAAGTAGAAAGGTGAAACGTAAAATGGGTAATAAGAATTCAGAATCGGAGATTCCTGTCTCTGGAAGCTGCTCAGAAAGAGCAGGGTCCAGAACCCTTATTTTACACAGGAGAAAATAATACACGTTTTATTTCTAGGCCTATTTACTTTGACGGAAGCTATGAGAACACAAAGGAATAAAACTATCTAATAGCATTTCCAGAGAGTCAAAAACAGAAGCAGGAAGGCTCTGAGTAATTTTATAAGCCTCCTCTTTCTAAACCCCACCGACCCTATCTGCAAATTAATCGCATACCATGTAATTTGTAAATTCAAACCCAGATTAAAAAATCACACACCTTGCGAATAGTGGGCCTTAAGTACAGAATTTATTAGACATTCATGTTATCTTTACTTTCATATTTAAACATGTTTAATAGCCGAGATTAAGATCCAAGGCTTCCTTTGAAATACCAGACTTTTACAGAGGAAATAACTTGTACCGCAGTCACACCTTCCTTGATAATTTAACTTTTTTTTTCTTGATAACTTTTAACACTGGACATACTCCTTCAGCCACTATATGTCATGCTTTCTAGTAAATCAGACAGTAACCTGCAGTCCTAAAAGGATTGTATAGTTTTCCCCAAACTTAGTATTATGAGATGGAGAAAAGATATTCTCAACCAAAATAAAATTAAATATCTTTGCCTAAGCATGAAAACAACAAAACTCATTTTAAAGTAAGGCAGTCAGTCAGACTAAATCATTTCATCTGTAATAAAGCCAGTATACAACTCCATGAGAATAGCAGACCTAAATATTTGTGTTTTACCAACTCACAGGGGATACACAAAACACTATCATTCCTCCCTGACTGATGAAAAAATAAAGGGCAATTTCATAGTAACTTCAGCGCTTGCTAACTTAATGGTTGAACTTTCAGAAAAGCAAGTAAAATTTCTAAGTGTTTATAAGAAAGCAGAGAGAATGCTGCAAAAATTATATGGCTGGCACGGCAGGCCATGGAGAAAGCCAGAAACATTGCAAGAGTAACCAAACTACAGAGCTATTTTAAAACCGAAAGTCAAACTGCTTTTAACAGGTATTAAGTATTTTATACAGCAAAATTATCCAATGCATATAAGTTTTTTGATATCACAAATAGACGTATTTTAACCATTAGAAAAAATTTAGTTACACAAAAAAAACTAAACTGCTGTGACAAGAATATCCATACAATATTATTAATTGGCTTTTTAAAAAATGACCAGAGAATTTCAAAATGACTATGAATGATCAAGTGTGACTTCTGTATTTTCTAGGTAGGTATTGATGTTAAGAATATGGCCTTCATAGAAATATATTCCATTCTATCTTATTTTCATGTGTTAATCACAGTAACAATCTACAAACAAAAATGAATTGACTCAGAGAGCTTCTTTTAAAAGCTTTTATTAAAAATAAAACATTTTGAAAAAAATAAAATAAAATATTTTGTAAATCATACATTAAAGAAAATACTAACAGATTAAAATCCCCCTTCCATATTATTTTTGAAATAAGAGTCTTCATGCCATAGAAAAATGTTGATAGCTTTGATCCTCAAAATTCCTTTCATATAACCTAATGGGTATATCACTTCTGGAATTTCTTCAAACTTAACTGAAATGTTAAAGAAAAGGAGAAATCTTTAGATGTTGACTAAAAAAGTTATTCTAATTTTCCTATTTCACTATTTAATTTCAGCTTTTTAAAGTTAAATATCTATTTAAGCTCTGGGTCTGCCCCAGAAGATTTTTAAAAACATCATTACTAAACACATGGGGGTACTCCCAGTGAAATCTCTAAATCCAAATGTCATATACCCTGTTGTAAAAATGTGCACACTATTAGTTAAATATACTTTCCTTCTATATATTTTTGTACCTTTGGCTAAACTCCCCCAGTAAAGTTTTTGTTTACAATTTGTATCCTAAAATAAAAATGTTTGTTTTTTAGACTACAAAAGTCAGTAAATTTCTAAAGGCAGATGCTTCAAATAAATGATTAAAATGTTTAAATGAAGGCCTTCATCATTCAAGAAGGTGACTGGTAATAAAGAGGAAAGCTGAAGGCATATTTACAGTAAATCAAAAAACAATTTTAATTAGTAGCTTCTACAATGATTATTAATGTTTATCTACAAAATACTGGTCTTTGTATTAATTCAAAAGTGCAAGCTTGGTTTCTTAATAAATAAAAAATAATAATATTCTGGTTTTTTTCTATTTTTAAGAGGAGAACAACCATTTTAAAAACAGAAGGTAATTTCCAGGATCCTTCCCCTTCCCCATTTCAAAACTACGAGTTTTATTTTTATTTATCTTTTTGAATTCTTAAAATTCAATGACACTTTCATAACTCTGAGAACCAAAACAGAAACCACCAACTGTAGGAGACAGCCTTGATGCTTTTGATTATATCTTCCTAGAAAGATTTATGATATTGATATTTAATCTTAATAGCTTTTTAAATAATATTCATTGCTAATAAAAGCTAATCTAAATCTCAGTAGTTCAGACAAATTTAACCCATTAGCATATTCTAAAAACAGAATAATTTAGTAAAACCTAAATGACTCATTGCATTAGATTTTAAATTATGTATATTATATATTTTGAATATACATGTCCTGTTAAGATCAGTGTGCACCTTAAACCTGTGTTGGAAATGAACAGGGTACACATTTTTTAAAGGAGAAGCAGCTATATTACCACTGCTCAAAGTCTTCACATCTGGGCACA
Source organism: Sturnira hondurensis (assembly GCF_014824575.4). NCBI lineage: Eukaryota > Metazoa > Chordata > Mammalia > Chiroptera > Phyllostomidae > Sturnira > Sturnira hondurensis. Next base: position 6,216,604 of record NW_028088140.1, on the reverse strand, counting down.
GGAGAGACATTAAAAGAAAGTGTGTACAGCCAGCCGGGTTCCTCATTGGGATGCCTGCCTGTCCCATGGCATCACACTTGCTACTACGTCCTGACTATTGTCAATCAGAATAGCTCAAGTATCTCCACAGGCAAATACCTGCATGTTTTGCTATAAAAAGCAAGGAAAAACCAAAAAATATGAAAGTCTCTATTCCCAANGCTCAAAGTCTTCACATCTGGGCACAGGAGAGACATTAAAAGAAAGTGTGTACAGCCAGCCGGATTCCTCATTGGCATGCCTGCCTGTCCCATGGCATCACACTTGCTACTACGTCCTGACTATTGTCAATCAGAATAGCTCAAGTATCTCCACAGGCAAATACCTGCATGTTTTGCTATAAAAAGCAAGGAAAAACCAAAAAATATGAAAGTCTCTATTCCCAAACTCCCTGTATCCTTTCAAAATCACACCTCACTAATGTAAGTTAGTATGATGCAGAAAGAAACCACAAGTAACCTAAATGATTTCCCCTAAAGACACATTTTAAAGCTAAGGAGAGAACACATTCTTTTTTTCTTGCCTTTTATCTTTTTGTTTTCCTTTTCTCTCAATTTGAAGCCAGATTCTCTAGCTTACTAATGATTTTTATTCTGTTTGAATCCAGTCCCTGTTTGTTATCTTTTGTGATTTTTCTGAAAAGAAACAAGATTTTGTTGTTTACGAAGATAAAACAGGAGGTAGACACTTTATGGACAAAAAGAGAATAACCAAAGGTTACAGTGACGTCAATTTTAATTTTTGCTGAAGGCTGGTGTTTTCTTTTGCAGGTGGGTGGGAGTGAGGGTGGGTGAGGCAGGTGCAAGGAACTGAGTGTTTTCTTAAAGAAGAGGATTTTCACTTCACGCCTGGGTTATCCTAGTTCTAAGGACGGGTCCGCTCTGCCAGCCCTTCCGGGTAGACTTCATAACAGAGTCGGCAGAATCTATTCTCTGGGAAGACTGAAGTTGGCAACTGAATCTCGTGGAAGATTCCACAAAAGGCTAAATTAGGATGAAGTTGTCAACAGGCTTCAGAAAGGCAGAGTTCCAGGCCCCTGAGGCCAAGCAGGGCTCCTTCAGGTCCTTGTCCCCACAGTCTGACACTTTTGGCCTTAGCCTCTCCACTTTTCTTCAGTTTCCCACCCCATTCGTCTGCCAGCCCTTCTTTTTTCCTCCAACCCTGCAAAAAATAAAATGTGCAGTGCTGTTGTTTTGTCCCAACTGACAAAACAGCTAAGAAACAGCAGAAGAATATGACTGCCCTTTTCAAAACAGGCCCTGTGATCCACCCTATTTAAATCTAGCCCTTACAGTAAGTAAAAATGAATAGCGAGGGAGCTGTTTATAAAACTCTCCTGCTTGCCTTCATAATACTCTCATCCACCCCCATCGGCCTCCTAAATGTCCAAATGCAATTATATAATGAGCTTTATTTTCTCACTCTGAAATTCTTCCTTAGTACAAATTGCTAATGCAGCAGGTTCCAGCTGCCTAAATTCCCTAAACAACATTCCCTGCTCCATAAAAAGCTTGCAACTGCAAGCACAGCAGTCTCGCTCCAGTTCCTAGAACTGTAAACTGACTACCCAGTTCCTTGGCCTGCGAATGTCGTGAAACAAGCAACATGGCTGACTAAATGTTATACAATATCCACGGTTCCATTTCACTCCTACACAGCCAAGAGTGGACAAAGGAGAGGCCGCCCTCCATTTGTTTCTGCCTCTTACATCAATTCCCGAGAACTGTCTCTGCTCCAAAAGAAGCCACCCCTCCCATAGGAAGAGGGTGACACTGAATTTGCACTGCTTTTTATGAAGGCATTTGTCTCACTAAGAGGAAGTGGAGTCCCACACAAAAGATGGCTTTAGGTGACTTGAAAACTGTATATTCTAAAATATAAAATATAGAAAAGTTTGAGTCCTTCCTTTTAAATTAATTAATACAACTTCCGTGCTACATTCGCAGTCATTGACTTTTATCTGACACATATAGCATGTCTCTACCTCTGGCAAAACACTATTCAAAATACTATCCATAACAAGAAGATGCGAATGCTTTGTTTTGATTTTTAAGACTCCAAAGCAAGAGATTCCAAACCTACCCTGGTATTGCCAGACTTCACAACAGCCTTTGTACTTGACAATCTAGCAATATCTACAGTATTTTGCCATGTATAAATCCTTTTTGCCCAAATTTTTGAGGGAAAAATAAGAATGCACATTATGCATGGGTATTACAAATTCTGTATATATAAATGTTTTTAATTCCTTTATTTATGCTTATGCATTAAAATTACAACTCTAGAAAGCAATAACAATATCTGTATGCAAAATAATATGCTGGAATATGATAATCAGTTTTTGTTTCTAAATATAAATGTGTAAAAAACTGAATTAAAAAATTAAAACAAAAGTTTTTTCCTGAAAGTCTGGGCCAAAAATGTGGGTACATATTATACATGGCAAAATACAGGGTAATTACTTTGAGTTCCCTGCACACACCATGATAGTCTACATCTCCCTATCTCTCCCTGTAATGATTCTTTTCCTTGGAATACCCTCTTCAACCTTGTGTACATGGCAAACTCTAACTTAGCCTTCAACAGGTGGCCTATGCTACCCCCACAACCTGTCCCAGACCTTTGCTGCTTGTACATGGACCTTTGCCTCCCCTATCACACAGTACCATGTTTGTTCATGCATCTTTCCCCTCTGTGGGATGCAAATGCCTTGAGGAGCTGGTTTTGTAACTCCTGTGCCTTAAATATTTTGCACTCTTAAAAGGTGCTATAAAAGAGAACTAAATTGATGTGGCTATACAATCACCTCTAATTCTGACCACAATAAGCCTAGCACAAGGCTCATACAGATCCAGTTGGTTGATCCTCAGTCTGTTATCCAATATTCTGAGAAAAAAGAAAAACTGGTCACACTCCTCTGTATCATAATTAGATAAAGGTGGCAGCTGGGGGACTGCAGAATAACTGGCCTAACTTGTCACATCCTGAAACAAATCAGTGTGGAACACAAGGACATCAGTGGGCCTATCAAAATTTGATATTGGCATTGATGAAAATAAAAGACAGAATTTACTGTGTAGAACAGAACAAAACCAGCAAAAATAATTTCAGGAAGACCTGGGATTAGGTAATACTTATAAGTAAAGATGGGAAAACATAAGTGATGGAGGTCAAAACAGAAAATTTTTAACATAAGGACTCTACAAACCAATTTGGTTTTTCTTTTCTTAGTAATAGACTGACCACAGACAAGAATAATAGGAACATTATTCCCAAATTCCTACACAATGCACTGCACTACTGTTTAGGCATCCCAGTGTCAAACTTGCTTTGATAAACACAAGTGCTATGTACTGATTCACGTCACAGCTCCATTCCCATGATTCTGCTCTGAGATTCTCATTCTCTAACAATTTACGGACTATATTCTTTACAAATCTTTCTGGGCCCTGGCTGGTGTAGCTCAGTGGATTGAGCACAGGCCTGCAAACCACACGATCGCAGTTCGATTCCCAGTCAGGGCACATGCCTGGGTTGCAGGTCAATTCCCAGCAGGGGACTCACGAGAGGCAACCATACATTGGTATTTCTCTCCTTCTCTCCTTCCCTTCCTCTCTAAAGATTAATAAATAAAATCTTAAAAAAAAATCTTTCTGGGAATGACCAAAGGAAGAGAGGCAGAAAATGGGAGCTAAAATCTCCTGAGGACCTATGACATGTACCTGGTGCTCACTAAGCACTTTCTATACATCAGTGCACCACCCTCCCAATAAGCCCACTTGACAGGCATAATTACTCTCATGTTCAATGCCACTTTAAACCTAGGTATCTCTGATTCTATATCCAGTATCCCTTCCATAAAGCATACTATTCCAATTCCTAGTATCAGCATTAAGAACAAAAAGTTGGCTTCAAAGGCAAGAGGTATATCATTCACTCATTCACAACTTACCCAGCAGCTACTATGTATGAGTCAGAGCTCTCTTTGCTGATATAAACACAAATTCTGCTACTTGACTTCAAACTGCTCACAGTTTGGTGGGAAAGAGATACGAAACAAATGACTTGGTTTATTCTCTTTTCCCCTAGGTTATGTATTAGGTTTTGTTTTCTCCCCTTTGTCACTTTTTGCAGCCATTTTACTAACTTTCCAAATCTTAGCTGTTGCTTTCCCATTTGTTATTCAAACACTAGTAAAAGATGAGAAACCTAGACCATTTCTAAACGTCTTTACCGCTAGAATCACATTCTGTGGGGAAGTGAAATAAAACAAACCATGGCATTTAAATTTCCTTGCTCTGTTCTTGGTTCTGTGCTGCTAGAGTGTTCACTCGTTCATTTAACCACATATTTTTATTTTAATAAAATCTAGCATAAGGCCAAGTGCTAGCTGGGGAAAGAGTAGTGAAAATGAGATACCCAGTGTTCCTGACCTTGGCCAGGACGGGTGGGGCCCAGTGGGTGGGGTGGGGGTCCGAGAGTGAGTAAAGCCTCCCCTCACAAAAGGCAGTAAAGCTGAGACATGTGAGTTGAGTGAAGCCTGATGGAGGTAGGGGTGGAGGGGCAGAAGGGGAACAGAGAGGAGCCTCCTAAGCAAAGGGAAGAGCATATGCCAAGGCCTGAAGATGGAAAGAACACAATGCTTCCCAGTTGAGCAAAGAGGACAGGTAGTGTGAGGGAGAGTGTATCTTTATCCCAAGGTAAAGCTAGCAAGGTGGCACTGCCAAATGATGCTGGGCATTGTAGCCCACATTCTGGGTTTCAAATCTCACGAAGAAAGCAATAGGCCCTGGCTGGTGTAGCTCAGTGGATGGAGCACGGGCCTGCAAACCACAGGATCGTGGTTCGATTCCCAGTCAGGGCACATGATACATTGTGTCTCCTCAGCAGAGGCAACCATACATTGATATTTCTCTCCCTCTCTCCTTCCCTTCCCCTCTAAAGATAAATAAATAAAATATTAAAAGAAAGCAATAGGAATGTACTGAGGTTGCAGCAGGTCCACTGAACTCACTTAATATTCTTTCCAGTTCCCTTGGCTACCTGTGATTGATGTATTAAGAGGAAAAAACAATGTAAAAAATTATTTTGATGATGGAAGACATATTTTGAATAGAAAGCAGAATGTCATAGAAGAAAGGGTGCCAAATTAATAATGAAAAATAATGAGTTCTATTCATAAAACTATTATCCTGGTAGGTCACTTAATCTCAAATATTTCCATTTCCTGATCTTTCAAATGAAAATACTAAAAAGAATCAAAATTCTTACACATGTAAAAAGCCAATGAGGTAACACATGTGGAAATGCTTTGAAACTCTGAAATATAAGCTCCTTGAGGCAAGGATTTTATCCATTTTGTTCACTCCATATCAGTACCTAGATGATAGATGGAAAGAAGGGAAGGAAGGAGGGAGGAGCAGGTGGTTAAATGGGTCACATAAAGCACCATACGGTGCAAACATAAGCAAGAGGTAGCATGTGTGGACAAAGGCCCACCTAGGAGTGCAGCCCCCACAGGGGAACTCAACAGCACGTTACATGTGCCTGCCAGCCAGCCTGGCGTTCCCTCTGTGCCAGCGCATAGCCACCTCCAGCAGTTAGTCTAGAGAACCTGCCAGGTGGCCAGCCAGCACAGGATCAGAGGCCTGTGACATCCACTTCTCCAGCGTAGTAAGCGAGGGGGTCATTGTGACAAATCCTTCACACTTCTTAACAGACTGGCCCTCTGACAAGGACCCAAAAGCCAAGCCCTATGTACACACCCTTCCCTACTAATATAACCCATCAATTCAGATTCTTATTTTTTGTTTACCAAATGTACTATTCTGATCAAGTTTTACATAATTTGTAAACTTTCCTTACATTGCACCATCTTGGTTATGTGTACCCAATTTCTTAAAGAATTACAACTAAAGATAAAAAAAAGATAAGAAGGAACATATAAAAAGCCTTAGGATGTGCTTTGATATGTATTAGCTTTATAGAAATGATAATAATAGCCATTTGTCTACGGCCATACCACCCTGAACGTGCCCAATCTTGTCTGATCTGGGAAGCTAAGCAGGGCCGGGCCTGGTTAGTACTGGATGGGAGATAATAATAGTCATTTGTTGAACACCAACTTTGCTCCAAACACAGTTTCACACTTGGCCTGATATCTGTAATCCTCACAGCACCCGACAAGGTAACACATTACTGACTGCATTCCATGGAGGAGAAAATTAAGGTTTAGCCCATACATGACTTGCCCAAAATGATGGGGGTTATTAAGCCTGTGTGAAATCTGAGTCTATTAGACTCTATACGATACACATTCTTTCCGCTATATCACATATTATTGCTAAAAAATATTCTAAAAGAGACTGAACTATATTCAGGGAGGTGCAAAAGTAGGTTTACATTTATGAGCACACAAAACACAGTTTGTTCTTGTATTATTAATTACTGTGTTATTTTCCATACGAACAACTGTGAACTCACTTCTGCCCCACACTGTACAATAATAAGAACAACCTGAGCATTTATTATGTGTCGATGCTATGAAGCTTTTTACAAAAATTATCTCATTTAATTCTTTCTACAACCTTGTGAGGTTGGTACTTTTGAGATGAAGAAAGTGAAAGTTAGAGAGACTGGATAACTTTCCAAAGGTCAAAAAACTATTCCGGTAGTGGAGCCTGAATTTTAACCCAGGTCTGCCTGACTCCAAGATGTACCATCTTCACTGCTGCATAAGAATCCATTATTCAAATATTATCAGTATAACTCGTCTGCCTTTGAAAGAGAATGTCAAAACAGAATAACAGGGTCAATAAACCATTTTAAAGATAATACAAGTAACTACAGCATTAAGATACTGTCTCTATTACTAACTACTATCTCAGGTTCTTGTCAACTTGTTCTGTGCCCCAAATGGCCTTTAGAACTATCTACGGCTAGCATTTTCATTACAAGTATTTTTCTCTTTCATTTGGTAAGCAATTTTTAAAAATCTATTTCTTAAATTATCCGTCCAGTCAAATGGAATTCATGTCTCTGCATCCAAGTCTTCAGGCACGACCAAAATGAATGCAGGTTACCTAGTCCACACTTCGCATCATTAACCAGTGTTGAGTGGTAAGGAAGATACTCAAAGTCACTGTGCAAGTTGTTCACACACCATATAAAATACTAGTTTTCACAGTTTCATAACAAAGTCTAGGTGATATCAAGGCTTTTACGATATTTCCAACACGACTGTCTCCCTGTCAGAAATAATACTTTTCTAACCAGGAGTTTCCTTGGGCGAGACTACTCAGCCATATTTGTTAAGACTACTTTTAAACATCCCGTTTGTTATTAAAAGTGTGTCAGCCCAATAAGGTAACCTGAGCTTGTTGATCGACTGATTGGGCAAACTCAAATAGAACTTCCCCAAATCTATTGAGAAGTTTACTCATGTCAACTTCACATTGGCTGGATTTATAAGCCAAATAGCTGGCAAGCTATTACTTGAAACACAATCAGTGAAAAAGAAGCCTGGCGATTCTTGGGAAAACATGGAAAATCATACGTATGTGTGAACTCATACCTGTGTCAACTCTCAAAAAGTAAAATGGAAGTACAGCAGTTACCTAAATACTCCCTAACAAAAGCAAAGACCAAACCTGGATGAAATCCCCAAATTTTGTGCTTAATCTTCACGTTGAAATGTCCCATCAGTATGAAAAAATCAGAATATGTATTTTAAATACTTTTCAAAAATCAGAGTATATGTGTAAAATTAAATAAAAATACTGCCAGAAAAGATTTTAAAAACATAAATCACTTAAAATTACACCACTGTCAACACCGTGTCCAACTTTTTTCCTGGCATATAGGGTATATAAACACTTTGAGTTTCTCAATTACAGGGTTGGGCCACATGTACTGTTTTGCAACTTGATTTGTTTTGTTTTATTTTTGCCATCTGAAAATCAATCAGGGACAACATTCTAAAATCAACAAATACAGCTCTACGTGTTCAGTTCTCCATTGCCAATTTAATCAATCTCTCATTGATGGACAAGTTTCTTTCAACCTTGTGCTTTTATAAACAATACTAAATTGAACATCCTTGTATATACCAGTACTTGTCAGATTAGTCCTTTCAGACAAATTCCTAGAAGTAGAAATACTGTGTCAAAGGATGTGGCTTTTGATACATATTGCCAAACTGCCTTCCAGAAAAATCATGCCAATTGACACTTCTACCAGCAACAGAAGAGAGTGCAGGCTTCCTCAAACACTGACCTACCCTAGTGATGAGTATTCTTTTCAAGATATTTCCAATCTAATAGACAAAATAAATGGTAACTTCAGGTGGCTTTCATTTGCATTTTCTTTTCATAAGTATATTGGTAGATAGAGACAGAAAGTCAGTGTCTACTGCAGAGCTAAAGCTTTGGAGGCAGTCCAGGGTTAGGAAAGCCCTACTGAATATGTTACCTAGGACATCCTGCCTCACTCCCTAAATTGGACACTACTCACCAGAACATACACGTGTCTCAGTATGTTCTGAAGCAGTAAGCATAAACTCTTCAGTGCAGTGCACGGCGTACAAACAACACTCAGTAAACTGCTAGCTGTAGCAGTCACAGTTGTCATCAGAGCAGTAGTAGTATTGGCAGCCATTTATATTTCTTCTCTTGCAAACTGCCTTTTCATATCTTTGGTCCATTTTTTGCTGGAGAATTCATCTTTTGTTTTTTAATCTGTAAGAGTTCAATACAAATTATGGGTAATAACTCTTTGGCTGCTATATATGTTGCCAACGTTTTCCCAACATTGGCAATTAGTTTTTTTTTAATCTTCAATAGAGGATATGTTCATTGATTTTTAGAGAGAGACAGAAAGGGAGAGGGAGAGAGAAGAAAGGGAGGGAGAGAGAGAGGGAGGGAAGGAGAGGGAAGGAGAGAGAGAAACATCAGTTGCTTCCCATATGTGCTTTGAGCAGGAATTGAATCCACAGCCTTTTGGTGTACGGGACAACACTCCAACCAACTGAGACACCCGGCTAGGGCAGTACTAGTTTTTAACTTAATTTTGATGTTATTTATTATATATGTTAATTCTCTTTTCTTTACTTTCCTTTGTTTAACTATTTAGTTTCTGCCATTGATGTCATGCTTACAAAGATCTTTACTACCACAAGATTATGAATAAAGATTGGAAACACAATATATTCTATTACTTTTACAGATTCTTTAATTTAACAGCAAAAATGTTTAATCAGAAATAATTTTGCTATAAATTAAGATTTAACTTTTTCTTTTCTCTCTTAAATGCTATTTTATATTCCCAACACCTTTCAGAATCATTTCATCACTGATTTGAAATGCATGCCACCTTGATGTAAAAAAAGTTTTTGATTCCTTACCTAAGATTCTGAATCAAAGAAATGAAAACAAAGACTTTTTCCCCCTGTTTGTTTTGGAGTTTAGTGCCAAAATTCATTTATTGGCAACGCCAGACCTGACCTAATGTTGAGGCCATTTCTAGTCTTTATTTATTCCATTCAGTGTCATTATTAATGTTTTGCTGTGGAAACTGAAACATGGTGCAAAGCAGGGATTCCCCGAAAACAGGAGAGCATATCCCCCACAGCCCTTGGTTGCAGAGAAGGAAGAGCGGATGATACAGCTAAAGATACTTTTTATAACAATAGCCAGCTGACTGCCTCGGGAAGTGTACTGTTGTGCTTTACGGAACTTTCAGAACATACAGAGATGAACGTGAGGTCACATAGGAAGCTCTGGGTCATTTTTTAAAATAGGCGTTACGTCCACCGTGATACCATCATGGTATCAAGAAGCCATGATGTAGCAGCCATACAGTTTGAAAGGATGTAAACGGGCCCTCCTGGTCTGCCCTGAAGTCTGGTGCCACATGTTTTGGATTAAGACATCTCCTGGAACACCCTCCTAGAGAACACAGAGCAGAACAGATGGAGCTGGGAATTTCGGGCCCTGTGTAAGCAAGCCCAGATTCATGGGAGACTCCTGGGATGCTGAACCATGACTGGAAATGCTGAGCCGCAGACTTCTGCTTTTCTGAAAGACAGTTCCTCTGGGTGGCAATATTCTGAAACTGGACTAGATTGGCAAAGGGAGTCAGGACTATGTGCTTTGGGGTGTTTTAAAAGGAGTACACCAAACTCTTGCGTTGGGAGTCATGCTTCTTGGCCCAAACCCCACAGCTGTTCCAGAAGAGCCTAGGCAGCGTTCTGTGACACAACCACAAATCTGACTAAGAGATGTTGCTAAAAACCCCAAATTCTGACACATGGTTGGCCCCAAACATTTTAAATAAGGGATTGTGAACCTGTGCTAGATTTCCATATATACTCAAACCTGCTTTCAGACTTACTATTGTAGCTATGCCATTCTAATTTCTTTTATTCTGTTAATATAATTAAAATAATAAATGGCTTTGGCTTTTGAATACCAAATCAACTTGAATTTCTGGGACAAACTCCATTTGATAATAATGTATAATAATTTTTCTATTTTGCGAGATCCAACTTCATAGTATTTTGTTAAGAACTTTTGCATCTATGTTAATGAAGTCTATAATTTTTCTTATGTCTTTTATCAAGATTACACTGGCATCTTTAAGTTTACATGCTATTGTGTTTTTATTTAGTATATTGTATAATGTTTTATCCCATGAAATATTAAATCTCATCATTTTTGATTCTTCACTAGTCTCAAACAAAATTTTTCTCAACTTTACATGAATTCTATATATTTCTGATGTTAACCTGTTTTCAGGTGTATGGTTTACAGATATTTTCCACATTCTGTAGGCTATTTTTTCACTTTGTTGATTGTTTCTTTTGCTGTACAGAAGATTTTTTAGTTTGATGTAGTCCCACTTGTTTATTTTTTATTTCATAGCTCGTGCTTTATTTGTCATATTGCCAAGACCCATGTCAAGGAAATTTTTTTGTTTTCTTCTAAAAGTTTTATGGTTTCATGTCTTACATTGAACTCTTTGAGCTAATTTTTATGAGTAGTGTAAAATAGAGATCAAGTTCTGTTCTTTTACATGTGACTACCCAATTTCTCCCAAACCACTTATTAAACAGACTGTCTTTTCTCCAAAAAAAAACACAAAATTTTTCTCAACTTTAGATTTTATCAAATTCCATACAATCACCCATGTAGAAGAAAGCAGCTGACATCACTACTTCATTTACTTAACAAACATGTATTGAACACATAATATGTACCAGGCACTAAGGATTCAAACAGTAATAAGACACTATTCCTGTCCTCAAGGAAACACAATCTAGAGGGAGAAATAAGCAGGGGAACAGATAAGCATAATATAGCAACATAAGTTCTGCATGAGAGGGCAGCCCAGGAGAACAACACAAAGCCCTCCTCCAGGAGTAGAGTACTGTCAGGAAAAACGTCCTCAAGAACTGACCCCTGATTCCTGAAGTAAGTCCCAATTTCTCCCTTGATCATGCCTCGCAATGAGGAGATATATCAAGAAGCTACATTAAGCCTCCAGACCTAACAAGTGCCATTAATATAGAGCTAAATGTGCTTGCTGTCTTTCACGTCAGAACTCGACAGCAAATCCTCTCAAATTTGATGGCTTCTCCATTGGCTCAGCTATCCTGGCTCCCTGTTGATGAGCTGGGGACTGGGCACTGCAGGTCAAGAAGCCACATTTCCCATACCCTCCTCTCCTCAATAACTTCAGGAAGAGGCCACGGGGGTCAAGTGGAGTCATTACAGCTTCAGTTACTAATGGGCCTGGCTCTAGATCCCTTAAGTGCCATCAAGTACTATCACTTATTTCCACAAAGGAATTTTACTTCCTGGGAGAAAATGGTTCCATTTCATGCCTAACATGGTAACAAAGCAAATGAAAACAAAACTGCTGGGTTGTCTCCTGGATAGTGACAGGTACCCAAATAAGCAGATCTAACAAAACCCAGAGATCCCCTGCTTGGACAAACTATCTACCCTGTCCTCAGTTCTATACTAACTCTGGATTCATCACACAACTACAGAGTCCTTTGCAGAGTGACCACAAGAAGCTGTGCATGGAGGATGGGGGAGAGAATACAGTTATTTGTGTTGTTCCTAAAATGGGCCCCAGGGATCTGTCCAGTTATTAAAAAGCACATCTGGAAAGAATTCACCTGTCATGAACCCTGCTTGCTCAACAGGAAAACAAGTGAAAGCACCACAAAATACTCAATCATAGTGATCTCAACTGCTAAGGCTGAAAGTTTTCCCACCTGAGCATCATAAATGAGACAAATTACATAATAGGATAATAAGAGCTGTTGCTGAAAGATGCAATCACAAAATAAAAGGACCTTTCAAAGTCTGAGTATAGTTGGTAATTATCCAGGAATGGCATACAAAGCAGAGCAATTCCAAGGTTCCTGCTTCTTTGTGTTATCGTGAAAATGAGATGGCCACATGCCAAAGATTACACTTTCAGTTACAAGAGATCTTTCTATGTCTTTGGCAATGGCTCTATTCCTTTCTGTTAACTAGAGAGGTGTAGTACACCATTTTGTTTATCATTCTAATATCAAATGCCACAATTCACAAAGTTGCTATCTGTGATATAATAAGATTCACAGCAGGAAAAAATAAAAACTTGCAGTAGTGCTTTAGGCTTCAATTGTTATGGCATGAATTAATCTTGATAAAATTTTTGCCTCGTGAGGAATACCCTCTTTAAAAGAGTACTAGTTAAGCCTGGTTCTCTAATACAAAAAGCAAGACCTGAGAAAAATCAAATATACGAGGCCTGTCTGGAAAAAGTCCAGCTATTGTTAATATAATGAGAACAGTTTGTGTGACATCATGTAACCTGGCAGCCAAGGAGAGTGGACTGGAATGTGCATGTGTGGACAATGACAACTTCACTGTACTAGTCAGAGTGGGTGGTAGATGCCATCAAGCGAGCATGTGTACTGTGTGGCCATCACACTAAAAATGACTGAGTGGGTAGAGCAACAAATCTGCATCAAATTTTGCATTAAGTTTGAACATTCCTCTATGGAAACTATCCAGATGATTCAGAAGACTGCAGCTATGGGCAACTGGTGACTGGCAGTTTCATCACAATGCACCATCTCATGCATCATGTTTTGTGAAGAGTTTTTTTGAGAAACAACAAATAACCGACTGGCAGTTTCATCACAATGCACCATCTCATGCATCATGTTTTGTGAAGAGTTTTTTTGAGAAACAACAAATAACCGACTGGCAGTTTCATCATAATGCACCATCTCATGCATCATGTTTTGTGAAGAGTTTTTTTGAGAAACAACAAATAACCCAGGTGACTCAGCCCTCCCACAGCCCAGACAGATTTTGTGCCCTAAGACTTCTGGTTTTTCCCAAAAGTAAAATCACCTTTGAAACTGAAAAGATTTCAGATCATCAGTGAGATTCAAGAAAATATGATGGGGCAGCTGATGGCAACTGGGAGGACTGTGCAGCATGATCCCAAGGTGCCTACTTTGAAGGGGACTGATGTGCCATTGCGCTATGTACAATGTATCTCCTATTTTCTTCAAGAAATATCTCTATTTTTCATGTTACATGTTGGATACCTTCTGGACAGACCTCGTATGTAGTTAAATACAAAATTATGTTTATCCTCCCAAGTAAATAATGCATGATCTCCAATAAATAAGCCCAACAGAGTTAAGAGTCACTAAGCAGTTAAAATATTTACTTGTTACCAATGCAAGAATAATAACCACAAAAACAATCAGAGCTCTAGACTTTGCAAACATTCAATTGAACTCAGTAGAGAATCACAGGTCTTAAAGTCAGCCCTGGATTTAAATAACAGCATAAACAGCATAATGATGTTTTAGCTCTGAAACCCTGAAAAAATTCATCTCTGAGCTTCCTCCTCTGCAAAATGAGGAACGTACCTAACTCATAGGGAGAGGTTTTTGATCCATAGACATGAACTAAGCGGGGGGGGGGGGGGGGGGGCAAGTATTNAGGGGGGGGACAGGTATTGCTGGAGGGAATGGGGGTACCAGGTGAGGGAGGGGGAGCAAGGAGGAAAAATGGGATAACTATAATAGCATAAGCAATAAAACATACTTAACTTTTAAAAAGTGAAATAGATACAAATTTATAAATCCCAACAATGGATAAGACAGCGGAAGTGCCTGTGTGGGAAGTGCCTAATGAGGAGGCACTCCCCACACAGCTAGTTTCCATTCACATTCTCCACACACTAAATGGTGAAAATACATGTCCCCAGCTTCTCTACCCTTGATGTTTAATATATCAAATTCTTTCCCTTACAAAATACCAACCTCATTTTTCATTATAATATTCTGTAAGTCAATTCTCCTCTTTAGCAAAATTTGAATTTCTTATGCTTTCCCAGCCTTTCATTTCATGCCCCTATGAACATTAACATATCACTGCCAAAGTAGATCTCAAGGGATTTGCAATGGAAGAGTAGGGTAGGGGCCTTGAGTCTTTAAAGGCAGTAGTGGTATCTAGTTCAATGTCTATTTTCCTAGTTAATCGATAATATTTTCTTCTTCAAAACAGAACACTTTGAGAACATGCAACTGCATATCTAAGGAATATGTGCAGCAGCTGATGACAACCAGAAAGAAACTCAGGTGAACAATGCCAGTAATGAGTCACAGGGAACACTGATAGGGAAATATAACATGCTAATGGAGAGAAGATGAACATATAAAAATAAGTCTCTTCCTTACCACATACATGTTACATTCATATACTCAGAATTCCTTTGCAGTAAAATAAATGTCCAAACCTATTTTTAAAAGACTAAAGATACCAATAATTATATACTACATGCCTTATCATTTTGGAAAAATATGATCTCCTTGATAATGAAGCTAGAGATTTCAAGGAGGGGCAAAGTGAGAAATCTTACTCCTACCCTACAAGGAATTTATGTAAGAATCAAAGGGGACTTCCAGCCAAGATGGAGACATAAGTAGATATACTTTGTTTCCTCGCACAACCAAAAGAAGGGCAACAACAAATTCAAAAACAAAAAACAACCAGAACTGCCAGAAAATCAAACTGTATGGAAGTTCAACAACTAGGGAGTTAAAGAAGAAACACTTACTCAGACCATAGGCGGCCAAGGGCGGAGGGTGGAGGGGTAGGTGGAGAGAATGAAAGAAAAGGCACCACTGGCATACTGGACACTCCCACAGTCACATGTGGGTAAACCAGGAGGAACAACTAGGGAACAAGACAGACCCTGAAACCCAGGGTTCCAGTGCAAGAAACTAAAGCCTCGAAACTCCTGGCTGTAAAAATCTATGGGGGTTACAGCAGCAGGGGAAACTCCCAGCTTCACAGGAGAGTCTGTTGGAGATCCACAGGGTCCTAGACATACACAAGCCCACTCACCCAGGAATCACTCACATCAGAAGAGCCCAATTTCCTCGTGGATAGTGGAGGAAGTGACTGAAAGTGGGGTAAGAACCGAGCAAGTGGCATTGTTCCCTCTCTGACCCCTCCCAACAGACAGCACCACAACACTGTGCAGTAGGTTGCCCTCCTGACAAATACCTAAGGCTCCACCCCTTATAACATAACAGGTACACCTGTTAAGACAAAAAAATATGGCCCAAATGAAAGAACAGAACAAAACTCCAGAAAAAGAACTAAGTGACATGGAGATAGCCAACCTATCACATGCAGAGTTCAAAACACTGGTAATCAAGATAGTCACAGAAATGATTGAGTATGGTCACAAAACAGAGGAAGAAGTGTAAGCTATATAAAGTGAAATAAAGATAAATATACAAGGAACCAACAGTGAAGGGAAAGAAAACAGGTCCAAATCAATGATTTGGAGAAGGAAGAATAAACATCCAACTGGAACAGAATGAAGAAACAAGAATTCAAAAATATAAGGAGAGACTTAGGAACCTGCAGTACAACTGTAAACACTCCAATCCAAATCATAGGGGTGCCAGAAGGAGAAGAGGAAGAGCAAGAAATAGAAAACTTAGTTGAAAAGTAATGAAGGAAAACTTCCCCAATCCGGCAAAGAAAACAGACTTCCACAAAGTCCGGGAAACTCAGACAGTCCCAAAGAAATTGGATCCAAGGAGGAACACACCAAGATACATCATAATTAAATTACCCAAGATTAAAGATAAGGAGAGAATATTAAAAGCAGCAAGAGAAAAGGAGACAATTACCTACAAAGAAGTTCCCATTAGACTATCAGTTGATTTCTCAAAAGAAACCTTGCAGGCAAGAAGGGGCTGGAAAGAAGTATTCCAAGTCATGAAAGGCAAGGACCTTCATCCAAAATTGCTCTATCCAGCAAAGCTTTTATTTAGAATGGAAGGGAAGATAAAGTGCTTCCCAGATAAGGTTAAGTGAAAGGAGTTCATCATCAATAAGCCCTTATTATATGAAATGTTAAAGGGACTTATCTAAGAAAAAGAAGATCTAAAAAATATGACCAGTAAAATGACAACACACTCACAACTATCAACAACTGAACCAAAACACACACACACACACACACACACACACACACACACAAACCCACAAACTAAGCAAACAACTAGAACAGGAACAGAATCACAGAAGAGAAGATCACATGAAGGGTTATCAGTGGGGAGGAGACAGGAGAATGGGGGAAAGGGTACAGGGAATAAGAAGCATAATTGGTAATTACAAAATAGACAGGAGAAGGTTAAGGATAGTATGGGAAATGTAGAAGCCAAAGAACTTATATGACCCATGGACATGAACTAAGTGCGGGGGGGGGGGGGGGGGGGGGGGGGGGGGGGGGGGGGGGCCAGGGCGGGAATGCTGTTTGGAGGGGAGATGCAGGGCAGAGAAGGAAAAAGGGGAGAAAAAATTAGACAACTATAATAGCATAATCAATAAAATATACTTAAAAAAATAAAGGCATGGACTTCTCTGGTGCTTAGTTTTTTCATCTCTAAAAAGAAGGTATTGCTTAACAAAACTCAACCTAGGCAACAATCATCAGTAGCAATTAAAACCATTTGGTAAAAGAAATTTTTAAATAAAGAAGAGGGGACTGGATGATGTTCTCCCTTAACTACAAAACACCTGACTTTTACTTGGAAGTAGTACCCTCAGTCACACCTAAGACTACCTGTGGCAAACCCTGTTCTTTGGTCTAAGAACCCAAAACACAACCACTATTCCCAAACTCCTTCTCCTGTACTGTCTCTGTTACCATCAGTATTTAACTAATTATTTTTTTTAATTTTTAAGACTTTATTATTTATATTTAGAGAAAATGAAAGGGAAAAAAGAGAGGGAAAGAAATATCAATGTGTAGTTGCCTCCTGCATGCCCCCTGCTGGGGACCTGGCCTGCCACACAGGCATGTGCCCTAGACTGGGAATCGAACCAGCAACCCTTTGGTTCACAGCCTACACTCAATTGACTGAGCTACACCAGCCAGGGCATAATTTAACTAATTATTAATTTAAAAATTAATTAATTTAACTAATTATTAATTCTCAAAGGGACTTACACATTGAGCTCAATAGAATGGGGTACATGAGCCTGCTTGCTTAGGAAGCTACTACTCAACTAGTTAGGAAGCTACTGCTTCACACCCTAGGGGATTACAGCCTTACTTTGCCAAGGGGATTGACACTCCTCCTGTCTCCCCTCCAGTATCAGATTGTTGTGGGCATACTGGGGGATGATGGACCATAGAGGCTTATCAGTCTTAACTATGGGAGGAATCTATCAAAAACCCTCAAAAATGTGGGAAGTTCATTGGCCTATATGCAAAAGCTTCCAGTCCTGTCCAAGCTAATACAATCCCAGGGGAACTCTCTTTCTTATCGATGACCCACACTTGCACAGTGTCCTCACGTGTTCTTGCCATGGTGCGTGGCCCTCACAGCTGCATGGCCTGTGGCCATGCAGACTCCACACGCAGGCTCCACGTGGGAGCCTGAATACCATAGTACAGCAATGCACTGCAGCTTGAAATAAACACTAAACTAATTGAATGTTGGGCTGGACTGTACTTTAATATAAAGCAGAAGCTTTGGACACTGGCTTTTGCTTTGGCCTTGCTGAAGGCAAGATTGGACCTTTTCAATGGTGAGAGGGATGGAGATGGAAGATTGGGAAGTCAGAAGGGAAACACCCTTGATTTTTCATCATCAATAAAGTTTATCATGAAACCCCATCCTCTGGTGCAGGTCTCAGGAAATTGTTTTCCTCACAACACTGTGAGAACTTCACTTCCACCAATAACATCACCATTCTAGATATCAGAAGAGCTAACATTCACTTTGCAGCCTCCTTTGAAACAGTCATGTGACAGTTTTGGCCAATGAAACAAAAGAAAGGGTGTGTTTGGTATTTCTGAGACTATTGCTTTTCCTGATAAAAAGTGATAGCCTCTTTCCCCTTATCTTCCAGCCTTTCAGATACAGCGTTGGTAGGTGAAGCTATCTTGCTACCGTAAAAGAAACACTCTCCCAGATGCCTTTGGGCAATGAACCAATGTCAGATGGAGCCTACCTCCAGACTTATCATATGATTAAAATAAATCTCTACTTTTTTTTTGCCATTGTCAGTTTGGTTTTTGTGTTTTTGTTTGTTTTTCCTACTTGCTGCCAAGCACATTCCTAACTGATATACTGTTTACCAGATTACTAGGCTTAGAGAACCAAATATCTTTCTGAAACCAAGAATGCAAATCTCTTCAACTAAAAAATATTCATATGAAAGTTTATAGGAAAAGAACACAAAGAAGGAAGTAAACTTCAGAATCTACTTATTTTGTGTCCCTAAAATCAGCTCTCTGTCTGTTTTCATTTTAGGATCAGAATCTCAAGATTAGAATTTTAAACACCTGAACTCTAATAGGCATCTGTCTGGTCTCTGCTTGAATTATGTATAACGATGATGAGGAATTTATCACTTCTAAAAGGAGCCCATACTGTCTTTGAACAATAATTTTAGAAAGGTCTTTCTTATATTAACCTGACATTTCCATTTGTCCTCCTCTACCTCCTGAGAAACAGAGAAAAGAGGGAATCTCTTTTATGAAAGACAGACATCCAAATGGTGGAAAGCAGCTGAAATATCACCTCATCTGCACATTGATGTTCACCAATTCCTTCAACCTTTTCTCCTAAAGAGACGCAACAGGTTCTAATGCTGCACCATTCAATAATGCTAGCCCAAATGTGTAACTTAAAATTTTCTGGCACCAGAAAACTGCTGGCCACATTTTTTAAGGTGAAATTAATTTTAAAATTTTATGTAATCTAATATATCAAAAATATTAATTCAACAAATGCTCAAAATAAAATAAGAATAAGATATTTTACATTTTTTCACTAAGTCTCTGAAATCCACTATGCATTTTCCACTTCAGGACATATCAGTTTGGAGTAGTCAAATTTTCATTGTTCAATAGCTACATGTGGTAGAAGCTACTGTACTAGACAGCCCAAGTCTAATGGAAAGACATATGCTATTTTCTGTGGAGGGACAACAGGTAGTGTTTGGTTAATCAGATAGATTTCAAAAAATATTATAGTGCCAAGTTTGTCAATCTAGAATACTGCACAGATCTGTTCTCAAGGAGTGCAAGGAGCAATTACAACTCATGGACCTCTGAGACTATGCTCTTGGACTTCAAGGGGTCAATGCTCCCCAACTGAGAAACTGTTTTCAAAAGCAGCTTTTTCAAGCTTATCCCTCTAACTAAAGATATAAAAAATTCTATTTTTATAGAATTTGAGGAGATCTAAATCCCACTTTGAAAATTCTGTTGGAATAGAACCAGGAGGTCTTTATTCTCATTTCAATTATGCCACCAAACTAAGTTAAAACAAATTTATTTTTCCAGGCCCCTTTTCTGTAAGGATAACCCACTTTCTCACTAAACAGTGCTGCTCTAAGCACTCACAAGCCATCCTTCCAATAATCCATTCTAGAATTCTGCCCACAGTCTATGTTTTTGAACCCATATTCCTTACTATTGAAAATCAGGACTGCATTTAGCCACCTTTATAATTCCAACATTTTCCTACTCGTCAAAATTTCATAAAATAAAATTAATAAATGTTCTCTATGTTTTTTCAGTGTCCAGGAATAGTATTCTTCTGGATCAAAAATCTTAAACTCATTTTGAGCAACTAAACAGTCTTATACAATGTATTGAACTTTCTCAAGTGTTAATTTGATGTCATCAATGATTTTTTTCTGGCCTGTTCAGGATGAACATTCCTACATTTTATTTACTCATTTTAAAAGTACTTGTTGAGGCTCTACTGTATATACCAACACAATGGGAATATAGATGAGACATGATGAATAAAGCAAGAAAAGGCAGTTCCTGCTTGCAGAGAGCTGACACTCTCATGATGAATGAAAAACAAATAAGCAGGGCAATTTCAGATAATAAAGAGAAATGATAGTACAGCTAACATCTGAGAGTATATTATATACCAGATACCCTTCTAAATATTAAGTAATTTAATCCTCATAACAACTCTATGAATATATACTGTTATCATCAACCCATTTTTATACATGAGAAACCGTTTCAGTGCTAGAAAGGACAGAACAGAGAAATTGTAAGAGGGAGTTCCTGGTATACTACTATAGTCTAGGAGGTCAGGAAAGGTCTCTCTGAAGTCATCTGGCCTGGGCCTTGAAAGAAGAGCCACCTCACTCAGATCCAGGGGTGAGTGTTCCAGAGAGAGGGGACAGCAAGCGCAAAGGCCCTAGGACGGGATGAACCAGGCAAGACGCACCTGGAGATGGGGTGGTGAGGGGTGTTTAGGTGGGCTTTAGGAATGGAGAGAAATAAAATGGGGCTGAAACATACAGAGGGAGGAGACAGCAGTAGGAGGTAAAGTTGGAGAGGCATGAGCAGAAGCCAGTTTATGATGATGAGTCTGTATTTTATTACAAGTACGATGGAAACCCCCTGGAATACTTTAAGCTGGGGAATGACATGATCTGATTTACATTTTTAAAAGATCCCTCTGGTTGCTATGGGGAATGAATTGTAGGAGGAAAGTAGGGAATCAGAGAAAATAGTTAGGACAAAGAAGATGGAAGCCAAACAGCAGCTGAGTAGTTCTAGCTTCCCTCTGCCATCTGTTAACATTACAGTATCAGCCCAGAGCAACAAGCTGGTTTCCTTTTGTTTCCTGGCCTACCCTTACGCACCCTGCTGATGGAGTGAGTCACTTACTCTAAGTTACACTGAGGATGAGAGAAGAATTGAGGATCACCCTTCAGATCCTTTGGCTTCTGATTCCAACCTGAACTCAAATGAGGGGAGCATGTTCAAACCATTTAAAGGCAAGGAAAGCAGAATACAAGGGCAACCCAGTCAGTGATCATCTCCAGTTGCTGCTCAAGGAAGCCCAAATGTATACAGACTTCTCTCCATAAACAATTCACAATTCAAAACCACAGGATTCAAACAATCCTTAAATTCTGGGAGTTAACTAATAATGCTTTATTTCTCACTGAAAAGATTATACTAATGAATCTAAACATGCTGAGGTGAACTGTCTATAAACACTGATGCTAATTCTTCCCATCTGCATATGTACCTGCTACTTATCCCATCAAGAAGTCGAGTTTACTTCTTCTTTGAATGTGGCCTGGCCTTGTAACTCCCTTTGACCAACAAAATGCATAAGTTATGCTGTGCCAGTTCCAGATCTAAAAAGAAGTGGCATCCTCCATACTCATGCACTTGGAACAGAACCACCATGCTATAAGGAAGACGCTCTTAGGTACTGGAGAAAATGAGGCCTTATTTCCATGAGAGAACAAAGGTGCCCAGGCCTACAGCCAACATAAGACATGTGAGTGAAGCTTTCTTGGATATTCCAGTCCCCACCAAGTTCTAAACTCAAAGAATCTGCTTTATTAGTAACACTAGTCAAAACTACACAGAACAGAAGAACCACTCAATTGATCCTAGCCAACACACAAAACTGTGGGAAATAAAGTTTTAAGCCACTAAATTTTGGAATAGTATGCTATGCAGCAATAGATAACTTAAATAAAAATGTGTGAGTTGTTGATTCTACAGGCCCTTTGTAAACATGAATGAAAGCTGAGGAAGCTAAACAGATCAAACCAATCAGAAAAACCCACTGATGAAAATATTGGGTTGGCCAAAAACATGGAGATGTTTAGTTTTTTCTGTAAAATAAAAGACTCATTTTTCATTTTCACCAGTAACTTAACTGATTTGGATATTTTGAGTACGTTGGCTATCTCTTGCTATTGGCTTCTAGTGGGTAGAGGCCAGGAGTGCTGCTGAACATCTTCCAGTGCATAGGACAGACCCACAGCAAAGAATCATTTGGCCAAACTGTCAATAGTACCAAGAAACTTTGCAAACCACTTTAGACATGTTTGATCAGTCACAGCACCTTCTCCATATACCGCATAAATCATTTTTAGTGTTTCAGTTGTTTTTACCTTTCTTAAAATAATAAAGTATAATATGTCAAAATGTTGTGCATTCTTCCATCTTCAATACTAAAATAGCTCCAAAAAATTCACCAATTTTGATAAGTTTTTTCAATGCATGCTGTTATGACATCTGTCACAATACAATATAACAAAATCGTTTTTGAATGATGTTCAAACGAATGATGTTCTAGTAACTAAACATTACTAGAACTATCATACAGAAAAACTAAATGAGCTTTTTGGCCAATCCAATATTTCATTATTGTTTAATTTCTGTGGGAATTTAGCCTCTTCTGATTTCTAGGAATATGTATTTATTTCACATTAGAAGCTTAAGAACTCTGATTTCTCATATTCAATTAAATTTAACACATTTTTAGTAAGAATCTCTTATGTACTTCATGAGTAAATAAAAGATGAACCAGCTGAGGCTCTGACTTCTAAAAGTTTATATTCAAGGGAAAGAAATATATGTACACAAACACTTCAGTTGAAGAAGAATGTGCTTATGTGATAATCAAGTCATGTAAACATTAAGTACAATGGGTTAAAAGGCATCATTCATGTGGAATTTCAACAGGTCAAGACAAAAAGCAGACTATTTCAGACAGAAATACGAACAAAAGCAAACACAAAGAAGTGGTATATAATACAAAGTATTTTTCAGGAATGACAACTGAGAACCAGCTATTCTGGTCCAAATGAATCACTCCCTGTGTAACTATTATAATGCTTATCATATGGAGCAACAAAAAAAAACGGTTTGAAGGACCCAAGTTGTAATATGAGGACCCTGATGTCAGAGTGTTGAAACATATAATCTATAAATGCATCATGTACACTTTTGTTTCTCTTTCACTCTACCTTGCAGGCACCCAGCAACATTATCTTGTTCTCCACTTTGCTAAATCCTTTCCACATTACAAGGTTCTACAATCACTTATTTATTCATTCATCCATCTTTTATTGGGAACCAGCTATTTGCCAGAGACTGTTCTAGATGCTGAAAATACCATAATGAACAAGGCAGACAACAGCCCTGCATTCACTGAAATAAACATTAATGAGGGGTAGGAAGTAGACAGGGTGGGTGGTCAGAGAAGGCTTGAGGGGGCCAGAGATCTAACTGACCAGAGATATATTGAAGTGAGAAAACAAGTCATGGTAATATCTGGGGGGAAAGCATTCCAAGCAGAAGAAGGAACTAGTGCAAAGGTCCTGAAATACCTGCATATTCAGAGAAGGCCAGTTAGTGAGGAAAAGGAGATAGAAAAAGAGATTTAAGAAACAAAACACGTAACGGCCAATCTTTTGGATTTTATGTTTTCAGTGTGATGAACAGCCTATCTCCTTGCACCTTTTCCCAGCCCCCAACCCAGTCCCAGCTACCTCTACTGATCACTTCTTATACACATATCACCTGCGCTTTTATTTTTCCACTCAGTCTACATTCCATGGATTTCTATTCATCTTTTATGCATTAACTATGTCTCAAGATATAGGGCAAGAATTCTGTCTTACTCTCTTTTGCATTCCCAGGTTCTGGCACCTAAGTAGTGCTCAATACATCTTTTTGGAAGGTGATGATGATGTAATCCCTTGAAGTCCTTTCCAGCTGTAAGATCTATGATTCCTTTCACCTCGTTCAACAAATTAGTTTGCACAATGACTTCAGATGACTGACATCTTTCTAGATATTTTGAGATTACACTCATAATACCACTTTTAGAGTTCCCATCCATCAAATGATTGGGATGAATCAGAGTTTTTGTTTAAATGAAGGTTTCACCACTTGGAATGGAGTCCCCTTACATGAAACTACATATTAGCATGTGTACTTTAAGCCACTTGAACCTCAGGAGAGGCATAAATTTGCTAGTAAATAAATGCTATCCTGCCCTGGCTGGTGTGATTCAGTGGACTGAGTGTCAGTTTGATTCCCAGTCAGGGAACAAGCCTGGGTTGTGGGCCAAGTCCCCAGTGGTGGGCAGGCAAGAGGCAACCACACACTGATGTTTCTCTCCCTTCTTTCTACTTCCCCTACCCCCTCCATAAAATATAAATAAATAAAATATTTTTAAATGCTATCCTGATGTGATCCCATTGTCACCCATTAAAGATGGCCTCAAATTCTTTGTTGCTTCTCTCAGTGAAAAGTGGAGAACAAGTCCCCTCTTCTTGAGTGTGAGTTAATCATAATGACTTATTTGAGATGTATCATTCTGGGACTTATGAAGCTATGCCATAAGAAGCCGTGAGCCCTATAGTTTCTATCCACACCTTTTGGAAAGGGTCCCTCTAGATACCCAATGAAAGCACACATAGTGAGATCACCTGTCAGTGCTCAGACCAACAGCCCCAGCTGAGCCACCTTGTCAAGAGTCAGCATCTACTGTCAGCCATCTCAGCCCAGGAACCAGACATATGAGTGAAGATGCAATCTTAAAAGTGGGTCATCCAGCCCCAACTGCCTCAGCCTACACCATGTGGATCAGAGACAAACCACCCAACTGAGCTTCTCCTAAATTCCTAACCCACCAAATCATGAGCAAAATAAAACAACTATTTCAATTCACAAAATTTTGATGTAATTTGTTATACAGGAATAGACTTTTTTAATTAAAAAAATTATCACACAACATCACAACTCACAAGAGTGCCTCTCCTACAATCATTTATAAAAATAAAAAATACACATAGTCCATGGTTTGCCCTATGTCCAGTGACTGCTCTGCTCAGAGATTTGATTCACATGACATGAGGAAGACAGGTAATTTTTGAATGAGTATCCTAAATCAATCTTACTAATAAAATTTCAGGCCAACAAAAGTCACTGAAATTTATCAAATGCAGAAGTCATAGCACCCATTTGGAGAATACAGGTGACAGAATTATGCTACTGTGCAAATTACACATATTTTCACTGTTATCCTGCAGGCAAGGAAACAATTACATAACTAAAAACACATGGATGGGCCCTGGCTGGGTGTCTAAGTTGTTTGGAGCGCCGTTGCATACACATAAAGGTGAGGGTTTTCTTCCAGATAAGATGGAGGTGTAGGTAGACACACTGTGCCTCCTCACAAAACCAAAATAAGGACAACAACAATTTAGAAACAAAAAGCAACCAGTACCGACAGAAAATTGAACTGTATGGAAGTCCAACAACCGAGGAGTTAAAGTAGACACACTCATCCAGACTGGAAGGAGGGGCAGAGTTGGGCTGCCTGGCAGAGAGGAGTCGAGGCAAAGTGCTGGTTGGCAAAACCCAGGCGCACGGGGTGGCAGCGGACAGACCCAGCGAAGGGGTGGGTTGTGGAGGGGCGCAGCCCACAGGTAGCTCGCGGACCAGATGGTCCCACATTCGTGTGCAGATAAACCAGGCAAAACTGGAGAGCAAGACAGACGGCGCAACCCTAGGTCCCAGCACTAGGAAATACAGCCTCAAAATACCAATTGAAAACACCTGTAGGGGTTAGGGGTGCCAGGAGAGACTCCCAGCCTCACAGGAGAGTTTATTGGAGAGACCCGCAGGGTCCTAGAACATACACAAGTTCACCTACCCGGAAATCAGCAACAGAAGGGCCCAATTTGCTTGAGAGAAGCGGAGGAAGTGACTGAAATCCGGTAGAGAGCAGAACAAGAGTCACTGTTCCCTCTCGGACCCCTGCCCCACATACAGCATCACAACCCAGCAAATGGGTTGCCCCACACTGGTGAACAGCTAAGGCTCCGCCCCTCATACATAACAGGTGCATCAAGACAAAAAAAAAAGTCCCAAACAAAAGAACAGATCAAAGCTCCAGAAAAATACAACTAAGCAACGAAAAGATAGCCAACCTTTTGGATGCACAGTTTAAAACACTGGTAATCAGGACACTCACAGAATTGGATGAATTTGGTTGCAAACTAGATGAAAAAATGAAGGCTATGCCAAATGAAATAAAGGAAAACGTACAGGGACCCAATAGTGATGGGAAGGAAACTGGGACTCAAATCAACGGTGTGGACCAGAAGGAAGAAAGAAACATCCAATCAGAAAAGAATGAAAAAACAAGAATTCAAGAAAACAAGGAGAGTCTTAGGAACCTCCAGGACATCTTAAAATATTCCAACATCCGAATTACAGGGGTACCAGAAGAAGAAAAAGAAAAGCAACAAGTGGAAAAGTTATTTGAACAAATAGTAAAGGAGAACTTCCCCAATCTGGCACAGGAAGTAGACTTCCAGGAAGTCTAGGAAGCTCAGACAGTCCAAAAGAAGTTGGGCCCAAGAAGGAACACACCAAGACACATCATAATTAAATTACCCAAGATTAAAGATAAAGAGAGAATCTTAAAAGCAGCAAGACAAAAGGAGACAGTTACCTCTAAAGGAGTTCCCATAAGACTCTCAGCTCATTGCTCAAAAGAGACCTTGTAGGCAAGAAGGAGCTGGAAAGAAGTATTCCAAGTCATGAAATCCAAAGACCTACATCCAAGATTGTTCTATCCAGCAAAACTTTCATTTAGAATGGAAGGGCAGATAAAGTGCTTCTCAGATAAGGTCAAGTTCAAGGAGTTCATCATCAATAAGCCCTTATTATATGAAATGTTAAAGGGACTTATCTAAGAAAAAGAAAATAAAAAACCATGTATAGGGAAATGACAACAAACTCACAATTATTAACAACCACACCTAAAGCAAAAACAAAAGCAAACCAAGCAAACAACTAGAACAGGATCAGAACCACAGAAATGGAGATCCTATGGAGGGTTACCAACAGGGTAGTGGCAGGAAGAGAGAGGGGGAAAAGGTACAGAGAATAAGTAGCATAGATGGAAGGCAGAAAATAGGGGGAGGGTAAGAATATAGCTTACCCTCCTTACAATGGGAAATGTAGAAGCTAAAGAACTTATGACACATGGACATGGACTAAAGGAGGGAAATGTGGGTGGGAGGAGGTGTGCAGGGTGGAGGGGAGTGGAGCAGGGGAATGGGACAACTATAATAGCATAATCAATAAAATATACTTTAAAAAATAAATATTTTTTAAAAGGTGCGGGTTTGATCCTAGTACAGGGCACATTTGTAGGTTGCAGGTTCCATCCACAGTTGGGGCACATACAAGAGACAACCAATTGATGTTTCCCTCTCACATCAGTGTCTCTTTCTCAATGTCTGTCTCTCTCTCTCTCTCAAATCAATAAAAATATACCCTCCAGTAATTTTTTTGAAAAGCATGATGAGACTTAAAACAGAAATAAAACATACAATTCTACCATAAAGATATAAAGATCCAACTGCTAAGCAATGATTGTATGCAACAGTAGGAATTTCTGAAATTATTCTTAATTGGATGCTACCAGAATGGAAAACACTCAATTGTAAGTGGTCCTCCCTTTTTGAATATCCTTTTGTTTGTATAAAGGAGCTCTATTATGAAAACAAAACCTCCCCCAAATGGGCAGGCATTTGTATCCTCATCAGTACGAATTTCACTTCTCCCAACAACAGTCATGGCAGACCCTGCAAGAAGAAGGCTTCTGGAAAAGCAACTTGCTCATTCATACCCCACCTATTCCCCTGCTTCCCAACTAGCTTCTTCAAGTCTTACTTGGTCCTCAAAAAAAAAAGAACAAATTTCAGTAACAAATGCTTTAAACCATCATTTTTTCACCTAAACTACTACTTTGAAGTGTGTCTCATCACATTCCATAACTCACATTTGTCATAGTATGCATTCACACTCACCATTGGTACACAATTTTTTTAAAAATCAACAAAAGGCAGTCACTTCTTAAGAAAATGTTTTACCTTAAAAGCTAGGGGCATAGAATGGAAAAATGGAAAAATGCTTTTAAAGGAAAATATAATCTTCCAGCTACATTATTTGCTTAAAAATTAATTCATTAGCAATAACAACAATAAAATCATAAAAGGAACCAAAATGTCAACTTTCCATCACTGGGTACATGTATTTTTCAAAATAAAACCCCAGAAGTTAATTAGAAAAGAGAACTGTATTAACCTCTGAGGAGAATACTGAATGGAAGATTACCCATTTCCTTCACCCAGAAACCACTCCGTAAGCAGCAGTAAATCACTAATTCAGCAAACCCATGTCTAAAAACAGATGTACTGATATTCTTACACTGCAGTACGTTTCTAAAACTGCTTAAAAGGCACAAATAGATGGTAATATCATCAAAAATAAATGGAACATTTATTGACATTTAACATTAACAAAATTGACAAAATATATGTGGCTCTGACAATCAATAAAATGAAAGTTAACAGGAATTTAAGAAATGAAGTAGAAGACATAAATTGTGTCCTATTTATTTAAGTAACATTAGTAACTCCAAGTCTTCCAGATCTAGGAGCCATTACTTACATGTTAAATTCAAAACAAAAGAAATGTGTTTAGGATTATAACAAAAACTAGTTTGACTGAATGTCAAACCACAATGACACTAAGTTTCTTGTACCTTCTGTACAACCAAGAAAGTCAAACCTTGACCATGCTGTTCTCTAATGCAAAAGCACAGTTAGTGGAGGAAGGGATGCATGTTCCTTCAAAGCTACCTCTTCCACATCACTGTGGTGCTCTGTCTGGCATGTTCAGGCAAACAGGACACTGTTACCAGGTCCTGGAGGACATACCTTTCCTATCTGGAATGGTCCTGCCTCAAAAAAAGACCTGTTACTAATATATGCTTACATAAAAAGGAAACTGTAGCATATAGGAATTTAATCATAATGTTCTCAAAGCCCCAAATATGGAAAAAAATTAGTAATTTCAAACATCAAATTATTTCATTTAATCAAGTAATTTTTTCCCATTTCAGAAACCCCTGTGAACATCTGGTCCATTAAGACATCTACTCAGTAAATAATTATTAATGCCTTCTAAGGGGCAAACACTATCCTAGTCTGTAAGGATAAAGGGTGAACCAGTTAGGCAGCCCTCCTTCTCAAGTCTAAGGATAACACTCTGGTGGAGGAACACACAAATCCAATCAAGCACAGAGGATGATTTCAGATAGTGTTAAATTCTCTGGAGGAAATATTGGGCTGGCCATAAAGTTTGCTTAGTTTTTTCCATACGATAGATTTAGTAGTGCTTAGTTGTCTTTAACTTCATTTGAAACAGTTTTGTTAGATCGTACTGTGACAGCGGTCATATCATTGCACATTTTTTTTAAACTTATCAAAACTGGTGAACTTTTGTGCAGCCACTTTAATATTAAAGATGGAAGAAAATATGCAACATTTTCAGCATATTACACTTTATTATTTCAACAAAGGTAAAACGCAACTAAAACATTAAAAAAATGATTTGTGCCCTGTATGGAGAAGGTGCTGTGACTGATCAAACATGTCTAAATTGGTTTGCGAAGTTTCTTGGCACTATTGACAGTTTGGCCAAATAGTTCTTAGCTGTGGGGCTGTCCTATGCACTGGAAGATATTTAGCAGCACCCCTGGCCTCTACCCACTAGAAGCCAATAGCAGGAGATAGCCCATATACTCAAAATACCCAAATCAATAGAGTTATTGGTGCAAATAAAAAGTAAGTCTTTTATTTTACAGAAAAAAAAACTAAACAGACTCTTTGACCAACCCAATAAAGTAGGATAATATGATAGAAAGTGACTTGGGAGGTATCTAATTTGGGCTGACCGGGCAGCCTCACTAAAGAGGCCTGACACCTAATTAACAGAGGGAGCTAATTATAGAGCAAAATGAGGAGCAGGGTAAACCAGAGAGATGTAACAGCTAGAACAAAGGCCACGAGGTAGGAACTAACTTCGCTGACTGGAGAGACAAAGGAGGCCTGTGTAGCTGGAGAGGTGAGAGGGAGGATGGTAAATGTGACCAGAGCAGCTGCAGAGCTTTCAGATCTCAAGGGCCTCATGGGCTCTGGGGAGAAGTTCCAATTTAACTCTCAGCACAATGGGAAGCCATAAGAGGAGCGTTTACACAAAGGAATAATATAACCTAGTTTGTATTTTTAAACAATGGTTCTGGCTGCTATGTGGAAAATGGATTGTAGAAGGAGTACATGTAGAGGCTATTGCAGTGATCTTGGCAAGGGATGGAGAAAACCAGACAAATTTGGGGAATATTTTAGGAGACTTGCTGATGGAATAAACGCTGGGCAGGAGGGTTGGTGTGGCAAAAGATGAAAGTACAAATGATTACTGGATTTGGGGCTGTAACAATGGGACATCAAGATTTCTGTTCTGTTTGATTTAGTGTCCTCATTTCTTCTTCTACTGGAGAACTGAAATTAGAAGTTTCCTAATCCAGAAATCTTTTAATTAAAGTATTAAAAGACTGGAAATTATAAAATTTCCAGAATAAATAATTTGCATTTTTGCTATTTTGCTGTACTAATTATTCATAGAGGCTCAGTATAATTTCAAGATAAGTATGCATGAAAAATCAAAAGCATATGCAAATCTACATGTGATAGGATTTCATATAGCTACAGACACAGAGTACATGTATAAAATATCCCCCTAAAGTCTGTATCTGAGTTAATATTACTGCATAACTGCCAATTGCCTGGTTTTGACACGGTACTGTGGTTATGTCAGATATCATCATTGAGGGGTGCTGAGTGAAGGGCACCTGAGACCACTCTGTACTATTTTTTTAACTTCTTGCTTTAACTTACTTGAAAGTAAAAAGTTATTTAAAAACAAAACAAAACTATCTGCTGAAGGACAGAGAACCCCTAGGGAAAAGCCAATCTTTGAGCCTAGATCAACTGATTTCTACTTCTTTTGACTATACCACAAGTTCTATTCAAATTTTTAAAACCTTAAGAAAAAGCATCCCCTAATTTGCATCTATTTTCTTTAGTGAGTAAAGAATCTATATTTTTGTTCCATTTGAAGTTGGTAAGAACCTTTGGCTGGATCACTTCTCTGTCTTCAAGCATGCAGTCAGTACACAGCAACCTAGGAGCAAAAACCTGCATCTGGCTGGCTCTGGGAGTGTACAGTAGGTGTGGAACACTTCTAAAGCAATGAAAACATCTATCCTTTCATTTTCTGAGTGGATGGAACAAAACATCAATGATTTAGCCCATTTGTGAAATGAATCAGAATGGAACTTACCAAGTATGAGTGGCCCAGAGTGCAAAGAAGCATTGGTCTCAAAGTGGATGATTCTATCCTATTTATCCAGGGCCACTGCTCTCGTGACCCTCAAAGAGCTACCAGTAATGCCAAAAGACCCCTTCCCATCTGCAGGCCTACCTCAGTGCCTACAAGGTATGCTTGCCTAAAAGAGTTGTGGGTTTTGGTTTCTTTGTTTGTTTAGTAAGATGTAGAGGAGAAATGTGACATATAAATTCAGGGTGGTGGTGAGGCAGGATCAGAAGAAGGCAGGAAAGTTCCTTGGCAAGTGGAATGGGGAAACTGAGGCAGAGAGCCAATTCAAACTGGCCCCAACCAGCACCTTGACAGACCAGCCTCCTTCCTTGCGCAACTACTCCCTTAAGCACTAAGCCCCCAGGACAATGAGGTTCTCATCAGCAACAAATAACCTTAGAAACAAAGCTTCTGTTGACAACACAGACAAAGTTTTGGTCAAACTACAGATAACATCTAGACCTCAGTTGTATTTCAGCTCCAGGCCCAGAAAAACAGCAAAACCAGATGAGGCCATGCATAGCTAGCATCAGAGGCGGATGCCATGACCAGTGACGCCCTACCTTAGCCCCAACCCATCAGTAGAGACCTGTATGTTCATTTTGATGAATCAGCATATTAAAAGACACACCTGAAAAGTTGATGAATATTTTTTTGAATATTTTATTTATCCTACCCTGAGACCTCCCCTAAAATATCCACCATGAGAAAACAAAATAAAATTATTAAAAAACAGACCCAGTACGTGCTCTCTCTTTATAGCATACGAACACATTTCTTCTTCAGGAGTGTAGTTTTGCTTTCTTTCTCCTAAGCTCCAAGGGCTTTAATTTTGCTTCTGTAACTTCTTTCCTGAGTCCACAGCTCAACTGGCTCATTTCTTCTGCCTCTGTGACTTTCTTTCTAAAAGGCCAGGGCAGCTCTCTGAGCAGCCCAACTGAATCTTCTCTTCGAGTGTTATGCTAAATAAATTTCCTCTTGTGCCAGAGTCCATTTTTTTACCTTTTTAAAAAAATTTATTTTAATTGTTGTTCAAGTACAGTTTTCTGTCTTTTACTCCCTTCCCAGCCCACCACCACCCCCCCACCAGTGCTCCCTACCTCCCTCCATTTCCACCCCCCTTAGTTTTTGTCCATGTGTCCCTTATACTTGTTCCGGTAAACCCTTCCCCTTTTACCCTGAAATTCCCTCCCTTCTCCCCTCTGGACACTGTCAGCCTGTTCTCTATTTCAGTGTCTTTGGTTATACCTTGCTTGCTTGTTTGTTTTGTTGTTTAGCTTCCTGTTAAAGGCGAGATCATATGGTATTTGTCTTTCAATACCTGGCTTATTTCACTCAGCATAATGCTTTCCAGTTCCATCCACGCTGATGCAAAGGGGGGTAATTCCTTTCTTTCTGCTGCATAGAATTCCATTGTGCAAATGTACCCTAGTTTTTGGATCCATTCATTTACTGTTGGGCACCTAGGTTGCTTCCAACACTTGGCTATTGTAAATTGTGCTGGTCTGAACATTGGGGTGCATAGGTTCTTTTGGATTGGTGTTTCAGGGTTCTTAGGATATACTCCTAGCAGTGGAATTGCTGGGTCAAAAGGCACATCCATTTTTAGTTTTCTGAAAAAATTCCATACTGTTTTCCATAGTGGTTGTACCAGTCTGCAATCCCACCAACAGTGAACTAGGGTCCCCTTTTCTCCACAACCCTCTCCAACATTTCTTTTTGTTGCTTTGTTTATGATGGCCATTCTGACTGGTGTAAAGTGGTATCTCATTGTGGTTTTAATTTGCATCTCTCTGATAGCTATGTGCTAGAGTTCTTGACTCTGAATTCTTCCTTTGCTAAACCCAAGAACCAAAGTTGCTGAATCAAGGCCCAGTATGGCCACTAACATAGAGACAGTATGAACAAGGTATCAAGAAGCCTGCAGGCAGGAAGACCCTGAAAAGGAGTCAAACAATAGGCTTAGATACTTCCCTCTCACAAGGGAAACTGCAGAATTTGAGCATCTTCAGTTCATGCAGACACAGTCAAATTCCACCTAGAATATAGGATTCTTAGTTTCTCCCCATGCCTATCATTACCAGGGTGAGCAGCAACACCAACCTGAAACCAATTCAGGATGGCTTTTCTTAGTAAGATAAGAAATAGCATGAAAGTCTCCATCTCAACAAAACTCTGGGGCTATCTGGGAGATATGGGGCAGTTAATGAAGTCACCATCCCTGGAAGATGAGAGTTGGAGTAATGTTTTTCTCTCTCCCAGGCCAGTTTCCTCACACTCGAGGCTCACTCCCCTACATATCAATCCCAAGCCCAATGCCTAGACATCAAGTTCATCCACCAACTCCCTTTCTCTCTCTTACCTGTCCTCTCCTTCTCTATTTTTTTAAACACATCAATTCATTTCTGCCAAATAATCTATTTGCTGTCCTTCCCCTCATGTAATTCACTTATTCAAGAACCTACTTTGTAAAAGAAAGATGCATAACTCAGAAAACTAAATGGCATTGATGAGAATACTGATGACAGGAGGAGGGCCTGGATTTAACAGGAAAAACTCATTTCATTTTCCATAACGAGTTTAATGTTCCAGCAAGGCATCCTGAGAAAATGTCTAGGAGAAAGCACTCAGCACCCCCTGTCTGGACTAGCCTCTTCCCTAGTAATCAATGACTATTTTCCTCAAAAACTCAGTCCACCTAGAAGCACTCCCTACTTTACCCACCTCCCCATTAAGACCCCTTCATGCTGCATGTTCTGAGGGAACTCCATTCACCAGCATTTCTTTACAGACTGTTATGCAATGCTCAGAAAGTCACATGCACGTCACTCTCTCCTGCCACACAAACTCTTTGAAGGACAAGGGCTCTACCTCCTATTTCTGATGTTATCCTTTTGATGCCTTTTAGAGCCCACAGCCCTTGGTGAACACTCCAAAGGTATTGTTAACAAATGCCTGAGATTATTGAGAAACCCAATACAGCCACACTTCTGAATAACAGACAAAAAGAGCACAATGGCTATCTCCGGGAATGGGAAGAAATTCTTATCCCTGGTTGGCATTACTTATTAGAAGGTTTGAGTTTCCTTCAAAGAAGGTGAAAACAAAAACAGGTTGCGGGCATGTAAAAAAAAATACCTAATGGATGGGAACAAACAGCAAATGCTCACGACTACAATCCTTCTGAACATTTTTTGTGGTTAGTACTCAAATGCTAACATTATCTCATTGCCCCAGTACTTAAAAATCTTGAGACTAAACCATGAGGAAACTGTAATTAAATCCTCCTGCGAGTGTGCAGAGTACACTCCTCTGGTTTACATAATCTTTTCTCTTATGTACAATTTTAGAAATGAAAGAAAATGTTCGATGCCCTGCTATGATAAACCTCTTCTGGCAAAATTAAATTCAAAAGAAATGGCAGATAATAACATTCTTTCACAGGAAAAGCCTGCCCTGAAGAAAGGCCTCTCCAGTTTTGACTCTCAAAACAATTTTAGACCTAAGCATTGGGTTTCATCTAGCACTCTGTTAGCCCCAAGAAAAAGGTAAACAGCTGACTTCTGTCAGGCAAAGCTACATTTCGGCCTTTCTCACTCTTTATAGGCAGAGTGGCCAGACATTCTCTCTAAAGGGCCATATGGTAAATATTTTTGAGGCTCTGTAGGACACAGGTCTCCATCGCAATTTCTCCACTCTTGCTGGTACAGTGTGAAAGCAGCCACAGTCAACGTGTAAACAAGTAAGCACAACTGTGTTCCAACAAAAGTTTATTTACAGACACTGAAATGTGGATTCCATATAGTTTTCACATCATGAAATATTCTTTCATTCTGTTTTTGTTTCAACCCTTTAAAAATGTAAAAACCATTTTTAACTCACAAGTCATATAAACTCGGGCAGTGAGCCGGATTCAACCCACAAGGAATTGATGCTGCTTTACACAAAAGGCAGGAGGCAAGAGAACATCAAATAACTTAGAAATCATTCAGCTTGTTTCTGAAAGGAGAAGGCTGTTGGGGAAGGAAGGGAGGGAGGAAGGAAGGGAGGAAGGAGAATAAAAGAAGGGATGCCCATGAGATATTAAGAAAACTGCAGCCTGAGGGAGAACCCCAAGCAAAAGAGGTAAAAGCTTGGAGAGGGAGAGGAAAAAAAAAGGCAGGGGGCCAAGTCACTAGGGCTTTTGTGGGAAGTAAATGGGGCAAAAGGGAAGTCAGCTAATGACTAGTCTAGGGGACAAGATGTAAATTAAACCAAAAACGCAGATTCATTGGGGAGCCCAGAATTTAAGAATCAAGGCTCCCATGTACACAAAATTACTGTCTTAGCAGGCAAGTACAGCTCTGGTGTTAGTCTGTTGGGGTATGTGCATGTTGGGGGGGGGTTCATTTTACTTTTGTTTTGTACAATGTTCCTGGAAATATCAGTTCAAAGGGGCCAATTTGAAAGCCTCAAATATTTAGTCTTAGAATTTAATCTCCTCTTTAAAATGATTTGGTCCTGGGCAGAGCTTGGTTTCAAGAGTTCTGATTGCTGTACCCACTCTATACCTAACCTGTACCTGTACAACTGGAATTTTCAGCAATAAAAAAGGTAAGAAACACCTTCTGGTGTGAGATTTCATTATTATAACAGTTACTAATAATGCTGACAAAATGAATTAGTAACCAGACACACAGGTCTCTGCCTTGCACAGAGACCAGAACACATTGTTTTATGTGTGAATGACTAATGGCGGGCATTCAGCAAAAACTAAATAGCAACCAGTAAGAAATTCCAAAAAAATCACTTTCATGGAGGTCAAGAACTACGGCATTACTAACTTCTGGGTATCATGGAAAGGCTGAAAAATAAAATAAAGTTTAAAAAATTAGTGATAATAGTGTTACGGCTGAACTGTGTCTCCCCAAACCTCATATGTTGAAGCCCTAACCTACAGTAACTTGGAATGTGACTGTATTTAAAGACAGGATCTTTAAAGAATTAAGTAAAAATGAGGCCATGAGGGTAGCCCTTACCCACCCTGATCAGTGTCCTTACAAAAGGAGGAGATTAGGACACATGAAGAGACACCACAGTTGCACATACGCAGAGGAATGACCATGTGAAAAAGCAGCAGGAGGGTGATGTTCTGCAAGCCAAGGAAGCCTCAGAAGAAATCAAACATAATGACACTTTGATCTTGAACTTCCAGCCTCCAGAACTGTAAGAAAATAAATTGCTGTGGTTTGAGTCACCTAGTCTTATTTACTTTATTATATTTTAGTATAGCAACCCCAGCAAACTAATAATATAAACAGTTAAGGTGCTTGGAGATTAAGGGAAAGATGAGGAGAGCAAATAAGGTTACGGCAGATTCATTCATTCAATCAACATTTATTAGCCCCAATAAGTATCTGGTAATGTGGTAGGTTCTAAGTATATAAGAATAAAAACTTAAGTTCTTGCCCTAAACAAACTCATAGTCTACTTAAGGACAAAATTCTACCCTAGTATGGATGTGTTATGGTAGAAATACACCCTTGGTGCTTTGGAAACACTGGAGTTTTTCATCCAGCCATGAGGGGTCATGCAAAGCTTGTCTGGGCAATGACCTCAGGCCTCAAGGCAATGTCTATGCTAAATTCTTTAAAACAAATGAACGAACAAACAAACAAACAAACAAAACCTGACCTTAGGGGAAAAAAGCTTCTGATTATTTGAGTAGGGGGATGTATTATTTGAGCTGGAGAAAACAAATTGAGGAGGAGGAGGTCTAATGTGAGAGATGAGGTGTTTTATTTTGGCTATGTTGACTTAAGGTACCCAGAATGAAGGTATCTATTTAGAGTGGAGAAAGCTTAGAGGCAGTTAACAATGAGGTAGTTATCAAGCCCTAGGTACAAATGGGCCTTGCCCAAGGAGAATGGTGCCGGTGATAGGATAAAAAGGATTTAACACAACTTGGGAGAAGACAAGCATTTAAAGGCAAGTGGAGTAAGAAGAAACTGAGAAACAGTGGATGGAGAGAAAGGAAGAAAACCATGACCGAGGAAGGAGGCAACACTGAGAATGCAAGAGAGAGTGGCCTCAATGTCAGATGCTGCCAAGACAACAAGTGGTGATCTGAAAAATGTCCATGAATATAACCAAGGTCACTAACAACCTCTGCAAAAACAGCTCTGAGGGGCAGATGTCAAATGACCACAGCTTGAGAAGTAAATCACTACGTTTAGACGGGAGAGCATTTGTGAAAACCCAAGGAAATAAAAGTTGCTAGAGTCATCTTCTGCAATTGAAGTGAGGGGGAAGAGTCGGAAGACATGGATATAATTGCAACAGAAATGGTGGGCACAGTCGGGGAGCTTTCATTCCGTCCTTCCAAGCCTCTGGGAGTTGCCTGAACACAGAGGGGAAAAGCAGGAGGTAAGGCAAGGGAGAAAAACATGGCATTTAGTGACTACCTAGGGGAGCCACTGATATGAAAAATACTATCTATATTTGCACAGCACTTTATGTTTTAAAAGATTCATTCACATATCCTCTCATTGAACCTCAATTATTATTACTCTTGAAGATAAGAGGCAGCTCTGTTTTATAAATGAAAAAATTAAAATTTAAAGAAAAAAATATCCACCCACGGTCATGAAGCAGATAAAAATAGAATCAGAACTTGATCCTTAGCCTAGACCCATATCTCCAAAGACTTACTGAGCATTTTCACTAAAGGAAATGCTATGTGGCTCTAGGCTGGGTCTCAGCTTTCTCATCTGAAAAATGGGAACAATAATATCTACCTCATACTACTGAGGGTCTGGCTTACAATAAATGCTCACAAGTATGTTATTGTTAGCTTAAAATCAATAAGCATAACATACATATAGCAACCATATACCCTATATATCCTGTTCTGGTGAATTGAAATAACTGTCCAAACTAGAAATATGAGCACCAGCCCAGAATCCTCCTTCTCCCTCAGCTCACAGCTCAATCAGATAATGAGTCCTTCTTACCCAGTGCTTTTCACACTCATTTTCATTATTGTCTCCTTAAAAAGACTTTTAAGACATTTTTCCCTAATCGCATTCCCTCCCATAAAATGTTAAAAACGTAACATACCTGTTTATGCACAGTAGCCCTGTGGAAGGCCACAAACCATTGTAATAGCTAAGGTTTTTACACCATCACCCCCAGAACCAATTTTGGCTCCCATGGGCCCATACCCCCCCACTGAGAACTCATATACCAATCCTTCCTCCACAATCTCTCTCAGTCCCGTTCCCCTCTTCTCTGTCCTCAGTGCCTCGTCCTCACAGTGTTTCATCTGAATTATTCCCACAGCTTCCTAACTGGCTCCTTGCCCCATTTTGTCCAGCTCCCCATCCATATGCAAGTCTGTTCATGTCAATCACTTTCTCAAAACTCATCAGCTGTGCCCCATTACCTGTTGGACATTTACATGGCACTCACAGCCCCCACTGAGCAGTCCTGGGCCTGAACCCTTAGCCTTAGCTGCTGTCACCCCAGCTCACCATGCACATAGTGCCCCTGTGCCTTGGCACTTCCTGTCACCTCTTTTGCCTTCCCTTTTGCCTTCCAAGTGAACTCCTAGTTCCCCTTCAACACTCAACATAAG
Organism: Sturnira hondurensis; assembly: GCF_014824575.4. Classification (NCBI taxonomy): domain Eukaryota; kingdom Metazoa; phylum Chordata; class Mammalia; order Chiroptera; family Phyllostomidae; genus Sturnira; species Sturnira hondurensis. The sequence goes on along the minus strand of NW_028088140.1, from coordinate 6,177,303 downwards.
GTATACGGATGCTCTCTAAAGCCTCAAGTACACTGTCTTAGCACAGGCCAAGTGGAGCCGGCACCATTCCTTTCACATACCTCTCTGGGTCGCGCTCTCCAGTCACATCCTATGATAATAAAGCCGACTAACATTCAATCAATGCTGAACATAAGCCAGACTCTGTTGTGAGCACTTCACGTGTATAATCTAATTTCTGGGACACCCGTGAGGGCCAGGATTATACCTTATTAATTTCTGCCCCCTTTTAACTCCTAGCACATAGTAAAGATTAAACAAATGCTTGCAGGAAGCAGTGTTGGAGCTTCACAGACTGTGCTCTTTCCACCGACTTACCCACACTTCCTCCTACTTCCTACAATTTTATGGTATCTGTACTGGTAATGAGAAGTGAGGAAGATGGGATGATTATTCACCAAAGGTTTTAACGGTTCCTTTGAGATATACTCTGATTAAGTGAAAAGGGTCATCAGAAATGACTTTCTAAGAGGAAAAATATTATCTAGAACACTTACATTTTTATAAATAGTCTATTTGAAGGATACAAATTTCTTTTAATATGGCACAGGTAAAGGCTTAATCACCTATTGTCTAACTGCTTAGGAAAAACAATAAATAAAGAAGATTTGGAATAGTAATATTTAAAAGCATACAAAGAGGAGACACTGAAAAAATCAGATTACATAATCATCTAGTAAAACACTTTGAAATAGAATACTCATAGAAAGACAGACAGAAAAAAAAATCAGAGTGAAAAATATTCCTCATAGTTCCTGAAGAGTCATTTGGAGAAGGTCATTTAAGTCCAATGCTCCCCACCCCCACCTCTGCTTACTGAAATAGCAACTAGTCTTGGTAATAATTTGAAAAAACTACTTCAAGTTAGTCCAGAAAGTTTTACTCTCTCAAGAAAAAAAAAAAATATATATATATATACACACACATACATATATACATTGCACACATACATATAATCTGAATTTTATTCTTTATTTGGCATCATATAAGAAATTCTACATTTAAGTGTTAGTATCAAGTAAATAATAACTTTCTGAAAATGGCTGGAGTTCAGAAAAGACAGAGCTTCAAAAACAGACTTTCCCACGGTAAAAATCCAAATATTGCAGTACACTATTCATTTATTTTAAACCATAATTTTCCTGAAGCAATAAAATTATGAATGATTTCCATTTTCTTGATACCTTTCTAATCTTTTTTAAGCAATAAGTATGGTTTGCTTTTACATTCAGAAAAATAGAGCTATTTCACTTAAAAAAACATTAAAAGTTTAAACTAATAAACAAATATTTGTTATCAATTTACCAATCACTTTCATGTATGGCAGCTTTCCATTTATGATAAATATATTTTTTAAACCACTACATCTGATAACTGCTGTAAGGCCCCCAAATGACTTGATACTCCTCCCAAGGAAATTCGAGAACTCTCTCCTCTCTTTAATGGCCTAAGTGGAGAGCAACCAGCGAGCAGCACCAATATACCACAAACCTCAGTGACCTATCTAGGAAATGGATCCTCTGGCTCCATCTCAGCTAACACCATGTAGAACAAAAACAAGCTATCTCTTCTGAGCCCTGCCCAAACTGCCCATTCACGAGTAAAATAAATGATTTGAAGCCACTAAGTTGTGGAGAAGCTTGTTATACAACAAAAGACAACCAGACTACCATATTATATTTTATTTATTTGCTTCTACCTTTCTCCAAGTACAATTTAAACTATTTGCAAATATGCCTCTGTTTTTACATTCATCTTTATAGTCATTCCTCCATTCATTCAATAAACTCATGAGGACTAACATGTATCTAGCACTATGCTGAACAGGTTCCACAGGTACAAAGATAAAAAAGTCTCTGTCTTAAAGAAGACTACAGTCTAGTTGTACAAACAATAGATAATGACAATCATAATCTCAGAGCCTTAGCAGATTAGCCAGCAATGGTAAGTAATCAATAAATGCTGGCTAAATGAATGAATGAATGAGGTTCTCAGAATTACTTCCAGAATTATGTACATACTACCATCATTTTACAGATGAAGTGCTCCAATTAGCAATGTATTACTTCTTGGCTCTAAGTTCACCCTCCTCCCATACTTGGGGACACTGAGGCTAAACTCTGGAAACATATCTCTTTTTGCCAGATGACTCAGCGTTAGTTCATCAACAGAGGGACACTGCAAGGTCACAGCAGTGGAGTGGGCTTTCTATTCTGGTCTGGGATGCTTTATGTCCTCTAAAGTTGACAGCCACACCCAGGGGCATTTTGAAATCCTAGCAGTGCTCACTCCCCAGGGAATTTCTCTGCCACTCAGCAGAAAGTTTTCTGAGGATCAGCTCAGGTCCACCCACATTCCCCACCAAGTCTCTCAACCAGATAGGTGGTCCTTACAGACTAGCTGCAGCCTGTACCCTCTGTAAGGTGCATATCCACAAGGCAGTCGTCACTTCATTTCCAAGGAGGTCTTAGGAGTGAGGAGGGGCCTCCTGGAAGTGCTTAGCGCCTCTACCCTCCTTTGGTCCTAAAAAAAAGCAGCTTCTTCCATTCACAATTTCTATATTCCTTTTAGACCTCTTTTACCCCTTTAGTAATGAACCACAGTTAACTTTTTGCTAGTTAATAATTCATTCTGTTGAATTTTTCTTGTTCAAATTACTGGGTTTTGCCAGTAAAGGTGTGGTTTTTCCTCTTGGATGGATCTCCTGACTGGCGCATGAAGTAATAAACAGGAGCTTAAACAAACAGAAGAGGCCTAAAAAAGCACAACTGCCCCATAGCACCATCAAATGACCGATTAACAATAAAAATAAATAGAGAGTTTAAAGACTCAACAAACAAAAAGTGCCATATCAATCTCATTCAAAATCTTCATGTTGTCTGATCACTTTTCTTAGAAACTGTTTCTTATCATCATTGGTATTTTTTTAATCTTTCATTTGGTAAACTGTTAAAAAAACAACAACAGTGGAAATGTTGGCCAAGATAGGGTCAAAATATAAAGTGGCCCTGGCTGGTGTGGCTCAGTGGACTGAGTGCTAGCCTGCAAACCAAAGGATCACCAGTTCGATTCCCAGTCAGGGCACATGCCTGGGTTGCAGGCCAGGTCCCCAGTAGTGGGTGTGGAAGAGGCAACCACACACTGATGTTTCTCTCCCTATCTTTCTCCCTCCCTTCCCCTATCTCTAAAAGTAAATAATTAAATAATTTTAAAAAGAAAAGAAAAGAAAGCGGCTAAAGCTTGCCCTGGTGACACCCATCGGAACCAAGAACTAATATTAGGGATAGGGTAGCCTAGTGATTAACAGTGTGGACTGGAGAACCAGACTATTCATGGTCGGATCTCTGCTCTGCTCCTACCCCAGCTGTGTCACCTAGGGCAATTGAGCCAATAACTTCATTTGTAAAATGCAAATGATAAGAATAGTACCTACCTCAAAGGCCTATGAGGATAAAGTAAGTTTACACATGTAAAACCTTTAGCTAGAACCCAATCCAAATTCTCTAACTTTCTATCCACTTTAACATTCTTAATCAATTTTTCCCCAACATCTTCTCATTTTGAAAAGGCTAGGACTTCCCGCCAACATGGAGGCGTAGGTAGATACACTTTGCCTCCTCGCACAACCAAAAGAAGAATAACAACAAAATTAAAACAAAAAATAACCAGAACTGCCAGAAAAATCGAACTGTATGGAAGTTCAACAACCGAGGAGTTAAAGAAGAAACATTCATCCAGACTGGTAGTAGGGGTGGAGACAGGCAGCTGGGGCAGATAGCATGCACTGCAAGGGCACCTGGCAGACGAGATGGTCCCACATTTGCATGCGGATAAACCAGGAAGAACAACTGGTGAGAGAGAAAGACCGTGCAACCCAGAGTTCCAAGACAAGGAAATAAAGCCTCAAAACCTCTGACTGTAAAAAATCTGTGGGGGTTGCAGCAGTGAGAGAAACTCCCAGCCTCACAGGAGAGTTCATTGGAGAGACTCACGGGGTCAGGAATCAGTACCAGAAGGGCCCAATTTGCTTGTGAACAGTGGAGACTGAAAGGTGACTGAAAGCCAGCAGAGAGTGGAGCAAGCAGCATTGTTCCCTCTCAGATTCCTCCCCCATATACAACACCAGCAAAATAGGTTGCCCCACCCTGGCACAGGCCTAAGGCTTCACCTCTTATTATGTAACAGGCCCGCTGAGACAAATAAATATGGCCCAAATAAAGGAACAGATCAAAGCTCCAAAAATAGAACTAAGCCAACCTTTCAGTTTCATAATTCAAAGCACTGCTAATCAGGATGCTCACAGAAATGATTAAGTATGATCGCAAAATGGAGGAAAAAGTGAAAGCTATGCAAAGTGAAATAAAGGAAAATATATAGGGAACTAACAATAAAGAGAAGGAAACTAGGACTCAAATCAACAGTTTGGACCACAAGGAAGAAAGAAGCATTCAACCAGAACAGAATAAAAAAATAAAAATTCAAAAATTGGAGGGGAAGCTTAGAAACTTCTGGGACAACTTTGAACATTCCAACATCCAAATCATAGGAGTGCCAGAAGAAGAAGAGGAAGAGCAAGAAATTGAAAACTTAGTTGAACAAATAATGAAGGGGAACTTCCCCAATTTGGCAAAGGAAATAGATTTCCAGGAGGCCCAGGAAGCTCAGAGAGTCCCAAAGAAGTTGAACCCGGACTTCCGGCTAAGATGGAGGCGTAGGTGGAAACACTGTGCCTCCTCGCACAACCAAGTTTAAACACAACAAACTAGTAACAAAAACGCAACCAAAACACAGAAAATTGAACTGTACGGAAGTCCAACAACAACGAACCATTCATCCAGACTGATAAACCAGGCAAAAGAGCGAGCAGTGAGACAGACTGCGCTGGCTGAGGCCCCAGCAACAGGAATTAAAGCCTAAAACCACCAATTGGGAAAACTTTCGGGGTCAAGGCACCTGGAGAAGCTCCCAGGCTCACAGAGAGTTTGTTGGAGAGACCCACAGGGTCCTGGAGGGTGCATAGGCCCACACACCCAGGAGCCAGCACCAGGGGGACCTGGTTTGCTTGCGGTAAGCTGCAAAGGAGGCCGAAATCTGAGAGAGAGCAGAACAAATGCCTTTACCCCTCTCTGACCCCGCCCCCACATACAGTGTCACAACCCAGTGACTGGGTCGCCCTGCCGTGGTGAACACCTAAAGCTCTGTCCCTCATACAGAACAGGCGCGAACAGACCAAAACATTATGGCTCAGGCAGAAAAAGAGCTCAAAGCCCCAGAGCCAATACTTCTAAGCGACCAGGAGAAAGCCAGTCTATCAGATGCACAGTTCGAAATACTGGTGGATCAGGATGCTCACAGAACATTAATTTTAGTCACAAATTAGAAGAACAAATGAAGGCTAAACTAATTGAAATGAAGGGAAGTACACAGGAAACCAATAGTGATGGAAAGGAAACTGGCACTCAAATCAAGGGAGTGGACCAGAAGGAAGAAAAAAATGACCAAACAGAAAAGAATGAAGAAACAAGAATTCAAAAAAATGAGGAGAGGCTTAGGAACCTCCAGGACATCTTTAAACATTCCAACATCCGAATCATATGGGTACCAGAAGGGGAAGAGGAACAGCCACAAGTAGAAAACTTATTTGAACAAATAATAAAGGAGAACTTCCCCAGTATGGCAAAAGAAATAAACTTCCAGGAAATCCAGGAAGCTCAGAGAGTCCCAAAGAAGTTGGACCCAAGAAGGAACACACCAAGGCACATCATAATTACATTAGCCAAGCTTAAAATGAAGGAGAGAATCCTAGAAGCAGCAAGAGATAAGGGGACACTCACCTACAAAGGACTTCCCATCAGACTGTCAGCTGATTTCTCAAAAGAGACTTTATAGGTAAGAAGGGGCTGGAAAGAAATATTCCAAGTCATGAAATCCAAAGACCTACATCCAAGATTGCTCTATCCAGCAAAGCTTTCATTCAGAATGGAAGGGCAGATAAAGTGCTTCTCAGATAAGGTCAAATTCAAGGAGTTCATCATCACCAAGCCCTTACTGTATGAAATGTTAAAGGGACTTATCTAAGAAAAAAGAAGATAAAAAATATGAACAGTGAAAGGACAGCAAACTCACAGTTATTAACAACCACACCTAAAACAAAAGCAAACTAAGAGGACAGCTAGATGGGGAGTGGAACTATAGAAATGGAGATCACGTGGAGGGTTAGCAACAGGGGAGTGGGAGGAGGAGAAAGGAGGAGAAGGTACAGAAAATAAGTAGCATAGATGATAGGTAGAAAATAGACAGGGGGGAGGGCAAGAATAGTATGGGAAATATAGAATCTAAAGAACTTGTGACACATGGACACAAACTAAAGGGGGGGAATGGTGGGGGAGAGGGTGTGCAGGGTGGAGGGAAATGAAGGGGGGGAAATGGGACAACTGTAATGGCATAATCAATAAAAAGAAAAAAAGAAGTTGGACCCAAGGAAGCACACAACAAGGTACATCATAATTACATTACTCAAGATTAAAGATAAGGAGAGAATCTTAAAAGCAGCAAGACAAAAGGAGTCAGTCACCTACAAAGGAGTGCTTGTAAGACTGTCAGCTGATTTCTCAAAAGAAACCTTGCAGGCAAGAAGGGGCTGGAAAGAATTATTCCAAGTCATGAAAGGCAAGGACCTACATCCAAGACTGCTCTATCCAGCAAAGCTTTCATTTAGAATGGAAGGGCAGATAAAGTGCTTCCCAGAACAGGTCGTGTTAAATGAATTCATCATCACCAAGCCTTTATTATACGAAATGTTAAAGGGACTTATTTAAGAAAGAGAAGATGATCAAACCTACAAACAGTAAAATACAAACAAACTCACAACTATCAAAACCAAACCTGAATTAAAAAAAAACAAAACAAGCTAAGCTGTGAGGGCAACTTTGTCCACAAAGCCTCCCATCCGCCATGGATGAACGTGAAACTACCAAGACATGATCTGCTTGGGGAGGAAAGGTGGCCGATCCCTCAAAGGAGAAGGGCCAAGAGCCCCCTTCTCAAAGGGCTTTTATTGGGTTCCTTTGCACAAGAATACAGGTAAGGATCAAACAATAGATAGCATTCAAAGAACTGCAGGGCTTATTCTCAATCAGGGTCATAAAGAGCCATAAAACTTTGAGGAACAAACTTCTTGCTTGGACCCTAATCATTTAAATGAGAGCATTCTAAACAAAGCAGGTTTCAAAGGATTTTTACATATTCTTTCTTAGGTCTGACCACCCGGGGAACCCACCCTTTCCAGCACAGGGCTACACTGCCTTCCCCATCATAGGTTTTTAGACTTAAGTGGATTAGAGCCAGGAAGTGCTTCTCCCAGACAGAAATGGGGACTCAGGCTATGTCAGAATAGCCTGGGGGGGTGTGAGGGTCCATCGCTCCCTCTTTGTCACAGGCCCCCAAGTCCTTCCATGATGACCTCCCAAGTGTTCATGTCTGGCTTAGGTTGCCCCTCCTGTGAGGAGTCTTATCCACCATGGGCATCGACCATGCTTTGAGGATAGGGGAAGAAGCTGAGGCAGCATTTGCTACCAGAGATAAGCTTTGTCTCCTTAAGTGGCTTGCATTCCAGAGGTCGCTCACTCAGTCTTAGCCATGGGAGGCAGTTACAACTCCTGAAACCAGGCAGAGTGGTTCCCAACACTAAGCAAACAACTAAAACAGGAACAGAATCACAGAAATGGAGATCACATGGAAGGTTATCAGCAGGGAGGGGGAGTGAGGAGAATGGGAAAAAAGGTACAGGAAATAAGAAGCATAAATGGTAAGTAGAAAATAGACAGGGGAAGGTATAGTATAGGAAAGAATAGTATAGGAAATGTAGAAGCCAAAGAACTTATATGTATGACCCATGGACATGAACTAAGGGGAGGGAATGTTGGTAGGAGTGGGGGGTGCACAACACAAGGGAATAAAGAGGAGAAAAAATGGGACAACTGTAATAGCATAATCAATAAAATATTTTTTAAAAAGAAAAGGTTTAAGAAGACCTGTCTTGCTCCAAAAACTTCTCTCCTGTACTTTTCCTATTACCTCTGGCCTTCAACTTGGGCCTTGCTTTGTTAACATGTAGAATGTTCTCCTTCCTTAAAGAGCTATCACTTCTTTTCAGGCCCGTAAGTGTGGCACCTGTTCAATATAAAAAGAATGGGAGTGACATAATATAGCGGACATCTCTTAATCAGCTTTCTCCTCTTCCTTTGGACCTGTCCCTTTCCCACTCCATGTGACTCTGATGTTTGAGGGGAAGGACATATGATGGAATTTTGGCCAATCAGACTGAATCTTGAGAGAAGGCAGTGGAGGAACTCAGCTGAAGATGGTCATAGATGGCCACAGAGCCTCAGAGGTGCCTCATTCCTGCCTTTATTGAACCTTAGAATTTTAGGGATTCTTTCAAAGTTATGATCTACCCAGTATACATTAGAAAAATTCCTGTTTTTGCCTATGATAGCAGGAAGTCTACTGCTTGAACCAAAGAGCCCACATACATGCTAGTAGACTGACTTACATCCCTCAGTTTTCATATCTATAAAGTGGGGGTCTCTCAGGTCCCTCCAGCTCTACCTAACCTTCCCCAGCAGATGCGCTCTGCTTGCTCTGGAATTCTCCATGACAACGTCACTATCACCCCTCAGCATCCATCTACCTTATGTACAAATCATGGAACCAAGAGTTGTTTTTAAAGCCTCTTATTTAGACTGTAAAACCACAAGCTTCCTATTTGCCCCTTACTGCATCTCGGCGGTATTATTCTGCTAACAATTTTGCCAGCTTCTCTGCTATAGTACTGAGCATAAATAGAACATGAACATTTCCAGGAATTGTCAACTTGGCACTTCTCACACAGAGTTAAGATTTCTTTTATAGCATTAATGAAAATAAAGCCTAGGACTAAAATGTGCCCAAACGTCTAGAGGCTATATTTCCTTCTCAATTAAAATTTACTGTTTGGAAAAGTACAATGTACTTCATTTTTTCCTCTGGAGGGAAAAGCCCCCCAAAGAATCATATACTGCTTACTGTGCAAACCAAGGAACAAGTATAAACACACCTACCTATTAAAATTAAGTAAAGGCAAACATTCCTGCAGCTAGCTATGACAGCAGCCTGCAAGTCCAAACTATACCTATAAAAAGAGAAAGCTACCTTGCTAAGCGTATAGTTAAACTCTAAGGCTGTACCACCAGAAAAGCTGGTTATTGGAACTGCCAGCTCTCAAAAGCATGATTTAAGAGCTGCAAAAGTGGGGCCTGACTCCAGCATCAGGGGAGCCAACGCGCTGTCCCCTGGTCACAGCCAAGAAAATCTAGTCCCTGTTTATTCTCAAGGTAGCAAGGTGGGATGGGAGTAATCTGTAGGCTCTGCTCTTTGACCCCTCCTATGGCCCTACGCTAGACCTTACCAGCCAAAAAGTGGATAAAGAGAGACAGGAAAGAGAGAGATACCAACAACAGGCAGGAGAGACACTGACAATAGGCAGGAAAAAAAAAGACAGACAATCCCCTAGTGCTGTGTGTCCGGGAGAGACTGGAGTAATGGAGAAAAGAATAAGGGGCTGGTATTGCTTTAAATCTGTAATCACAAATGTTTGTAATTCTCTGAATTTCTTGAACATTGCCACTTAAGAATGTTCCAGAATCTTAGACCCACACAGGTGTCACTCTAACGCCAACCTTAAAATACATCAGAACTCTATGGAAAGACACAGGCTAGATGTATATAGAATGAAGTTGTTTGGAGGGTTTTGAATTAGCTGGCTGGTGAATAATGGGCTCCGCAGCAGCCACCAGTTATCAGAATCGGGAAGGAAACAAAAGTGAATTTTGAGAATGTATTTTTATATGCTACGAATTAGCAGGCTTTGAAGTCTAAGTGCCCAGATTCCAAATTTGGTTCTACCATGTCATATGACCTTGAGAGAGTGACTTACATCTCTGTGCCTCCATTTTCTTATCAGTGCAATAAGGATGATAACACCACCTGCCTCATCAAGTCACTGTCAGGATTACGTAAATTAATAAATGCCAACACCTGGAACAGTGCCTGGCACAGAGTAAGTCTTCAATAAATATTATGATTATTATTCTTTTACTGATACAATTTAAGGTTCTTTGTGAGACACAGAAAAAACTAACATTCATTTTTAGTTACAAACACATTGTCTGACCAACCCACAGGCAGACAGACCAAACCAGTCTCAGCCTTCCCTACTGGCTGTGCATCTCTCCTGCTCTCATCCACCCTCAAGCCATCTTCAGCTCGCTTCGCATCTCAGAGCAACATCCAGCTCATTCTCCACTGGCAGGTCCTGTCTCCATTTGGACACAGCTTCATCTCCAGAGCACAGAGTACTGTGGATGAGTTCTAATTAACTAACAATGCGAGGAGACAATAAAAAATGATTCTCCCCAATCCAAATTCACCAGCTAATTCAAAACCCTCCAATCAACTTCATTCTATATACATCTAGCCTATGTCTTTCCATAGAGTTCTGATGGATCTTAAGGTTGGTGTCAGAGTGACACCTGTGTGGGTCTAAGATTCTGGAACATTCCTAAGTGGCAATGTTCAAGAAATTCAGAGAATTACAAACATTTGTGATTAGAGATTTAAAACAAAACTATGTACCCTTCTACTTCTCCATTCCTACCACCCTTCCACCTCCTCCCCCAGGAAAACAAGAATAGCTCTTCAAGCAAGGGCACAGCTTGGGGAGGCCCATACTGGGGGAGCAATAAGTGAGAAAGGAGCCATGTGTCTAATCAGTTGGTCTGAAAACAAGATGTTCAGCATTGGATTTACTTAAAACAATCTAGTAGGGTATATGTGCACGTGTCTATGTGTGTTCTTAATACCACGGCCCAGACCTTGCCTCCACAGATTTTGGCATGAATTGGCCTGGGCAAAGCTTGGGGACCAATAGTTTTTAAAAGCCAGTGATGAAGCTAAATCAATCTTGGTGGTCAATAAGGTAACTGAAGTAGCCAAATGACCAATGCAGCCACAGGGGGGGAAGGAAAAAAGTAACAGTGAGAATCCCTAAGAGAAAAAGAACAGTAAATATATTTTGTAAAGTGAAATGGATGCATCCCTGCTGGGGAGAGACTTGTCATATGGTTTACTTTTCCTAGAAAGAGCTGCAATTAGCTGCCAACAGATGCATTATTTCATCAGTCCCATAAATACTTGATAAAATTCTTCCACTCTGCTTTATGTCAGCCTTGCAGGGGCGGAGGGTGGGGGGAATCTTCTGATGAAATGCAGTACTGAACTATCAAAATTTCCTTCTAAGTGATTAAAATTAGTATTAATAAAAATAAAATATTTTAGTAAAATTTTATCCCAAAATACCTCTAAAAGCCCTTGAAATTTTTTCTCTTAAAATGAAAAAAAAAGCACTAGTAAAATTTTTACAAAGCTAATTTCAGCTATTAACTCTACAGCATAACACAATTCCATTTCAAACCCAGTGGGGAGCCAAGATTGCACAGCAGAAAAAGTCTTAAATCAAGAGTCGGGAGGCCTGGACTCCAGTCCTGGCAACAAACAGCTATGTGATCACAGCTAAGTGTTGACTTAATCTCCCTAGGACTTGGTTTTCTCAGAAAAATTAGATGAGATGTAAGTCCCTCCCAGTCTAAAAGTCTGGAAACACCAGGATATGTCTTCATCTTGCTGACTTTGTGACACTAGCAAATTAATGTGTTCACAATTTACACAACCTAAAGTTAAGTCATTCTGGCAATTCTACTAATAATTTTAACCAGTTCCAACCACACTGCACAAACTGAATGAGCAAAACAGTAAAGTACGTTGACTATGGCACTATTTTCTATCTGAGTGAAAGCTAGTCTTCCTTCCCCAACTCTGCCAGCAGGCAATGGCTCATGCCCCAAACTCCTGTCATTCTTTTTAATTGAGAAAATACATGAAAAGCATCTTCATGCTTCTGGCCATATCCTCATACCATTATTATTTCTTCGTTTTTTTTTATGTTGATTCATTTTAGCTTCAATAAAAACAATGTATTCTTTAAAGGAACTTCATACACAGAAAAGGTTTTTTGCCATAAATGAAAGAAAGATGTCAAATGGATACAAGAAGGAAAAGCAAAACAACTACATTCTACCTAAATATTGTTGTCCACAGAAGGCTTTAAGCATGAGGACCTTTTTCTGTCTGTGAAAAGAAAAACTGCAAAATTCAGTAATATGTTTCAGGAATATTTGCACCAAACAGAGGCTTTTACCTGGTTATTAGTATTGAGACAGAAAAAAAAGGAAATAAAACTCTCACCATGGGATTCAATCCCATTCCACATACCATCAAAAGTCATTTTAAGAACCACCCAAGATCACGGCTGTGCACACATCTCACATTCTGGAAAACACAACAAACGGCTGCGACCGCACCTATGCTGACGTGCACTGTGACTAATCTCTCCACAAGGACGGTCCCTTTCCAAGATGAGCCCGGGCTCTAGCCACACTCTCATCTGGGGTTCCCACTATCCGAACTGCTCTTCCTCCTATATCCACTCTGTCGCAGAACTTAGGTCTCTGCTGAACCTCCCCTCATCAGAGAGGTTTTCTCTGACCATCCCCAATAATACGCTAAGCCCTTGCTCACCACCACACAAGCTGTTTTTCTTCACAGCACTATCATCATCTGATACACAGTCATACGCTCCTTAAGGACAGGGAGACCATTCTGAGAAACACGTCGTGAGGTGATTTCATCATTCCGTGCACACCACAGAGTGCACTTACCCAAACTTAGAGGGCATAGCCTACCACACACATGAGCAACATACTATGGCCCACTGCTCCCACGCTACAAGCCTGTATGGCACGTTACTGTATAAACGACATGAGATTTAATCAAGTGTATGAGAAAATGATGCAATCAAGAGATGTGGTAAACTCCAGATGCTTGAGGCGGCTGCTAGAGTAGAACTGCATACTGTTGTACAGTACAATGTTTTTAATAAGTAGAAAGAGTACTCTAGAAGAATAAAAATTATAGTATGGTAGAACATAAATCAATAACATAGTTATTTATTATCAACTATTATGTGCTGAACATAATCGTATGTGCTACACTTGTATAGAACAGGCAGCACAGTAGGTTTGTTTATACCAGCATCACCACAAACACCTGAGTAATACGTTGCCCTACGACATTATGATGGCTAAGACGTCACTAGGCAATAGGAATTTTTCAGCTCCTTTATAGGCTTATGAAACTGCCATCGTATATATAGTCTGTCATTAACCAAATAGTTGTCGTGTAGCACATGATTGTATTATTTATTCGTTTACTTGATGTCGACCCCCATCAAACTGGAGAATATAGTGAGCGCACAAGAGCAGGGGCTTTGTTTACTGTAACATCCCTAGCATCTAGTGTCTGGCACATGGTCAATACTCATTACTTGGTGAATGAACAAATGAATCCCCTCAGTTGATCTGGAGATCCTTCACACATCTTTATCACCTAGACCCTGGCACCTAGCAGGTCCTTAGGAAGATAGGAAAATCATGCCAGGGGAAACAAGAAACCTAAGATCTCTGTGGACTCTGCCCTTACCACAAGAAAGGGTCTTGCTGAGAATGCTCACCCACCATTCGCTCTCTAGTACAGAGGATGCCACAAAGTAAACTCTACTCAGCCACAGCTAGATAAACTGAGATCAACACTGAACTCATATGCAGAGTACAGTCAAGTCATGGTATGACTAGAAAACCCCAGACTAGAAAGCTCTCTAGTTACAATTACAATGCCTAAACCCATTGCAATGACTAAAATTTTTGCCATTATTGCTCAGTAACATCAGATGCATCCAAGCCTACATGTAGAAGCCAGAGTGTATCTCGAGACAGGGGCTGATGAGCCTATACATGGTCAGGCAATGCCAGCTCCAAAAGGGGTAAGCCCTGGACAGGCTAAGCCCTGGAGCTGGCGAGAAGCAGAGAACAGGCCAGCCATGTGTCTTGCTCCAGTGAGGGCAGCCATGGAGGCCAGGGCACAAGGTCCATGGCAAGGACTGACTAGCTCAAGCTCAAACTCAAGCCAGGTTGAAGTAAAGGTCAGCCCCAGGACAGCCACTCTAGAAGGCTAAAGAATTGAGGCATCTGTGCTAACATAGGAGGTACAGGGTTTTGTTCCGAGATATCCTTGCCAGTGCAGCAGAAATCTAGCTTAAAGAAGTAAAAATAAATGAATAAATAACTCCCAAACCTAAAGGGTTAAAGGCAGGGTTGCTAGCCTGACTATTAAATGAGGATCAGGGCAGAGACACAGTCTCACAGCCAGGGCCAACACAATGGAATGGGAAGTTCTGGGGCCCAAGAGTCACTCCCACCACCACTCAGACTAAGCCCCCCCTGCTAGTGAGACTGGGGCTGCCCCTAAACCTCCTTTCCAGATCCAGAGTAGCTCAGGCGCTGGAGTGCACCTGTCACTGCAGACGGAGCAAAGAGCAGTGGGAAGGCAGACGGGCAGGCATGTGTGGCCTTCACCCAAATTCAACATTATCCTCATCTCCTAAATGACCTCCGGAGCCCAGAGAGGATCTCCAACTGACCTAGTGTCTACTATGTGACCTTGGCCAGTACAAGACACATGGCACTGTGTTCCTTCCAAGGTGCCACACTGGATTAAGTCATATTATTGCCAGAATTCCTCTTTTAAAAGATAAGAGTCCTTACAGGGTGAGAAAAACACCAAATCAATTCTCCATTAACATCCTAGAGTTCTACTAACAGAGATAGGGAGGACCAGTCATCTAGGCAGATTCTGAGAGAATCAAAGGTTTAAATCCAGAACATACATAAAAACAACTAAAATCAAGCAACAAATAAGGCCTTTGAGGCAACTCCAAATTCACAAGTGAAATACAAAAATTCAACTCAGACAAACAAAGGGAAAACAAAGAATCCCTGGAACAAGAAAACTCTTCAAAAAAATAAAATCAGCTCATTCTTAAAGTAAGACCTACCTCTTGGATAAAGAGAAAGCCATTCCTTCTAAGAGGAAACCACCAAATCTATACAAATTAATTAATAATTGCAACCAAAATTATTGAAAAGGGTCAGAAAGGTTGATGTATATATATACATAGATAAGCACCACACTTTCCTACAGTCTAGTTACTCAAAATTCAAAAATTTACAAAACTTTCAATGGACTATTTAAAATTTTATAAAACTACTGTATTACAACACTGAAGAAGCACTAAGGTCCTGAAAGATAGGCCTCTAGGTCCATTCACAATTTTTACAGGGATATTAAATTGAAGGCACTTCAGCTCTGATTTTTTTCCCAAGATTTTTTAAAAAAGAACATTTCAATTAAGTCCCAGTTTAATTTTGGAACTAAAATACTGCCATCAAATTAATTAATAATTAAAACACAAAG
The DNA here is from genome assembly GCF_014824575.4 of Sturnira hondurensis. NCBI lineage: Eukaryota > Metazoa > Chordata > Mammalia > Chiroptera > Phyllostomidae > Sturnira > Sturnira hondurensis. The sequence continues at coordinate 6,161,820 of NW_028088140.1, read as the reverse complement.
CTGAAGGTCTCAAATAAGAAGTCATTACCTAGCAATTCCTTTAAAATAATATCATTTCCTACATCCCTTACATATACGTGTATATATATGTATATATAGACACATACAGCTGAAATTATGGCACAGTGAATTTTCTACAATGTATGTAGATTTTAGAAGTGGTGATTACAAAGTGGAACACTACAAAGTGAAGAAGGGAATGACAACCCCAAACTCAGGGTTCACCGGGGAGTGGGGGTTGAGGATGGGGTAGGACTGGGGAGGAGCACCCGGGGTCCTCAAAGGCAATGGTAGTATTTTTTAAACCGAGTAATGGGGAAACAGAGGTTTACTATACCATTATTCTCCAGACCTTATGTATATCTTGTGATCTTAAAATATTCAATAATTAACAATAACTATTTAAAAAGTGAATTTACACAGTTGTCATTGTAGCAGGCATATACAGATATATGTAAATCAAACTGTCTTCAGAATATTTTTTCAGCAAAGATACTCAACAAGAAAACAATTAAGAGTGCTTAATTTGTGCAGTAGCCAACCTATCATCACATTTGACCTTTCCCACATAATTAACAAACTAATATTTTTCTAAACTTCAACAGACACACTAGATTTTTCTTCCCACTCTATAATGTTTTGTTCTGCTTACTTAAAAACAAAACAAAACTATTATTCTCTCCACTTCTCTGTAACTTTCATCATTTGGTTAAAAAACATCTTAAATTTTTTTCTTGTTCTCTGAATGAGTGTGAAGAAACGACAATGACGTCATGCCCCTATTAAAAACATACAACAGTACTATTTACATCACCCAAAGTGATTATAAAATTACAGTAAACATTTTGGTAGAAACACAGGCTTTCAGTTTGCCCGTTTTATTGTTTCCAACTATGTTTTGCCAAGAAGAACCTCTAAGTCACACACCAGGAAAAGACATCGGATACTCTAACATTTCTTTTAACATCTCCCCAATTCTATGTTATTTATTCTGCTTTCAATAAAGGAGTAGAAATGTCTTAGATACTTTCATTTGTCTTTGTTCACATACCTGAGAATTCCTGTGGTCTTCAAAGACCAACTACTTTCAGCATTTCAAAAAGCATAAAACATAAATTTGCTTGTAATTTGGTCACGCCAGGAAATGAAAATATTTTTTCTTTTTCCACTGGGATTTTACTAGGCCTTCCTAAGTTAACTGGTTAACTCATGCTGATCAGATATTCAGACATATGTCATTAATAAAAATAGAAAAATTAATCATGAGTAGTAAATAAACATCTGTAAAAATCATTCAAAATATGAGCTCCATGAGGCAAAAACAATAAAAGTGGTCTTTTATTACTGGCATTTGCTTTTTAACCAGATATACTGGTATTTTAAAAACAGTAGTAACAAAGTCTAGGGACCACTGATTGAAGAAGTTCAGACTATCGCAGCTATCAAAAACGCCAGAGAATGTTGATTTCCTAACTCTGTTAAGAATTTGCAAAACAGCTTTCAATTGTTTTTGTCAGTTCAGTTCTCTGCTCCTCAGTTTTTTGTAAAAAGTATAAATCACGGGAGCTGTTGGAAGAGAACAAGTATTTTATAGCACATCTTCCTGCTACAGCCTCGTGCCAGATTAATGGCCCTAGGGCTCTCTTTTCCACAGCTTTCAACTTTCCTTAAAATAAATGAGACCCATCACAAACTACTATCCTTACAAAGTTAAATACTCTGGGTGTCTGAACAAACCAAACTACACAGGATGACTTTAAATCAATACCTTTAAAAACAAATTAAGCAAGCCTTCCAGATAATCCCTTTTGGCCACGTAGTACAGCCCAGGGAACAGGTGCGAGGCGAGCCTTCCTAGAGGCTGTCTCCTCCTTCAAGAACCTGACCTTTTCCAGCCGGCAACTCTGGCACCTCATGAAGCAGTTACCGGGAGGCCTAATGCCCGCTTTCCCGTCTGCACTTTCCAAACGGCCCCTGATGCCAACGACTGAGATATGACCTGGCTCTCAGATGAGAACATGCCTCCCCAGTGATTTGCCAAGTTTCCCTGGAAGCATTTCTAAGTATATGTTCTCTGAGCACCCTCCTCATCCTCTCAAGCATGGTTCACTTTTCCTTCTTTCCCGGCACTTCCTAATTCCACCTCCCCATCCCAACCTTGTAAATGCCTTATGTCTTCAGTCCAAACTCCTTACCCACTTTTGGGAACTGCTGATCCCCTCGAAGCCTGAAACCCCAATTTCAAATCCAAAGGCTGTAATTCAACAATTTTGGAACCGGTTTGAAGTGATCTTTTTGAGGCATACCTGCAGGCAGCTCAGTTATGGCTTCTTCTCTTGCCTTCTCCAGCTTCTCCCTTACCCAGGGAAATTCTTGCAGGGAATCTAGGAATGTATCAAATGCTTTAGGACCTCTGGAAGGTAGGATATCCAGCAGCAGCATTGTTTTCCGGAGGCCTGTGGTCTGAGCTTTGATTTCTTGAAGATGGTTTTCTGTCAAGACCCCTTCCTGGTAAAGATACTGAAGAACCAGTCCCTCCACCAGTACTTGGGATCCCAGCTCCAGGCGGAGGGAGCGAAGCACTTGCTTGTCTCTAGCCTCCATATCCCCCTGGGAAAAGACAAAATTGTAGCTCAGATTACAGAAATACTGATGTGCCTCCAAAGCTATTGCCCTGCAATGTCATCTCCTGAAAGAAATGGACATCTGTGAAACCTAGAGTGCCGGCCATGGTGTTGAACTTCTGGCCGTTAAGCCAAGACTAATTCATTTCAACTGTTTCAAACATAAGGAACAATCTCAAATATGAATCATTTTTTTTCCTATTTTGCTTTCCACACAAGGGGAGTCCCAGCTCAATTCCTTATTCTATAAAAAGATTTGGGGGGGAGTGGTTCAGGTACCCTACTTTAAAAGCAACTTCTATCCAAGTATTACATTGAAAGATATTTCATTTTAACATAGGTGAGAAGAAACAGTGGTTTCATTTGAATAGTGTCTTCATAGAATTGCCCCACCACCGCAGAAGACTGCCTGCAGGTGCCCTTCTGAACATGGGCATTGGCAGAAGCTGATCAGCAATGGGCACGGGGGGCAGAAGCCAGCAGTACCAGTAAGTTTAAAAATCTCTTACCCTAAAAGGCTTATATACCATCACCTTCAAGAAAAACATCTGAGTGTTTGTGTGCGGTCTCCAGTAATCTTGTATATAATCAGAAATTCCACCCCATCCCTCGAAGAATTCAGACTTGCCACCACGACACTACCGTGACTACACATGCAAGGGACATTCAGTGGGATTTTTTTCTTAAAAAAAAAAAATCCACACGCCAGTCCTGTCACGCAGGGTTTGAGGGCATATTGCCAAGACCACTGCATCAGTGAGCTGAGGGGAGGTTGTGTAAGTAAGTGGCGGGGTCACCCACACAAAGTGAAACTCGGCCCTGCCCCCGCCCCCAGCCCTCGAGGCAGCCCCCGATCCCAGTCTGAGTGGTGGCTGGTGAAGATCCTGTGCACTTCTGGCTGCCGGCGCCCGTTTGCAACTTGTTTCTATTCCCTGTCTCAGCAGCGGAAGCTGGTATCACGAACAGGAGGGACTACGAGAGGTTTTGGGGACAGCCTGACCCGCTAAAAAAAATGTGTTGGGAATGACCTTCAGGGAGGACCGAGGGGAGAGCTGGGCCTCAGGCACCCCCACCGCCAGCCACCCAAACCGGCTCCACTCGGCTGCCGCCCGCAGGCTCGGAGGGAGGGGGAGCCACGTCGGCCCAGGCCGTTAGGCCAGAGACGCCGCTGCACCGGGCCTTCGAGAAAAGATGGATGCGGAGCTTCTGGTTTCCTGTTACTTACGTCTGCAAACACGTATCTTAAAAAATAAATAAACAAAACTGCCACCGGAATCCACAATGTTAGGGAACCTGAGCCATAAGCACCATCTTTATTAAAGGTGAAAACCGAAAACAGGAAGTATTGTCGCCATCTTTGTTGAGGGCAAAGACAGGAAGTGCTGCAGCTATCCTTATTGAGCCCTCAAGTGTCGGGCCGAAGCCTTTGCTGCCATGTTTGTTGTGGGTAAACAATGTAGCTGGCTGGAGATGAAAAGTAGCATTATTTAGTGGGCGGGGAGGTATCTAAGGAAAAAAAGTAATTGGGTAATTGCATTTTTAACACAGTAACTCCACCATGGCTTTGCACGTAATTGAAACAATAAGTCTCAAAAGACATTTTATCAGCGAAGCCTTACATGACCACTTTATTTAAAATTGCCAAATCCATCTCCTGCACTCCTATGGTCTTTTCCAAGTTTTATCTGTAGCACTATCACCATCTTACTAAAACTTCTACTTATTTATCATGTTTCCCTCAAAAAATGTAAGGTCATTTTTTTTATATCACAAGGTTCCTGCTCACAAAACATCTGCAAGTCAATCAGTTAGGACTCAGTTCCAGTGATCAGCTAGCTACTCCAGAAAGAAAGGAATTTTTCATGGAGGTGAATTGGGTACATTCACAATCATTGGAAAGACTGGAAAAGGTCTGGCACACAAACATAACTTCCTAAACAACAGTGGCAAACTGGCCCATGGGCACAACCAGGAAGATGGAGTCCAGAAGCCACTACCACACAGTTCCAGCCTTCTCAACACTGACAGACTGGGCAATGAAACACTGCTGCAGAAAAAAACAAGGTCTCCACAGCTGTATTTGCCAGCAGCATCAAAAAAGAATTTGCAAACTTACTCTGATGTGTGAGGGAGGACCCCCTCAAAAACCTGAATTATCTTCTGGAGGGTTGGGCCCGTTGTAGTACAGGCTTCCCTTGCTAAGTGAGTGTTCTAGGAACTCACCTGTGTCAGTGCACCAGCTGGTGGTATTGTGAGAGGCTGCATTAGGCTTCAGTGATTTTTTTGAGTCTTTCAAATGCATTTGCCCATTTCATGAAGTGTGATTTACCAGTGCACCTGCCCACACAGCAAAGTGTTAAGCAGTTTTTGACCAATAACAGCATGACCCCTGTGCCCCACCCTCCCTATTCACCCCATCTCACCCCAGCAGTTTTTTTGTTTGTTTGTTTTCTCTGATGAAAAAAGTCCTCAGAAGGAAACATTTTGCTGCTGTGGAAGAGGTGAAATAAAAAGTGGCAGAAGCTCTAAAAGGCATCAAAATCAAGGAGTTCAAAAACTGTTTTGAGCAGTGGAAAAAATATCTTGATAGATGTGTTGTATCAAATGGGGACTAGTTTGAAGGTGACTGAAGTTTAAACATGTAAGAATAAATACACGACTTTTTATTATTAAATACCAGGGGTTTATTTGGTCCTCTCCTAATATGCAGTTGGTAAAACAATTAGCATATTGAACGTTACCAAGCAAAGGTGTCTGGAATGTGTAGTTTGGAGTTTTCCAAATGCTGAAGAACAGAAAGGTATGCTAAAAAGAGAGAGGGGCTGGTACTATAATACTGAGTGATAGGTCTAGGTCACAACAAGTGAGTTCACCACATTTTTAATTTGGAAGCCAAAACAAATGCGTGATCCAAATGTAAAAAGATACAAAAACATTAAATTGAGGTTCTTTACTCAAATTCCTTTATGAAATTCCTTTATTAAATGAGTCAGTCAATAAATATATTTTTGATTCACTTTCAAATCAATTGGATAGGATATACAGAAATTCATATATACTGCTTAAAATTTGTTGATAGTAACAACAACAACCAAAAGAACACACAACTCCTTAACTATCATTATTTCCATAGAGGTTTTCATGACCCACATCTTTAGTGGGAGACGAAATATCTTTGTAAACAAACCAGTGGAAAGCAATTCTAAAGCTCACACCTCAAAACCTTCTAATTTTTGTAACCTGTTTAAAGTATTGTTACACCAATCTACCATTTTACTATATAATATTTTTACATGAGTGGCAGGTATTAATTTTATAACAAGCATTTTACATATGTGAGGAGCGTGGAATCAACGTGGCAAGTGTCTTAGCCAAAATCTCATAGTTAATATACCCATATAGCAAAACCCAAATTCTGACCAGTTGTCTCTGGTTTCATGTTATTTCCAGTACATAGCACACCCCACAGCCCTCGTGAAGAATCTGTTGTTCTAATGACAGCCCAAAATATTGCCAAATCATTCTGGTGCCACCTCCCTCTCTTGATACTCTCAACTTCCAGGTAGTCTCTTCACTCTCTCCATTTTCTTTCATCCTGGAATTGCTGTCCTTTCCCGGATAAGACGTCTGTATGTGGACAGGTATTAGCAACATTCTCTGTCTTTATGCAGACAATGTGCAGACCTCTTGTGATACTGACAATAGCTTAGGTTCCTGACTTTTGGGGGAGGAAAAAAACATATTGTTCCAACTGCAAAGTAAATTTTGATAATTTTCCAACATACAGGAAAGTTCAAACAAATAGCACAAAAAACACCTGTATAAAAAGTACCTAGGTTAAAACATTTCTTGATGATTTGTTGTATTTGGAAAGGCTTTAGATATTCTGGGAAATAGAAAGTGATATTGATGATGACATCCAGGGGAAGATGAAGAGCATAGAGTGAGTTCCATGAGAATTCACAGAACAGAGGAAAAGTGAATGAGACAGCATGAGAAGAATTAGTGCAGGAACCAAGGGGCATACAGTCCTTGTGGTGAACAGCCTGAGAGGTTAGGATTAAAGATCTGAATTAAATTCATAAGGTGAAACCCCTGACCATCCAAATCCTCTTTCTATGGCAGATTTAGATGAGCATCCCTGCTGCCTCCTCAGTGGCCAGGCTGGCTCTCTGACTGATTAGCCACTGCCATCAATGAGTCTGTTGGAGGACCACCGCCCATTCTAGTGTGCAATGATACTTCTGAGAAGCACACCCAAAGTCCAGCTTTCCTTATATACCCTATTTTTCAGACCATAAGACGCATCTAGGTTTTAGAGGAAAATAGGAAAAAACTTTGGAAGGAAAAAATGTGCTAAAATATTTAATAACATAAATAACATAGTATTTCACCAATGTAAATGTAAACAGAACTCAACAGCAGCATTAACAACCATTATTCCTCCCAAATTGGGGGGGGGGAGTGTGCATCTTATAGTCTGAAAAATATGATAAATGGCTGAGGACAACAGGCCCCGAAGGAATCCACAACAGATCAGAATCGCCATCACAGGTGGTCACTGCTCCACTCTGTCCTGTCCCTCTCTGTAGGCTGGAACTCTGCTCCCACAGATGACTAAGCACCTGTTACCCAGTGGTAACCAATACATTTTCAGGAAGGACAGATGGACAGATATTTCCCTTTTTATCTCTCCCCTATGATGCTTACTTGCACTAACATATACCCTTTGCCAGTCTGCAAAAGAAAGAGTCATAAAACTAGAAGAATGAGTGTAGTATTTTTCTGCCTTTCAATTTAGTCTTAGCTGTGCAACCTTCAAAACACAACCTAAAGGAGTTATTTCGGCTTTTCCTGCTTCATGTACGTGGAAATTGAGCCATGGAGAAAAACAGATTCATTTCAAGCATACCTCAAACACAAATGGATTATGGATTAAGTCACAGAGAAACTTCAATAAATTCTGAAAAAAATCAATAGGATACAAACTATGTACTCTCCAATTTTACAATGAAATTGGAAATTTTAACAAAAGGATAGCTTCCATAAATCCCATGAGTTTGGAAACTAAATTAATCAACCACTAAACCTTTGAGCAAAAAAAAAGCCAAATATATTTGTATTGATACAGCCATAGAAAAAATATTATGGTGATTCCTCAAAAAAAAAAAAAGAGAATTATCATATGACCCAGCAATCCCACTTCTGAATGTAGATTCAAAGAAAGTGAAATCAGTATCTCAAAGAGATATCTACATTCCCATGTTCATTGCAGCATTGTACACAACAGCTGCAACATAAGTGTCCATCAATGAATGAATAAATAGAATATATATATATATATATATATATATATATATATATTTCAGCCTTGAAAAAAAAAAAAAGAAAATCACACTTACTAGAATGGCCAAAATCAGAACTCTGACAACACCAAATGCTGACAACGATGTGAAGCGACAGGAACTCTCATTCACTGCTGGTGGAAATGCAAAATGGTATGGCGACTTGGAAAGACAGTTTGGCAACTTCTTACAAAAGTAAAAATACTCTTATCTGACCCAGCAATCATGCTCCTTGGTATTTACCTAAAGGAATTGAAAAGTTATGTCCAAACAAAAGCCTGAACATGGATTGTAGGGAAACATTTCACATGGTTTGGAAATGTAGCTCAGCACTCATGTGGAAAACCAGTGGGGAGCGAGTCATCACACAGGACCACACCCACAGATAGATTTTCCCATGGGGAATCAGGCCTGCATTGTACCTAGGCCCCTGTGAGGCTTGCTTTTGCTAAAACTCCCTCACCCTGAATTGAGGCAAAAAGGGCTTACTGTACCTTTCTAAAATCTGAGCTAAACCTCCCAAGTATGTAGTGTAACCAGTTCAACAACCCTTCCCCTTGGTCTGCAACATCCTTCTCTTTGAAGCAATTAGCAACATTCTTTCCTTTGTTATCTATAAAAGGCAATCCCCTGCAGCGAAACTATGCATAGTAAATGAGAACTGCCCTTGATGTAATGTACCCAGAAAAGCAATAAAAGCTTGTCCAGGCAGGGGCTGGGGCCCTCTCACCCTCATCGAGAGAGGCCACACCATCCTTTTTTCACCACAGGATTTCTATAGTCTGTGTATTTGTTCATAGCAACAACACATACAGATCCTGCAGGCCAGGATCCACATCAGAGGATATTTACAGGAACTTTATTCATAACTCTCAAATCTTGGAAGCAACCATGATGTCCTTCAATATAGCATGGTACATCCAGCCAATGGAATATTATTTATCCCTAAAAAGAAATGAGCTGTCAAGCATTAAAAGACAGAGAGAAGCCTTAAAGAAATATTCCTAAGTGAAAGAAGTCAATATGAAAAGGCTATGCATTCTATGATCCCAACTACCTGGCATTCTGGAAAAAATAAAGCTATGGAGACAGTAAAAATCAGTCAGTGTGTGGAGGCTGGAGGTGGGAAGAAGATGAATAGAAGGAAGGGGTACAGAGGATTTTCAGGGCAGTGAAAATACTTCATATGATATCACAATGATGGATACATATCATCTGCATTTGTCCAAACCCACAGAACACACAACCCCAACAGTGAAACTTTAGGATAATTATAGAGTTTCAGTGATTACAACGTGTTAATGTTGGCTCATCAGTTGTAATGAGTGTACCACTTTGGTGAGGAATTTTGATAATGGAGGAAACTATGAATGTGCCAGGTTGAGGGTATATGGAAAATCTTTATATCTTCCCCTCAATTTTGCTATGAACTTTAAAATGCTGTAAAAAAAAAGGTCTTAACTAAAAAAAAAAAAAGAAATCCCATCACACTACAACATAAATGAACATGGACAATATATGTGCTAATTGAAATAAGGCAGACACAGAGAGAAAAATACTGCATGATATCACTTATAGGTGAACTCTAAAAGAGTCACACTCGCAGGAGCAGACAACAGAATGGTGGTTTCTCAGACATGGTGGGTGAAGTAAGAGAGATGTTTGTCAACGGGTACAAAGTCTGAGTTACGCAGGTCAATAGGTTCTGGAGATCTAATATTCTGCATGGTGACCACCACTAATAATGTTGTATTGTATATTTGAAATTTGCTAAGGAAGTAAATCTTAAATGTCCTCATCACAGAAAAAAGGATAACTCTGCAAGGTGATGGATATGCTAAAAAGTTTGATTGTGGTAATTATTTCACAAACACAAGGGTGGGCAAAAGTAGGTTTACAGTTGTTTGTATGGAAAACAATACAATAATTAATAAATAATAAATAATATAAGAATAAATTCTGTGTCACATACAACTGTAAACCTACTTTTGCCCACTCCCGCATACATATATCAAAGCATCATGTTATACACCATAAAGATATATAATTTTTATTTGTCAATTATATTTCAATAAAGCTGAGGATGAAAAGACACACTTCTAATGAATAGAGTATAGAAAAAACAACTTCCCAGCAGAGAAACCTAGCAGATACCACCTAAACCATGTCATCAAGGTTAACATCACCAGACATAAGTCATGTCGATATCATGTGCCCCAAATAATGTGACAAGAGGGTAGCACATTACCCCCATGGAATTCTTCCCCCAAATTCATAGTCTTCATCTTTTAGTGAGAAAACATCAGACAAGCCCAAATTGAGAGACCTTCCATAAAATATCTGACAATTACTATTCAAAAGTGTCAAAGCCATGAAAGACAAGACTGAGAACCTGTCACAGATTGGAGGACATTAAGGCAATATGACAACTAAAGGAAGAGAAGGTGGGAGAAAGGGAAGAGGGGAGGGAAGAGTAGAAAAGGAAGATGGTGGAGATCCATTGTCAGGAAGGTATAAAGACTTCTACACCCAAATTCTTTCATCTTTGCTATTTTCTTGGCATGCAATAGGAATCCCACACAGCCTCCTTTCCCTGTAACCCCACCCCCACAAAAAAGATAAAACAAAAGTTGTCCAAGGAAATATAGGCATCTATCCCTAGAACTGCAAATCCTAAAAGTACACTTGAAATATGCAGCCATGCTGTCCTCTTCCTGCATAACTCTTGATAAAATTATTATACTGTAGATTGCATTACCTAAATAATGTGCACCAGTTAGCTATTACCTGAATAATAGACACCAAATAACTATTAATTTACTAAGTTATGCATTCTAATGATTCCTTTAGTTCTCTAATATCTCATTTTGATCTAAGTTAACAATGAGTTATTGTGAGAATCCTGGGACAGTTCACAAAACCTAAGTTGCAAACCTTTTAAAGTAGCCAAATACATTATTATGCAAATTATCATGTCCTAATATAATTCCCCAACATTTCTAGATGTTGAAGTATTATAAGATTGTAGTGATTGATGCTACTAGGATTACTGCAATTTATTCAAAATTTGACAGCAATAAGTTTTTGTTTGTTTTGGTTTTTTTTACTTTGTCAGCATTTATTCACGTTTGGCCTTGTGGCTTTAGGTTTTCTTTGATAATAGAATGGCCTGGATGTTAGGCAAAATGCCACCTCAGGCGATGGTGACTTTGCCCAGCAGTTTCTTAAGCAACTCATCATTGTGGGTAGCCAGCTGGAGGTGAGAGGGATGATGTGTGTCTTGCATCGCATGGCGTTACCCACCAGCTCCAGGATCTCCGCAGTCAGGAAGCACGTCACCGGGCCCCACCTGCTGTAGTAGTTGTGTTTGTGCAGCAGGCGATGCGGTCTGTCCAGGCGAACTGGAGGCCGGCTGGGGAAGAGCGGGACTTGGCCTTGGCACGAGCTTTGCCTCCTTGCTTCCCACAACTGTACATGACTGGAAGTAAGGTTATATCCTTTAAAACCCGGAATCTTGTTGCCAAACAGGATTCAGCAGTAAGTTTTTATTGAGCATTTATTATGTGTTATGGTGAGTTAGGGCTAACATGTGGGAAGAGACATAACTTCTGTGTTCATGAAGCTTACTGTCTAGAGAAGACAAACATAAACAAGGCAACGAAAAGGAATAATTACATACTATTATAAATACAATAAGGGACAGTGCTTAGATAAGAAAAGCCAGTCAAGGGGCTAGGAGACAGGAGCTAATTTCAACTGAGTCTGCAGAAAAAGCCTCTTCAGGGAGGTGACCTTTTCTATTTTTCTTCAAAAAACCTGTAGTAACTTCCGGACAAGATGGAGGCATAGGTGGAGACACTGTGCCTCCTCGCAAAACCAAGTTTAAAGACAACAAAATTTTAGTAAAAAAAAAAATGCAACCAAAACACAGAAAATTGGACTGTAGGGAAGTCCGACAACAAACCATTCAGCCAGACCAGTAAGAGGGGCGGAGTCAGCGGCTGGTGGAGCAGGATCGCGCAGGAAAAACTGGCCACACCAACCCAGGCACACAAGCTGTGGTTGGCCAATCCCAGGCATGGGGTGGCAACAGGCCAACCCAGAAGGGGCACAAGGTAGCTGGCTGACCACAGTCACACATTCACACTCACATAAACCAGGCCAAGGAGTGAGCAGTGAGACAGACCACAAAGGCTAGGACCCCAGCAACAGGAATTAGATAGAGCCTAAAAGCACCAATTGGGAAAACTTATGGGGTCGAGGTGCTGGGAGAAGCTCCCAGGCTCACAGAGAGTTTGTTGGAGAGACCTACAGGGTCCTGGAGGGTGCACAGTCCCACACACCCAGGAGCTGGCACCAGAGGGGCCCGGATTGCTTGCAAAAAGCAGCAGAGGGGACTGAAATCCAAGAAAGATTAGAACAAATGCCATTGCTCCTCTCTGACCCTGCCCCCACATACGGCATCACACATCAGCAACTGGGTCGTCCTGCCCTGGTGAACACTTAAGGCTCCACCCCTCACATGTAACAGGCACAAACAGACCAAAACATTATGGCTCAAGGAGAACAGCTCAAAGCTCCAGAGTCAATACTTCTAAGTGACCAAGAGATAGCCAGCCTATCAAATGCACAGTTCAAAATACTGGTGATCAGGGTGCTCACAGAACTGGTTGATTTTAGTCACAAATTAGATGAAAAAGTGAAGGCTTCACTAAGTGAAATGAAGCAAAATGCACAGGGAAACAATAGTGATGGGAAGGAAACTGGGACTAAAATCAATTGAGTGGACCAGAAGGAAGAAAAAAATGACCAAACAGAAAGGGATGAAGAAACAACAATTCAAAAAAATGAGGAGAGGCTTAGGAACCTCCAGGACATCTTTAAACGTTCCAACATCCGAATTATAGGGGTACCAGAAGGGGAAGAGGAACAGCCACAAGTAGAAAACTTATTTGAACAAATAATAAAGGAGAACTTCCCCAGACTGGCAATGGAAAGTCTTTCCAGGAAGCTCAGAGAGTCCCAAAGAAGTTGGACCCAAGAAGGAACACACCAGGGCACATCATAATTACATTAGCCAAGACTAAAATGAAGGAGAGAATCCTAGAAGCAGCAAGAGATAAGGGGACACTCACCTACAAAGAACTTCCCATCAGACTGTCAGCTGATTTCTCAAAAGAGACCTTACAGGCAAGAAGGGGCTGGAAAGAAGTATTCCAAGTCATGAAATCCAAAGACCTACATCCAAGATTGCTCTATCCAGCAAAGCTTATCTTTAGAATGGAAGGGCAGATAAAGTGCTTCTCAGATAAGGTCAAATTCAAGGAGTTCACCATCACCAAGCCCTTATTATATGAAATGTTAAAGGGACTTATCTAAGAAAAAAAAGATAAAAAATATGAACATTGACAGGACAGCAAACTCACAGTTATTAACAACCACACCTAAAACAAAAGCAAACTAAGAAGACAGCTAGATCAGGAGCGGAACCATAGAAATGGAGATCACATGGAGGGTTAGCAACAGGAAAATGGGAAGAGGTGAAGGAGGGAGAAGGTACAGAGAATAAGTAGCATAGATGATAGGTAGAAAATAGACAGGGGGGAGGTCAAGAATAGTATGGGAAATATAGAATCTAAAGAACTTGAGACACATGGACATAAACTAAAGGGGGGAATGGTGAGGGAGGGGGTGTGCAGGGTGGAGGAGAATGAAGGGGGGAAATGGGACAACTGTAATGGCATAATCAATAAAATATATTAAAAAGAAAAAAGGAACAATGTGTCACAGGTACTTTTTAACTTCACTAGAGTGCTCCCATTAAGGATTCATAAGCTTTTTAATTTAATCTAGCAGTCTAAAATTTCTCAAAGCAAGAAGCTTTCTTTTAAGGTGCTTTTAAATGCATTGTTCTTTTTCTTTAATGTGAAACTCTCTGATTCCCCATCATTGAATTCACTTCTGAAAGGGATTCATCTTCTTGACAAAGAGCCATCAATCGCTTCATGCATATCGTAGAGTGCTTCATCTATGTTCAGCTGTGGCTGGACAACTGGTAGATTCTAAAGACATGGAAAAGAAAATCTGCGGATATGTTTGTACACTGTAAAGGGGCAGGTTTACATATGAATATCATTAAGATAGCGCCTCCTTCATAAGATCTATGATCCATAAAAAAGACGCAATTAACTTGGAAGAAACTGTAGCAAACTACCCAAGACAGTATGCAAATAGCTACTAAATTATGAAACACTCCACGAAAAAGCCTTTTTAAGAATTCAGAGAGTGTATAAACAAATAAGAAGTGGTATTTATCAAGTGCTTCCTATATGCTAAGCACTTCAAATGCATTATCTCTTTTAATTGTTACAACAGTCCTGAGAAGTCAGAATTAGTATCCTCATTTTCAGTTGAGGACGCTAAGGCTTAAAGGTTAATCAGCGTTCAAGTAAACAAACCTAGGTCTGGGTTAAGTAAAGGAGAGCTTCATGGAGTGTGGCATGAGACCCACCCATCATGCTGCCCTTTTCCCGGGTGTCTCTCTGCATCACTCATAAATGCAAGGCCTAATTCCAGGCTGGGTGTTCCTCAGGGAAAAGACCTAAGCTTTTTAATTTGTGCCTATTAACTTGTGTAAATACCTATCCTTTCAGACCCTTCAGCTAAGAGAAAATCCTCTGAGGCAAAGATAAAGGAAAGAAAATTTCTTTTTATATTACTTTTGAATAATGAGTTCCATAGAATGCTGTATACTTTGCATAGAAGTACGCTGATCTACACAAGCACTCCATTTTCATAATAGCAGAATCAAATCAACCTCCCAGATTTAAATTGTGCAGCTTCTCTGTCCCAGTGACCCTCCTCCTTAGTTGCATTACTAAAAACTGGGCCCATTTTGATGAACCTTTTTTGATTCAACTATTCCTTCAATTTTACCCATGTCTCAAAGTACCCTATTTAGAAAGTAGACTTTCTGAATAACAGTATATAATTTCACCCCAACACTCTGCCTTATTCTCCACACACACTTAGAAAAACACAAGATAAGTAGTCACGTTTTTCAGGAGGCTTTTGAGATGTAACACTGGCTGTACCCCCTTTTTAACAGACTTGGGGCGAGAGGGATTATCAGGGCAAAGGCAAAACTTCAGGCCCACAACTTTGGCAATTATCTTAAAATGTCTCTGAAAATTTTGTAGAAAGTGGAGGTAAAAGACCATAAATGGTTATTATTTACACTAATTACTGAGCGCTGGGTTGAGGAGTCTTAGGTTCTAGAACTGTTTCTGTCCCAGTTCCAAGACTTTCACAGTCTATAAAATGTGAGGAACAAGGGGAAAAACCTGGCACTAGCCAGCACTGTCTAGGATACGATGAAATGAGAACTCTCATATGCACCCAATGAGTTTCTTCTATGCAAAAAGGAAACAACAGAGTAAAAAGGCAACCCACAGAATGGGAGAAACATATGCACATAAGACACTCTCAGACAAGGGGTTAAATGCATAATATATAGATAAATCAGTGGCCCAATTAAAAATGGACAAAACACTTGAACAGACGTTTCTCCAAGTACGACAAGCAAATGGCCAAAAAGAAGTACAAATTGGTAGTTAGAAAATAGTCACGGGGATGTAAAGTACAGCATAAAAATATAGTCAATAATGTTGTAATAACTATATATGGTGCCAGGTGGGTCCTGGAAATATTGAAGGATCAGTCTGTAAATATATGACTATCTAACAATTGTGCTGTACTCTTGAAACTAATATCAACTACCATTGAATGTAAACTGTAATTGGAAAGCAAATTTTAAAATATAATAAAATACTAAAGCTGAAGTAGAACTAAGAAAGAAAAGCATATGCAAAAATACTCAAGGTCACTAATCATGAAGAAAATGCAGATCAAAACCACAATGTCATATCACCTCATATCCATAAGATGCCAGCTAGCCAAAAAGAAAGACAAAGAAACAAACAAACATAAAATAATAAGTGGTAGTGGGGATGTGGAAAAAATTGAATCATTGTGCATCTTTGGTGACAATAGAAAATGGTGCAGCTACAATAAAAAACAGTGTGGAGATTTCTCAAAAAATTAGAAGAACTATCACATGATCCAGCAATCTCATTTCTGGCTAATATGTCCAAAGAATTAAAAAACAGGATCTTGAAGAGATGCTTGTGCACTCACATTTCTTGCAGCATTATTCACAATGGCTAAGAGGTGGAAGCAGCCCAAACATCCAGTGACAGATGAATGGATAAACAAAATGTATTATTATTCAGCCTTGAATAATATGAAGAAAAAAGAAGAAAAAAAGAATGAAATGCAGGGAGAAAGGTAGATGGAATAAGAAATAGAACTGGTAGGTACAAAATAGACAGGGGGATGTTAAGAATAGTATAGGAAATGGAGAAGCCAAAAAACTTATACATACAGCCCACAGATATAAACTAAGTCGGGGGGGCCGATGTTGGTAGGAGGGGGTTACAGAGCAGAGGGGAATAGAGGAGAGAAAAAATGGGACAACTGTAATAACATAATCAATAAAATATACTTAATTTTTTAAAAAAGAAAGAAATCCTGTCATATACTATAACATGGGTGCACTTTGAGGATGTTATGTTAAGTGACATAAGCCTGTCACAAAAGGACAAATACTACATGATTCCACTTATATCAGTCAAGTGCATAGAAACAAAAGTCAGAATGTGGTTACCAGGAGGGGACAATGTGGCGCTGTCATTTAATGGGTATAGAGTTTCAGTTTTGCAAGATGAAAATCTCTAGAGATTTGTTATACAACAATGTACATGTAGTCAATACTGCTGCATTGCATATTTACAAATGGTTAAAATAGTAAATTTTTTGTTATGTGTTTTACCACAATAATAACTTTTAGAAAGTATGACCCATGGGAGAAAAATTGATGGTGGACTTTATTATCATGAAAAGTCCTTTAACTGGAGACAAAGTTTTTTGTTATATAAATTAAGCTGAAATAAAGAAAAAAAAGAGCAGGAGAAACCGAATGTGATAAAGAAGTCACTCGTGTAAACCACAGGGAACAGTGCCTGGCACAGAGGGGGCTTCAATAAGTACTGATTGTTTTTGTACTTTGTTACTGTAAGGTTCGTATTATGGTTTGTGTTCAAGCAATAAAGCAATTTGTCAGGTTGGAAAAATATCTCCTTGAAATGATTAAAACATAGTGTGAGAGTTTCTTTGAAATGGTTTAAAATCTCCATTTCTAGAAGATATTGTTTCCATTGCACATGATATATATATATATATATATATATATATATATATATATATATATGAAAGTTTATTATATTACTGGTTTATAGCCCCTCCAGAAATAGGGGAGGTAACAACCTATCCAGATGTGAGTAAATCTCAAAATCATGAGTACTGTGAAGGACATATGACAGTTCTATGTGTACACACTTACCTATGCGGTGAGTATTCCAAAATATGGGTGGTGGTACACATCAATTTCAGGATAGATGTTACCTCTGGATAGGAAAAAATAAAGGGATGAATGATAGAATTTAAGCTGTAACTATTGCATTTTTACTCCAAAAATTTTAAAAATTAAGGGAAAATATCTAAAACAAAACTTATCATATCGCATTTGGATAGTAGATATACAGAAGTCTGTCATGGTATCTTCTGCGCTTGTATG
Source organism: Sturnira hondurensis (assembly GCF_014824575.4). Taxonomy (NCBI): domain Eukaryota; kingdom Metazoa; phylum Chordata; class Mammalia; order Chiroptera; family Phyllostomidae; genus Sturnira; species Sturnira hondurensis. Next base: position 6,144,157 of record NW_028088140.1, on the reverse strand, counting down.
TGTTTTGTACGTTTCACAATTTACACTCTATGGTATTAGGGTGTTGATATTAACTTTCACATGCATTTAACAATTTTATTCATTGATTTGAGAGAGGGAGAGAGAAATACAAGTTTTGTTGTTTCCTTCATTTATGCAGTCATTGGTTGATTCTTGCATGTGCCCTGATGGGGGATCGAACCTACAACCGTGGAGTATTTGTTTGACGCTCCAACCAACCGGCTACTTGGCCAAGGGCACACACATCTTTATTACTCAAAACTCAAATGTCACCCCTCATGGAAGCCTTCTTGGAATCCTCTGGAAGTCTCACTCCTTGGGTTCCTACAGCACCTAGTTCATTCCCCTGTTGTCCGTTATTTTTTCACAACCCACATGTAAACTGTTAGAATCTCAATCATCCCACTGTCAAAACAGCCTTCAGGAGCGCCCCCTCATCTCCCCACCCCCCACGTACACTTAATTCTCATCAAACTCAGGGTATAAACCAATAAATGACTCACTATATCAGCTCTTCCGCAACAGACTGATAATTCTTGCTACTGCTCTCCAGGGTTCTGTATGTAACTCTAGCCCTCAGAGGCCACATTGGTTTCTCCTAACTGCAAATTTATTCTCATAAAACTAGGTGAGAATTATGTAAGGATACATTAGCATAAGAATAACTATAAAGGTGAGCAATCTTGTTATTAATGTCTGGGTTGCTTTTTTCTCCAGGTGATAGATGTTTTTCTCCACAGCCCATCAAAGCTCTTAATTAGGGAAGGCAGATAACAGATAATTTCAGTCTTACCTTATATAAAAGGTGTGGTTGGTCAAACCCAGTCCCTACTCAAGTTAGCTCAGGTACGTTTTTACTATTTACATCCCAAGAAAAAGACTAGCAAATAATCAAAACACTTTTCAGATTATAAAGCATTTGACCACCCATGATCTCATTTCATGTTTACATCAAGCCAGCCTGTGGAAAGATATTATTATCATTCTTGTTTTGCTGATGAATGAACAGTCTCAGAGAAATTATATCAAGTGCCCAAGTCCCACAGCAACAAGCACAGCCAGGGCTGGAATTGAATCCTTTGGTCCAAAGCTGGGCTCTCTTCTACCTCACTGTGTGTAAAAACCTCTGGGAGGCGGGAAATGACACTCCTAACTCCTTACACTGAGCAGTTTGATCAGATTATTTGCACTACGGGAGGAGAGTGAAGGATGACAGGAAGCTGCCAGCTCTCGGGGGAGGGGTAGATGGAACTGAAAGGAGGGGTAGATGTCCTCTCTGAGGGGAGAGCTCAGCCACACCGGAGGCTCACCTTCCTCCCCATTGTGTAGAGGCTGTGCTTGCAATTCAGAAAGGAAATCTGATCAAAGCCAAAAGGGTAAGAATTCTTGTCCTACGGGCACCTACATTTCGTGTTTGACATTGGATCATGCTCCAGACTGTGACACAAAAACTTATAGAAAGCCCTGAAGGGAAGCAAGACAAATGGCAAGACCTTGAATCATGACACCAAGACGAAAGGCACTGGGTTCTCCTAGCCTGGGTGAGAACAAGGATGGAGGAGAACTGTAAAGCCAGCTTTGTGCGCAATGAATGATGAGACAGCCCTGAATGACAGCAAACAGCTGTTTGGTTTCCTCAGAGCTAACAGCTGCCACCTCCGCTGGGCTTTCTCTGCAATCAGCGCCTTTGACATCCGGCCTAACAGAATTGATGATCAAGGGCAGCGAAGCCTCTGCAGCAGGGAAAGGTCTTCCAGCGCTGCTGGAATGGGAGGGGAAGTGCCAGGCAGGAACAACCTTGACAAAATAAAGGTAACAAAGTGCTCAAAGCAAACTGGCAACAGCTTATGCATGGAGGTCTTAGGCAGCCTGTCTTTATAAAAACTTTCACTGGTCCCAGGCAAAAAAAGAGAGAGAGAGAGAAAGGACAATGTAGCAAGTTCTTTTTAAATGCATTCCACTGAAGGAACTGTCCTTTAGCAAGATGGCTTCTTTGATGTTAAAGTGTCCTTTTATGAAATGATCATAGAACAGGTATTCTTTTTTCTTCCCAGCAAAATAAAATGTTGGCAACATGATTTCAGTCATCAATTTTTTTGTTTTTTATTGGTCCATGAAACTGAAAAGTCCGGGACCCATTCAAAAGTCTGAAACTGTTTAAGAATCATTCACAAAGGAAAAAAAGACCAAAAAAAATCCCCTTAGGAAACATTCACACATATTGGAATGATAAATCATATAAAATCAAAGACAAATCAATGCTTAGAAGCAGAATCAATAATAGCATCTTTGAGGAAAGTCATAACACCAGACAGAAAGGAATTAACTGGTTGGTTTCTATCAGTCCTAGGCATCTGACTTCCCAGTGCCTGTTAAAGGCATATGGGAAAGGGAGTAGATGGTCCAACCAAGCCTTGACCTTCACTCACAATCATCTCTAAGACCAAAAACACAGCTGACATGAAAAACTAGGAGCTATTTAATTTTTCAGAGTGGATTACAAAATACTAGACAGCTGCAAAGATTTTGACAACAGAATGGATCCCAATATTCACAAGTGCTAGGAGAGCTCACCGCACCACCTGCTTTGGAAACATGCAAAGGAAGGGTGAAAGAATAAGAGGAACAAGTAATGCAAATAAAAACTATAAATGTTTCTGTACTGGGGGTCTACGTTTACATGCCACCTATTTATAGTCTAGGATCAGAGCACATGACAAAAGTCTGGGAAAGGAAAAAACTTGGACTAAAGTGCAGAGGAATAGGGGTGAAAGAGTGAGGCATGTTTTCCTTGGGTGGTTGTCTTTGAGTTTCAAGTACCCATGCACCAATTTAATTGCAAATTGTGTTCTTGACTTTGTGTTGCCACCCTTCAAAGCCAGAGTGAAAAATATTCACGGAGCCGTTGGAACGTCTGGCATGCCTTTATTCACAGGTGGGCAAGCCATGCATGCTGCAAGCTGCATGTCTATCTGCATGTCTCATGTCATGGCCCTTGCTCCCCAGCATGGCACCCATCATGACACCTGTCCCCTTGCGTGTCTGTCATTATCATCGCCCCCAGCAGGGAGTCCCTACCTGTTTAAGTACTAGAGGGGAGCAAAGCCAGCAAGATGCCAGAAATTAGACAACATAACATAATTCTGAGCATGGGAGCCCACTCCATGTTATGGGAACAGTTTATCGGACCCAGTCTGAAGACTATGGGAACCTGGTTATCAGGCCCCTCCGGGGCTATGGGAACACTGCTTCCCTTGGTTACCCAGACACCTGGGCGAGGAAGCCAGACTGCCTCCACTTACCCTACAGACTTCCAACAATAACAGAAAAACACATAGCTGTAATATAACTAGAAAAAGTATTGTAAATAAAATCTTCAGACATTCACATTCCCTGAAAATTTTAGTATTAATTTTCTTGCCCCATGTTTTTAACTTTCCAGTGGAAGTAGGAATGATCAAGCATTGTTTGGGAGAAGAAACTACCACATTTATTGAACATCTATTATAGGCCAGATGCAGTGCTTGAAACTCTCAATATATTATCTCATGACGTTCTAGTAACAACACTGTGAGGTTAGTAATATGGCCTCACTTTCCAGATGAGAACCTGGAGGCTTGACGACAATAAGATGCTTACTCAGAGGTTGGTAGCTAAGTGTCAAGAGTCAACTGTGTGTTTTTGTTTGTTTTGTTTTTGGTAGGGGTAAAGATTTTGCATTTATTTTTTTAATTAAAAAAATTTATTGATCAAAGAGGGAAAATGGCGGCGGAGTAGGACGCAGCAACTCCAGTTCTCGTACCCCTGGGAGAAAATCCTGACAGATCTACTGAGGAACAGCGCAATCAATTCCCCAACCAACAATTCCCCAGCATTTATAAAAATAAGAGACCACAGATAGTGACGGACCAGACAGCTACAGGTCAGTGGGGTCTCAGGGATGTGAGTATGGACGGAGGCGGCCAGGCCGGCTGCAGCCCTTGACTGGAGCATAATGGCGCTGGAGACAAGGCTGCTGCAGCGGTTGGGGCCCAGAGGCTTCCGTCTGTGCCCAGCGACAGGGGCATCTGCCACGGAGGACTCACTGGGAGCCTGGCAACCCTGAGTGAAGTCAAGGGTGGCGGCAGCCATTGGCCAGCAAGTAAAGACCTCAGTGTCGCAGCTGCCACAGTGGTCGGGGCCCAGAGGCTTCCGCCTGCGCCCAAAGGCTTCTATCTGCGCCCAGCGACAGGGGCATCTGTCACAGAGGACTCATGGGGAGCCCGGCACCTGTGAGTAAAGACAAAGCGGAATTGGCAGGGCCGGCTGCCCTCGGCCAGCCCGTAACTCCTCGGAGCCGCCGCTGCCGCCGCTGCGTTAGGGGTATAGAGGCTTCTGTCTGCAGCCAGTGCCACGGAGGACTCATTGGGAGCCCGGCACCCAATGGAGCCTTGGGCCGGCTGTGGGGTCCTTTGAAGAGAGCTGGCTCCGTCCCTCCCCATCTAGGCGGGGCTGGGTGGCAGAGACCTGTCTACCTAGGTGTGCAGGGAGAGTGGCAAGGACAGGGGGCCGAGTTCAGTTGCGATCTCTATGGTGGCCAGCCCAGGAAATTTGAGAGGAGCATTGTCCTAACCAGTCGGGTTGGGGATTGGGCTGGGCTGAGAGGCAAGCATTCTGGAGAAATTTTTATTGGAAAGTGGATTGAGGTGTTCTCCTATGAAGGCAGCTTGACTTGCTTCTCACCCAGCCACAGGACTGGGAAGGACCAGTACCAGATCCCATGGGGCCCAGGCAGCCTGTCAGGTGGGCAGGCACCCGCAGCCCAATCTGGTAGCCTGGCTGGAGCCCGGGTGTGTGCCTGGGCCTACAACCCAGCCCACAGAGGGGTCCTGCCGAAACCAGAAAAACTGGATTGGACAGTTTGAAACCAACAAGGGAGGTTTTTTTTTTTTTATTTTTTTTTCAGTAATGGTGTATTTTTTTAATTTTATTATTGCTGTATCTTTCAGTACTCTGTTCCTCTCCTTTCTTTTTTCCTGTTTTAGTCCTACTTCCTTTCATCCCAAACTTATTGCTTTTTCCTCACTTCTCCTGCCCGTTTTTTGTGTGTTTGTTTGTTGCTTTCTATACCACTGTAAATACTTCACAACACATCTCTTGGGTCTTAGCCCACTTTACAGGTTCCTGAATTCTATTACTGTAGTGATTAACTCTACTTGCTCACACGCTATGTCTATTTACTATTCTTTACTCTCACCTTACCTCAAATTGTGACCACCCACAAACTCACTGCTTTCTAGATAAAACTCACAAGCCTTCCCTCCCCAACAAGAGACTTATCTTTGGTCTATCCTTTCTTAAAAGTGGCAAATTGGGTTGAAGATTACAGTTGACACTGTATATAACCTAAAGATCTTCTATCTCTTCTCTATCGGCTATGACTGTAAATATCATAAAGTACTCTCCTGCTGTCATAAACCATTTTGCCTCCCCCTCCAACTGATCACACACACACAAACAAAGGAGTAGGTGGAAGCACAGAACATCAAGATACCTGCAGGAGACTGCACCACTGAATTTCACAGGTATTCTATCACAGAAGTTCACACTATAAACCCAGGGAGTCAGAACAGATCAATTTAAGAAGCTGAGGCTAACAAGAAAAGTCTCATAAACAATGGGAAGACAAAGAAACAATGGCCAAATGAAAGAAAAGGTGGAAGTCTCAGAAATAATGTTAGATGAAAGAGAGGCAAGTCAGCTATCAGATATAGAATTCAAAGCACTTGTTATGAGGAAATTCAAAGAGCTCACAAAGAGCTACCAGAAACTAGAGGGGAGCTACAATGAGCTCTCCGCAAACTATATCAACATGAAAAAGGAAATAGGAACTATCAGCAAAGGCCAAGAGGAAATGAAGAATACAATTTCAGAACTGAAGAACACAGTAGAAGGAATGAAAAGCAGGATCGATGAGGCAGAAGACCAGATCAGCAAGTTGGAGGACACAGTAGAAAGGATCTCCAAGAAAGAGCAAGAAAGGGGAAAGAGGCTCAAAAAGAATAAAACGGGACTAAGAAAAATGCAAGATAATATGAAACGTAATAATATCCGAATAATAGGAATACCAGAAGGAGAAGAAGAAGAACAAGGGATAGAAAACCTATTTGAAAGAGTAATGATGGAAAATTTCCCTAATTTGATGAGAGAAAAAGTCACATAAATCCAGGAAACACCGAGAGTCCCAATCAAGAGGAACCCAAAGAGGCCCACTTCAAGACACATCATCATTAAAATGGCAAAATTCCAAGACAAAGAGAGAATCTTAAAGGCAGCAAGGGAGAAAAAGGAGGTAACATACAAGGGAGACCCAAGAAGGTTAGCTACTGACTTCTCAATGGAAACACTCCAAGCAAGAAGAGAATGGCAAGAAATATTTCAAGTAATGAGAACCAGAGGCCTACAACCAAGGCTACTTTACCCAGCAAGGCTCTCAATCAAGATAGAAGGCCAAATAAAGAGCTTCCAAGACTGAAGAAGTCTAAAAGAATATGCCTCCACCAAACCAGCTCTACAAGAAATACTAAAAGGACTGCTTTAAGGAAAGGAAGGAAAAGAGAGAAACAGAGAGGAACTCTGGTAAAAAAATTGCAATGAATAAGTACCTATCAATAACCTTAAATGTAAGTGCATTAAATACTCCAATCAAAAGACATAGAATAGCTGAATGGATAAGAAAGCAAGACCCACACATATGCTGCCTTCAAGAGACCCACCTCGGGACAAAAGACCATCACAGACTAAAAGTGAAAGGCTGGAAACAAATGTTCCAAGCAAATGGACAAGGAAAAAAAGCCGGGGTAGCAATTCTAATATCAGACAAAATAGACGTCAAAAACAGGGCCATAAAGAGAGACCCAGAAGGTCACTTCATAATACTCAAGGGAAGAATCCACCAAGAAGACACAAACATTGTAAATATATATGCACCCAACATAGGAGCCCGCAAATATATAAAGAAAATCCTAGAAGACTTCAAGAAAGATATTGACAGCAACACAATTATAGTAGGGGATTTCAACACCCCACTGTCAAAAATGGATAGATCTTCCAAACAAAATATCAGCAAAGATATTGTGGCATTCAACTATACCCTAGATGAAATGGACTTGACTGATATATATAGAGCCCTTCATCCCAAAGAAGCTAAATATACATTCTTTTCAAATGCACATGGAATGTTTTCAACGATAGGTCACATGATAGGACTCAAAACAAGCCTCAACAAATTCCAGAAAATTGAAATCATACCAAGCATTTTCTCTGACCACAAGGGACTGAAATTAGAAACCAACCCCAAAGGAAAAAACCCAAAACACCCAAAATCATCGACACTGAATGGTATGCTATTAAACAACAAATGGGTCAAGATTGAAATTAGGGAAGAAATCAAAACATTTCTGGAAACAAATGAAAATGAACTCACTACAGCCCAAAACTTATGGGACACAGTGAAGGCAGTCCTGAGAGGGAAGTTCATAGCAATACAGGCCTGCCTAAAGGAGACAGAAACATTTCAAACAAACAACCTAACCTGACACCTGCAAGAACTCAAAGAGCAACAACAAAGACAGCCCAGAGCAAGTAGAAGGAAGGAAATAACCAAGATCAGAGCAGAATTAAATGACACAGAGACTAAAAGCACAATTCTAAGGATCAATGAATCCAAGAGTTGGTTTTTTGAAAAGATAAACAAAATAGACAAGACTTTAAGTAGGCTGATTAAGAAAAGAAGAGAAAGGACACAAATAAATACAATAAGAAATGAAAGAGGGGAAATTACAACTGATACCACAGAAATAGAAGGCATTGTAAGAAATTACCATGAAGAACTGTATGCCAAGAAATTTGAAAACCTAGGTGAAATGGACATATTTCTAGAAAAGTATAATCTTCCAAAACTCAATGAGGAAGAAGTAGAAAGCCTGAAGAGATCAATAACAGCAGATGAAATTGAAGCAGTAATCAAAAAATTCCCATCACACAAAAGTCCTGGACCAGATGGTTTCACAGGAGAATTCTACAAAGCATTTAAGGAAGAGCTAAACCCTATTCTTCACAGACTATTCCAAAAAATCCAAAATGATGAGAAACTCCCAAACTCTTTTTATGAAGCCAGCATCATCCTAATTCCAAAGCCAGATAGAGACACAACAAAGAAAGAAAACTTCAGGCCAATATCGCTGATGAACATAGACGCTAAAATCCTCAATGAAATATTGGCAAATCGCATCCAACAATACATCAAAAAGATCATACACCACGACCATGTGGGATTCATCCCAGGGATGCAAGGATGATTCAATATTCATAAATCAGTAAATGTAATACACCACATAAACAAAAGCAAAGACAAAAACCACATGGTCGTATCAATAGATGCGGAAAAAGCTTTTGATAAGGTACAACACCCATTTATCATAATGGTACTCAGCAAAGTGGGAATAGAGGGAGCATTCCTCAATATAATAAAGGCCATATGTGAAAGACCTACAGCCAACATCATACTCAATGGGCAAAAACTAAAAGCTTTTCCACTAAGATCAGGAACAAGACAAGGTTGTCCACTTTCAGCACTTCTGTTTAATATAGTATTGGAAGTTTTAGCCTCAGCGATCAGGCAAGAAAAGGAAATAAAAGGCATTCATATAGGAAAGGAGGAAACAAAACTGTCACTGTTTGCAGATGACATGATAGTGTACATGGAATATCCTATAGACTCAACCAAAAGACTGCTCGAACTAATAAATGAATTTGGCAAAACAGCAGGTTACAAAGTCAATATCCAGAAATCAAAGGCATTTTTGTATACCAACAATGAATCAGCAGAAGCAGAAATCAAGACAAAAATCCCATTTGATATAGCAAAGACAAATATAAAATATCTGGGAATAAATTTAACCAAGGAGGTAAAAGACCTGTAGGCAGAAAACTATACAACACTGAAGAAAGAAGTCAAGGAAGACACAAACAAATGGAAACATATACCGTGTTCATGGATTGGAAGAATTAACATCATCAAAATATCCATACTACCCAAAGCAATTTACAGATTCAATGCAATACCTATGAAAGTACCAATGGCATATTTCACAGACATAGAACAAACACGTCAAAAATTTATGTGGAACAATAAAAGACCCCCAAATAGCAGCCACAATTTTGAGAAAGAAGAACAAAATAGGAGGGATCACAATACCTGATATCAAACTGTATTACAAGGCCACTGTAATCAAAACAGCCTGGTACTGGCATAAAAACAGGCACATAGACCAATGGAACAGAATAGAGAACCCAGAAATAAACCCAAATCTCTACAGTCAATTAATATTCGACAAAGGGGGCAGTATCATAAAATGGGGTAAAGATAGCCTCTTCAACAAATGGTGTTGGGAGAACTGGACAGCTACATGCAAAAAAATGAAACTCGAGCACCAACTTACATCATACACCAAAATAAATTCAAGGTGGATAAAAGACTTAAATATAAGCCATGACACCATTAAAGTCCTAGAGGAGAACATTGGCAGGAAAATCTCAGATATTTCACGCAGCAACATTTTTACTGATATGTCCCCTAGAGCAAGGACTATAAAGGAAAGAATAAACAAATGGGATCTCATCAAAATAAAAAGCTTCTGCGCAGCTAAAGAAAACAGCATTAAAATAAAAAGACAACCAACTGTATGGGAAAACATATTTGCCAATGATACCTCAGACAAAGGTTTAATCTCCAAAATATACAAAGAACTCACACGACTTCACTCTAAGAAGACAACTAACCCAATTAAAAAATGGGGAAAGGACTTGAACAGACACTTCTGCAAGGAGGACATACAGAGGATCCAGAGACACATGAAAAGATGCTCAATATCACTAGCTATCAGAGAGATGCAAATTAAAACTACAATGAGATACCACTTTACACCGGTGAGAATGGCTATCATAAACAAAGCAATAAACAACAAATGTTGGAGAGGGTGTGGGGAAAGGGGGACTCTAATCCATTGTTGGTGGGATTGCAGACTGGTACAACCATTATGGAAAACAGTATGGAATTTTCTCAGAAAACTAAAATTGGACTTGCCTTTTGACCCAGCAATTCCACTGCTAGTATTGTATCCTAAGAACCCTAAAACACCAATCCCAAAGAACATATGCACCCCAATGTTCATAACAGCACAATTTACAATAGCCAAGAGTTGGAAGCAACCTAGGTACCTATCAGTAAATGAATGGCTCAAAAAACCATGGTACATATACACAGTGGAATTCTATGCAGCAGAAAGAAAGAAGGAGCTCCTACCTTTTGCAACAGCATGGATGGAACTGGAAAGCATTATGCTAAGTGAAATAAGCCAGGTGTTGAAGGACAAATACCATATGATCTCACCTTTAACAGGTAGCTAAACAACAAAACAAACAAGCAAGCAAAATATAACCAAAGACACTGAAATAGAGAACAGGCTGACAGTTTCCAGAGGGGAGAGGGGAGGGAATTTCAGGGGAAATAGGGGAGGGATTTAGAGGAACATATATAAAGGATACTTGGACAACAACTGAGAAGGGTGGAAATGGGAGGGAGGCGGGAGCACGGGGTGGGGGATAGGATGGGAGTAACAGACAGAAAACTGTACTTGAAAAATAATTAAATAAATTTAAAAAATAAAAATTAAAAAATATATATATTTTTTTATTTTACCCTGGCTGGTGTGGCTCAGTGGATTGAACACAAGCCTACAAATCAAAGGGTCACTGGTTTGATTCCCAATCAGGATACATTCCTGGGTTGTGGACCTGGTCCCCAGAAAGGGTGCGCAAGAGGCAACCACACATCGATGTTTCTCTCCCTCTCTTTCTCCTTCTCTTCCCCTCTCTCTAAAAATAAATAAGGTCTTTAATTTTTTATATTTTATTAATTATGTTATTATGGTTGTCCTATTTTTTCCTTGTATTCTCCTCTGCTCTATACTGCCCTCCCATCGGCATTCCCCCCACCCTACATCCATAGATTGTACATATAAGTCCTTTGGCTTCTCCATTTCCTATACTATTCTTACCCTCCCCCTGTGTATCTTCTACCTACCATTTATGCTTCTCATTACCTGTACCTTTGCCCCTATTCTTCCCTCCTCTCCCGCCCCACTGATAACCCTCCAGGTGATCTCCATTTCTGTGATTCTGTTCCTGTTTTAGCTATTCGCTTAGTTTGTTTTTGTTTTTTTAGGTTTTGTTGATAGTTGTGAGTTTGTTGTCATGTCACTGTTCACATTTTTTCTCTTTTTTTCTTAGATAAGCCCCTTTAACATTTCATATAATAAGGGCGTGGTGATGAAACACGATTTCTGGTGTGTTGTTACTGCGATGCTAAGAAATTAACACATTTAGCACATTCTTTCAATAGTCAAGAAAGAGTCTTGACTATTGTAGAAAAAGCCCAGTGAAACAAAAGGGAAAGAAAGAAAAAGGCGGAGACAAATAAAATAGAGGGGACTAATAAATAAGTGACAGATTATTTGAAAACATTAACAAAATAGACACAACTCTAGCAAGCCTGATCAAGTAAGAAACAATGATCTGTGGGATTTTATAGTGAATATATGTTTTAAGCACGCATAACAAACAAAACGTGTTTTATAAGAATGCATATATTTTTCAAAGACTTAAACCAAACAGATTAAGGTGGGTGTTCATAGAGCATAAGAAAATGTAAGTGATGAAAGTAAAAACTGTAAATAAAAAGAAGTGTCTGGCATGGATGAATGAGGTCAGAGTTCCATAGCACCAGGTACAATGGACAATGAGAGTCATTCTGTAAATTCTGTGAGGACAGTTTGGGAGAGAAAATAATAAAGTGAAATCTTTGTTCACTCCCTTCAGTAGTTTTTTTCAGATTTGAGTAAAAAGTTTCATGTTAATAATAAAACCAATAGCTAAATAAATATATGATTGCCTTATTTTGACTTTGGGAAAGACTGTGTAAAAAAAACAACAAAAGACAAAAAAAAAGATGCTATGACTTCAATAAAATAAGCCTTTAAAATGTAAAAGCTCCTGCCTGGTGTGGCTCAGTGGATGGACTGCTGGCCTGAAAACCAAAGGGTTGCTGGTTTGATTCCCCGTCAGGGCACATGCCTGGGTTGCAGGCCAGATACCCAGTTTGGAGTGCATGAGAGGCAACCACACATTGATGTTTCTCTCCCTCTCTTTCTCCCTCCCTTCCTCTCTTTCTAAAAATAAAAAAATAAAATCTTAAAAAATAAAAATTAAAAAATATTTTGTCCATCAAAGAAATATTAAAAATTAAATACATAAATCAAATAGAAAGGAATATTTGCAACAGAAACTACAAATGAAAAATATCCACAATATATTAAATGTTTATGCAAATAAATAAGGAAACACAATAATAAACCTTATTAAAAATTGGGCAAAATTTTTATTGGAATTTTATTTTTCAATTACCCTTTACATTTAATATTGTTTTATACTAGTTTCAGGTGTGCAGCATAGTGGTTAGACAATCATATACTATACACACTATTCCCAGTAGATATTTCCAGTAGCCACATGCATCTGCATAGATACTACAATATTATTGAAAATGTTCCCTATGCTTAGTTCACATCCCCATGACTATTTTGCAACTACTAATCTGTACTTCTCAATCCCATCATCTTTTTCACCCAGTCTCCCAACCATTTGGCAACCATCCCATCTGGCAACCACCAGTCAGCTCTCTGTATCTATGAGTCTACTTCTATTTTGCTTATTAGTTTATTCTGCTCATTAGATTCCACAGAGAAGTGAAATTATATGGTACTTGTCTTTCTCTGACTGGCTTATTTCATTCAGCATAATACCTTCTAGGTCTATTATTCATGCTGTTGCAAATGGTAAGATGTCATTCTTTTTATGGCCAAGTAATATTCCATTGTATATATGTACAACCACATTTTTATTTTTAAAGAGGGAAAAGGGAGGGAGAAAGAAAGGGAGAGAAACATCATGGGAGAGAAACTTTGATCTGTTGCTTCTCATATGCACCCCAACTGGAGACCAAATCCACAACCCAGGCATGTGTCCTGACTGACAATCAAACCATGCAAACTTTTGCTTTGTGGAATGATGCCCAACCAACTGAGCCACACCAGTCAGGACTGTACCACCACTTTTTTAATCCACTCATCTATTGATGGACACCTGTGTTGTTTCATAATCTTGGCTATTACAAATAATGTTGTGATAAACACGGGGGTGCATTTCCTTCAGATTGGTGTTCTGAGTTTCTTCAGATATATACTCAGAATTGGAATTGCCAGGTCATTAGGCAGTTCCATTTTTTCATCATTTTTAAAATTTTTAATTGTTGTTCAAGTACAGTTTTTTTGTCTTTTACTCCCATGCCAGCCCATCCCCCCAGTGCTCCCCACCTCCCTCCCATTGCCACACTCCCCCCATAGTTTTTGTCCATGTGTCCTTTACACTTATTCCTGTAAACTCTTCTTCCCCTTTTCCCCTGAAATTCCCTCCACTCTCCCTTCTGGAAACTGTCAGCCTGTTCTCTAGTTCAGTGTCTTTGGTTATATTTTGCTTGCTTGTTTGTTTTTTTTGTTTAGGTTCCCATTAAAGGTGAGATCATATGGTATTTGCCTTTCACTGCCTGGCTTATTTCACTCAGCACAATGCTTTCCAGTTCCATCCACGCTGATGCAAAGGGGAGGAGCTCCTTCTTTCTTTCTGCTGCATAGAATTCCATTGTGCAAATGTACCATAGTTTTTTGATCCATTCATTTACTGTTGGGCACCTAGGTTGCTTCCAACACTTAGCTATTGTAAATTGTGCTGCTCTGAACACTGGGGTGCATAGGTTCTTTTGGATTGGTGCTTCAGAGTTTTTAGGATATAATCCTAGCAGTGGAATTGCTGGGTCAAAAGGCAAGTCCAATTTTAGTTTTCTTAGAAAATTCCATATTGTTTTCCATAGTGGTTGTACCAGTCTGCAATCCCACCAACAGTGAACTATAGTCCCCTTTTCTCCACAACCTCTCCAACATTTGTTGTTTGTTGATTTGTTTATGATGGCCATTCTGACTGGCTTCAATTTTGTTTATATTTTTTAAAAAACCAGCTCCTGGATTCATTGATCCTTAGAATTGTGCTTTTAGTCTCTATGTCATTTAATTCTGCTCTGATCTTGGTTATTTCCTTCCTTCTACTTGCTCTAGGCTGTCTTCGTTATTGTTCCTCGAGTTCTTGTAGGTGTTGGGTTAGGTTGTTTGTTTGAAATGTTTCTATCTTTCTTATGTAGGCCTGTGTTGCTATGAACTTCCCTCTCAGGACTGCCCTTGCTGTGTCCCATAAGTTTTGGGTTGTAGTGAGTTCATTTTCATTTGTTTCCAGAAATGTTTTGATTTCTTCCCTAATCTCATTCTTGACCCATTCGTATTCAATCTCCATGATTTTTGAGTATTTGGTGCTTTTACCCTTGGGGTTGTTTTCCAGCTTCAGTACCCTGTGGTCAGAGAAAGTGCTTGGTATGATTTCAATTTTCTGGAATTTGTTGAGGCTTGTTTTGAGTCCTATCATGTGATCTATCGTTGAAAACATTCCATGTGCATTTGAAAAGAATGTATATTTAGCTTCTTTGGGATGAAGGGCTCTATATATATCAGTCAAGTCCATTTCATCTAGGGTATAGTTGAATGCCACAATATCTTTGCTGATATTTTGTTTGGAAGATCTGTCCATTTTTGACAGTGGGGTGTTGAAATCCCCTACTATAATTGTGTTGCTGTCAATATCTTCACTGAACTCCTCTAAGATTTTTTTCATGTATTTGGGTGCTCCTATGTTGGGTGCATATATATTTACAATGTTTGTGTCTTCTTGGTGGATTCTTCCCTTGAGTATTATGAAGTGACCTTCTGGGTCTCTCTTTATGGCCCTGTTTTTGAAGTCTATTTTTTCTGATATGAGTATTGCTACCCTGGCTATTTTTTCCTGTCTGTTTGCTTGGAAATTTTGTTTCCAGCCCTTCACTTTTAGTCTGTATAGGTCTTTTGTCCTGAGGTGGGTCTCTTGTAGGCAGCATATGTGTGTGTCTTGCTTTCTTATCCATTCAGCTATTCTATGTCTTTTGATTGGAGTATTTAATGCACTTACATTTAAGGTTATTGATAGGTACTTATTCATTGCCATTTTTGTACCTGTGTTCCTGTCTGTCTCTTCCTTTCCTTTCCTTAGAACAGTCCCTTTAGCATCTCTTGCAGAGCTGGTTTGGTGGAGGTGTATTCTTTTAGACTTCTTTAGTCTTGGAAGCTTTTTATTTGGCCTTCTATCTTGATTGAGAGCCTTGCTGGATAAAGTAGCCTTGGTTGCAGGGCTCTGGTTCTCATTACTTGGAATATTTCCTGCCATTCTCTTCTTGCTTAGAGCATTTCCATTGAGAAGTCAGCAGCTAACCTTATTGAGGCTCCCTTGTATGTTACTTCCTTTTTCTCCCTTGCTGCCTTTAAGATTCTCTCTTTGTCTTGGAATTTTGCTTGGATGATGATGTGTCTTGAAGTGGGCCTCTTTGGGTTCCTCTTGATTGGGACTCTTGGTGTTTCCTGGATTTATGTGACTTTTTCTCTCATCAAATTAGGGAAGTTTTTCATCATTACTTTTTCAAATAGGTTTTCTATCCCTTGCTCTTCTTCTTCTTTTTCTGGTATCCCTATTATATGGATATTACTACGTTTCATATTGTTTTTCATTTCTCTTAATCCCTCTTCATTTTTTCTGAGCCTCATTTACTTTTCTTGTTCTTTCTGGGTGTTTTTTTCTACTTTGTACTCCAGCTCACTGATCTGATGTTCCGCCTCATCGATTCTACCCTTCATACCTTCTACTGTGTTCTTCAGTTCAGAAATTGTATTCTTCATTTTCTCTTGGCCTTTGTTGATAGTTTCCATTTCCTTTTTCATGTTGATTTAGTTTGCAGTGATTTCATTGTAGTTTCCCTGTTGTTTCTGATAGGTCACTGGGAGCTCATTCAACTTCCTGATAACCAGTACTTTGAGTTCAAATCTGATAGCTGACTTGCCTTTATTTCATCTAGCACTCTTTCTGAGACTTCCTCCTTTCCTTTCATTTGGGAATTGGTTCTTTGTCTTCCCACTGTTTGTAAGACTCTTCTTGTTAGCTTCAGCTTCTTAAATTGATTTGTTCTGGCTCCCTGGGTTTGTGGTGTGAACTTCTGTGGCATAGTACCTGTGAGATTCAGTGGTGTAGTCTCCTTGATCTCCCAAGCTCACTGGTCTTGGGCCGTCCTTTAAGTTGGCTCTGTGTTTGTCTTTGGGTTTTGATTGTTTTTGAGCCTTTCTTTTGTGGGTCCTTCCCACCAGCTGGTTAACTGATGGTCACTCTGTCCACCACCTCTTGTAATTTGTTGTGCTGGTGAGGGTAGGTTGTGTCAAAGCTAGTTCTTCTGTGTGTACAAGATTTTGAGGATTCTCTTTTGCTCTTGTTCAGTTGTTTGTACTGGGTAGTTTCTCCACTATTTAGTTGTATTTCCAGATAGGTCCTGGATTGAGGTTTGTGTGGTTTCCACTCCCACCTTCACCTTCTTCTCTTGTTATCTGTTGGTGGTTCCTTTGTTGTTGGGTTTCCTCTTCCGGTGAGTATCCTGGTATTCACCACTTCCACTGTCTGTTTTTTCAGTGTCTGCTACAATTTTTGGTCTCTTATTTTTATATATGCTGGGGTACTGTTGGCTGCTTGCTCTGTTCCTCTGTAGATCAGCCAGGATTTTCTCCCATGTGTAGGGGGAAGTGAAATCTGC
This sequence comes from Sturnira hondurensis, assembly GCF_014824575.4. Taxonomy (NCBI): domain Eukaryota; kingdom Metazoa; phylum Chordata; class Mammalia; order Chiroptera; family Phyllostomidae; genus Sturnira; species Sturnira hondurensis. Next base: position 6,127,293 of record NW_028088140.1, on the reverse strand, counting down.
TCCCTCCTACTCTGTCACCATCTTCCAGGATCTCGCTTTTCTCTGTTCCCTGCTGTCTGTGATCTCTTTGACTTGTCCTGTGAGTGGAAGGCAACTGACTGAATAATGGCCAAGCAGTTCCATTTTTAATTTTAGGGGAACCCTCTGTACTATTTTCCACAGTGGCTGCACCAGTCTGCATTCCCACCAACAGTGAGTGAGGGTTCTCTTTTCTCTGCATCCTGATCAGCACTTGCTGTTTATTGATTTATTGATGAGAGCCATCCTTACAGGTGTGAGGTGATATCTCATTGTGGTTTTAATTTTCATTTCTCTGATATGAAATGTTACAATTAGTAACATTGAGTATCTTTTCATTTGCCTACTGACTATCTGTATGTTTTCTTTGGAGAAGTGTTTATTCCAGTCCTCTGCCCATTTTTTAATTGGATTGTTCTTCAGGTGTTGAGTTGTACGAGTTACATTTTTTTCTAACAATCCACAAAGAAAATACAAACAGCTAATAAACTCAAAAAATATTCAATCTTAGTAATATAAAAAATTCAAATTAAAACAAAATTTTCATCTACCAAATTAGGAAACTATTAGTCTTATACATTCCTTTTGAAATATGAACTAGTCCCATTTCCTGATTTGGTAATTTTTCAGCTAAGCATCTGTCTTTGAGAAAAGACCTACACATTCATCAAAATAGGAATTCATCTTGGTATATACTGTGTCAGTAAAGCTCCATGAGAGCATAGTCTCTGAGTCCCAAGGGCCTGCCACAAAATAGAGATGAAAAAAAAGTTTGTTAAATGACTTTGAAATTCTACATACCAGTTTTTTTAAAGAATGACTTCAAATTATGACATGGAAAGATCCCCCACTCATGCTGGTAAGTGAAGAAAACAAGATGAAATACAGGACATTCAGGATGATCTCATTGACATAAAACTGAAACCAGCACCACAAACCAAAACACACAAACAAAAACCAATGATTTCTCTCTCTCTCTCTTTGCCCCCACCTCCCTCTTTTTGTGTGAGTCAATGCATGGACAGATATATGAAAAGATATCCACACCAAGGCAATAAAAGTGATTATGTATAAGGAAAGGATAAGGATGGCCTACAAAAGGCAGTTTGGATTGTCTGAATGGTTTTAGAGATAAATATATTCTCAGATTAATTCCATACTTCAAAAAAGAATGTTTCCTGAATGATATATATAGAAAGATGTTTATGATAGCATCATTTGTAAGAATGAAAAGTTAAAAACAACCCATTAGGAGAGTGGTCTGACACATGCTGACCATAGACTATCATTTAGGTGTAGTAAGTTATGTTTTTGAAGAAGAGTCTCAGGAATGACCTGGTACATGATTAAGTGAAAACAACAGCCACAACAACAATTTGATGTAAACAATATAGGTCCACCTTACAAGAAACACTAAAGAACGTTGTTCAAGCCAAAAGCAAGTGACTCTAGAGAATGATTTGATTCCATACACTCTGTATTCCTCACCCACACTCCTCTCCTCTTTTCTTTTCATATCACATTTTTATATTGGCTTCTTATTTTACAATAAAAATTTGTTGTCCAAAAATGAAAAAATAACCAGTACCAAGAATTACTTACATAATTATGTAAGTAATTTTAAGAAAGAGGATAAATACATATTTCTTATCTGAAATTATTTTAAAAGCAATAGTATAAAACAATGTGTATATAACTATTGTTGGGCCTCCAACATATAGAAACATATGGTATTTGGCAATAACAGCAGAAAGTAGGTGAGTGGGAGCAAAGCTGTATGGGAATAAGGAAACTATACTGGATGACAATTCGCATCCACAGGAATAAATAAAGAGAACTGGGAAGGGTAAATAAGAAGGTTAATGTAAACAAACTATAAATATACACTTGGTCTCCTTTCTCCTTTCAACTTCTTTAAAGGACATAAAATTATATATAAAATATACATGTATGTGTATATATTGTATGTATATATAAATATTTATATGAGGTACAAATCCAACAATATTTATCACTATTATTTTATATAACTCTAGATCTTTTAAAGAAGGTGAAAGAGAAAGGAGAGCAAATATATCACAGTAATAGCACACAAGGAAGGAAGAGAAAAAAGAGCTATGTAGGTGTAAATCTTCTATATCTCACTGTAATTAAGTTTGAATAAAACCAAAGTTTATTCTGATAAGCTAAGGTATATTTAGCTTATCAGCTAAAGTCAGCATATCAGACCTAGCACAAACAAAAATGCAGTGAAAAAGAAACACTAATGGAATTAAAATATTACACTAGAAATTAATCACTTAGTGCAAATGAAAGCAGCAAAGGAAACTAGAACAAAGAAGGCATAATACAGGAGAAAAAAGTAAAATGGCAGACATAAATCCAGCTACTCAATACAACAGTAAATATGAATGGGTTAAACAATCCAATCACAAAGAGAAGGTGGTCAGACAGGACAACAAAAAACAAAACAAGATTTAAAAGTATGCTGTCTACAACAGATACATTTTATATTCAAAGATACAAATAGACTAGAAAGAAAAAGATAGGCAAAGATATACCATGCAAATAACAGCCATAAGAAAGCTGGAATAACTATACTAATTTCAGACAAAACAGATTTTAAAGATAAAGAAGGACATTTTATAATGATAACAAGGTCAATTCATCTGTAAGATATAATAATTATAAACACATTTCTACACTCAACAACAGAGCCCCAAATACATGAAGCAAAAAATTATGGAATTGAAAGATGAAACAGACAATTTGACAGTAATAGTTAGAGACTTCAATCCCTTACATTCAGTAATTGATAGAACTGGGAATAAGATCAACAAGGAAATGGAAGACTTGAACAACATTCTAAACCAATTACTCGCATACCTAGCAAGCATTTGTAGAGCATCTCATTCAACAACAGCAGAGTGCACATTCCTCTCGAGGGCACAGTGAAACGTTCTCCAGGAGAGATGCTAGGATAGTCTCAACAAAGACAAAGAGGATTCAAGTCACACAAAATATGTTTTCTGACCATAAGGAAATGAAATTAGAAACCCATAACAGAAGAAATTGAGGAAAATTCACAAAATGTGGACATTAAACTACACATTTCTACATAACAAATGAGTCAAAGAAAAAAATTACAAGGGAAATTAGAAAATATTTTGAGATGAATGAAAGTGAAAGCCCGGCATCCAAACATTTATGGAATGCAATGAAAACAGAGCTTAGAGGGGAATTTGAAGCTGTAAACACTTTTTTGAAAAGGAAAAAAAAATCCCCAAACTATAATCCAACCTTACATCTTAAGATGCTGGAAAAGTAAACCCAAACCAAGCAGAAGCAAGAAAATAATTCAAGTTACAGTGGAAATTAATGAAATAGAGAAAAGAAAACCAATAGAGAAAATCAATAAAACCAGAAGTTGGTTCCTTGAAAAGATCAATAATATTGACCAACATACAGCTAGACTAATGAAGGAAAAAAAGAGGAGACTCAAATTATTAATATTAGGAGTGAGAAAAGGGACATTGCTGCCAACATTAGAAAAATAAAGAGGATTTTTAGGAAATACTATGCCAACAAATTGGATAATACACATGAAATGAACAAATTTCTACAGATACATATTACTGAAAGTGATTCAAGAAGAAATAGAAAATCTGAACAGTCCTATACCAAGTAAAGAAATTGAATTTGTTTATTAATCATGCCTTTTTATTTTCTGTATTTCTGATGCTTTGACATCTGGAGCTTTTGTGGACCCTGGAAAGACTGACTCTTTCGGAGTTAGCCAGTTCCTAGAAATAGAACTGAACTCTATCTACCCATGAGTGAAAATTTCACATGCAAATTAACAAATCCAAAGCCCACACCCCACTGTCTTCTCTATTGAGCTTTTATAATATGGGCCATTATTGCCCTGCCCTAACTAATCACCCAGGCACCAAACAAGTAGAAACAATCCCTGTGCCCCAGAGCCTAAGTTATTCAAATTAGCCAATTCAAAACCTGCACACACTGTCTTCCACAGGGCGGGGGAGGTGGGGTCCTTGCCAACATTTCTCCTTGCTCCTTTTGCCTCCTGACTAACCCTGTAATTTCCCCATGTGTGTGGAAACTTGGGAAGAATGAGTAACAAACTGTTTTTCAATAGCAATCATCTGCTGATCTAATGGCCTCACCAGACATGAATAATAATAAAACCCATATTTTAAAATGATGAATAATTTAAAAGCTACCCATAGAATACCCCTAGTTGCAGACACCTTCACTGGTGAATTTTACAGATACTTAAAGAAGAATTGATACTAATTCTTTACAAACTCTCCCAAAAAATAGAAGAGGAGAGAACACTTCACATCTCACTCTATGAGGTCAATATGACCCTGAAACTAAAACCAGACAAGGGTATTAACAACAAAAAGGAACTACAGACCAGTATCCTTATGAATATTGATACCAAAATGCAGAGACGCATTTGACAAAATTCAACACCCCTTCAAGAATAAAAAAACAAAACACTCCATGAACTAGGAATATGAAGGAACTTTCTCCATGTGATAAAAGGGCATCTACGAAAAGCCAACAGCTAACATCATATGTAATGGTGAAAGACTAAATTCTTTCTGCAAAAGATGAAGAATGAGACAAGAATGTCTACTTTTACCATTGTACTCAACACTATACTGCAGTGAGTTAAGCAATTAAGCACAAAAAGAAAGAAAAGGCATTCAGGTGGAAGAGGAAGAAGTAAAACTATATTTATAGGTGACACAATCTTTTACACAGAAAATCCTAAGGAATTTACTAAAAACCTATTAGCACTAAAAAATTAGTTCAGTGAGGTTGTTAAGATACAAGGTCAATATACAAAAGTCAGTTATATTTCTATACACTTGCAATGAGCAATCTGAAAATGAAATTAAGAAAATATTTCATTTGCAATACCACTGAAAGGAATAAAATGCTCAGGAGTAAATTTAGCAAAAGAAGCATGTAAAATATGTACACTGAACGTTACCAAATGTTGCTGGAAGAAATTAAGACCTAAATAAATGGAAGATCATCCCAAGTTCATTAACAGAAAGACATAATATTGTTAGGATGGCAACACTCCCCCGATTGAGCCATAGATTCAATGCAATCCCTTCAAAATCCTAACTAGCCTCTTTGCAGAAATTAATAAACTGACCTTAAAATTCATATGAAAACTCAAGAGACCCAGAATAGCCAAAACAATCTTGAAATAGAGACTAAAGTTGGAAAGCTCATACTTTCCAATTACAAAACTTAGTACAAAGCTACCATAAGTAAGACAATGTGGGATTGGCACAAGGACAGACATAGATTAATAGAATAGAATTGTGAGTCAGGAAAAAACCTTCACATTTAGAGTCTACTGATTCTCAGCAAGGGTACCCAAACAATTAAATGAAAAAAGAATAGTTTCTTCTACAAATGGTACTGGAATTACTAGATATCCACATGAACAAAGTAGGACATCAATCTAACACCATTTATAAAAATTAATTGAAAATAGATCAAAAGCCTCAAAACTCTTAGAAGAAAATATACGTGGAGATCTTCATGATCTTGGGTTATGCAATAATTTCTTAGCTATGACACTAAAAACACAGCAATAAAGGAAAAATAAATAAACTGGACTTCATCTAACTTGAAAACTTTTGTTCTTCAAAGGGCATTATCAAGAAAGTGAAAAAACAACCCACAGAGTGGGAGAAAATATTTGCAATTCATATATCCGATAAAGGTGTTATATCTGAAATATACACAAAAAAATCCTTTACAACTCAATTATAACGAAGACAAACCAATGACAAATAGGCCAAGAATCTGAATAGGCATTTTTCCAAAGAGGATATGGAAATGGTCGATAACACATAAAAAAAACGTTCAAATATACTAGCTATCAAGGAAATGCAAACCAAAACCATAATGAAATACCATGTCAAACCCCCTAAGATGGCTATAATCAAAAAGACAGATAATAATAAGTGTGCAGATGTGGAGAATTTGGAATGGATATGGTAGGAATATCAAATGGTACATATACCTTGGGAAAAGGTCCAGATGTTCCTAAAACGGTTAAACATAGAGTTAAAACATAATGCAGGAATTTTAACCCTAGGTATGCAATGCATATGCTCCAAAGAAATGAATTGTGTGTGTACACGCATAGTCACAGCAGCAGCATCCCTAATAGTCAAAGAGTAGAAACAACCCAAATGTCCATCAACTGATGAAAAGATAAATAAAATGTGGTATATCCATACCAGGGAATAGTATTCAGCCATAGAAAGGAATAAAATATTAACCTATTGTGGATGAATCTTGAAAATAGTCCAAGTGAAAGAAGCCAGACACAAAGATATTGTATGAATATTTTTGTATGAATCTCTATGAACATCCAGTTCCAGAACTGGATATTGTATGACTCCATTTATACAAAGTACCCAGAATAGACAAATCTACAGAGGCAGAATGCAGATAAGGGGTTGCCTGAGGATGGCTTAAAATATGAGGGAGATCAACATTAAGGTCAAGAGTGTGAGTGCTGTAGTAGAGGTGCATACAAGGTACAGTGGTGGATCCAAATTTCCAGTCCTATTTGGAGAGATGAGAAGGCCAAAGAAGTTAAAAAAATGGTTGAGTGGGGTGTTGAAGGATAAGTAGAAGTTCTCTGGGTAATGAAGTGGAGAAGGGCATTCTAGGAAGAGTACAGTGTTCAGAAGCTCTGATGTGTAAAGCATTGGGCCTGCTTCATAATTGTGTGATTAGTCAGGTATGCTTAGACCATAGGGTGTGTAGCCAGGTAGCAGGGTTGGTGGAAAGTCAACAAGACAAGACTACAGAGGCGTGCCATGCTAAGGAGTCAGGACTTAGCGTAGTCTGCAAAGATATATCTGCACTCAGCAAAGGTCAACATTATCTTCAAAAACTTTCAAGGAGTACATTTTTAAGACTAAGTGGCAGCTGTGGGATAAAGAGTCTCATTGTTCTTTACTCTCTGATAAGGCTGAAGCAATGATCTCAAGCTGTAAGAACCAAGCGTTTGGTTGAACTTTCTAACAGCTGGGCTAAGGGTTCCTTGTGGTGTCAGCCCTTTGTCCCTCTCACTTCTATCTCTTTCATCAGGCCTTCTTCTCTGACTTACTGAACACCCTATGTTTTCAGAGCTTTAAAAAAATAATAAGATAGGGTTGCACCACTGCCTGTGTTAGTCTCATTACTGAATGATTCCAGACACAGAGTTTGGTGTCAGAGCAGTTGAAGGTAGCAAAGCAACGGATCCAATGGGCAAAATAGTAATGATGCTGCATTCTTTTTCATCAAGGAATTCTTAAGCTTTTGTAGGGCTGAAACCTGAATTTAACACTCTTGGCTAAACTTGGGATTTGGTTAAAGATTAAATAATCTGGGGTGCTGGGGGTAAGCACTCAAGCCATGACCAGACTTTCATTTCATCTGTAGGAAGTAGGAAACTAATATATGAGTGAAGACACACTGAGAAAGTGGAAATTCACTATTACATGACTAAGTAGAAACTTTATTAGCATCCTATATTGTGTGTGTGTGTGTGTGAGAGAGACACATCAACAAAATACCTAAATAAAAGAACTGGTAAGAACACATGAGTCACTGAGAATGTTTCAAACTATTTGGCTCCCCCAGGAGAGAGCCAGATAGTCAGTGAATGATTCAGCCTGGGAAATACCGGCCTGAGCAAACGCCAGCAGTGAAGGGATCTGAAACAGACATCAGAGGTGGGGAAAACTGGGACCTTCCCACGCTGTGGAGAGTTTTAAAAAGATTATCTCAGGGAACCAGTGAAGGACTGGGCTCCAACCTTCTTGCTCTAAAGGTAGCTCCTGTAACACCATTGGAAAAGAACAGTAAGAAGCATCAGCCATTATCATTGCTAACCCAAGAAGATGCTCTCCACCAAGACACCTATTCTAGAACTTGTTTAGGGTTCTATCTTCGCCTGGAATCAGAAACAGCTTTATATACATGGCTACTGCTTACTACAGCTCTTCCCCATTGGTTTATGGATTGGCATGCAAACCCCATTAAGAAATTCCAACAATTTTTGATGCTTACAACATTCACGTGCCTGCTCTGTTCTTCTTTTATTTAAATACAAAACAAAACAAAACAAAACAAAAAAATCCCCCACAATGCCTTGCAGACTTGTTAGGGTGATAAGTACCTAGAGGGTCATGGTCACATCCCTGTCACAGGTGTGTCCAACCTTTTGGCATCTTGGAACCACACTGGAAAAAGAAGAGTTGTCTCAGGCCACACATTAAATACATTGTGACACGTAATCACAAAAAAATCTCATAATGTTTTAAGTAAATTTACAGTTTTGTGTTGGGCTGCATTCACAACCATCCTGGGCTGCGTGTGACCTGTGGATCTCAAGTTGGAGTGCAAACCATCTTAATTGTCATCTTTGATGTGAACCTGAAGACACCTCAAATATTGCTTGGTGCTGTTGACCATCCAGCTAAAGTAAATACACCAATGTAATCTCAAACTCTGAATGTCAGAGTCGTCGCACCACTTTGAACCTACATTAAGTCTCCCTTTTAAAGAACTCAAACTGATTTTTTTAAAAAACTGCCTAAATTTTCATGCCTGAAACTCCCAAGACAGAGAATTTGTAGTATCATTTGTTGAATGTTTACTATGTAGTAAACATTCTAGGTATTTATCAGTTGTACCACTTTGGATAAATTCTGTTTTCTCTAACACCTTCAGTTTGTCTGTAAAATGGAAAATCACAAAGTTGGTTGCCCACAGGTAGATAAATAAGCAGGGGGTGCTGGGGGTAAGCACTCAAGCCATGGCCAGATTCGACATGCACGGCCTTCTTGTGGTTCTGCCCATTAACCTCGCCTCTTCTTTCCTGGAGAAGCAGGGAAAGTGTGAGACATGTTTTCCTAGGCTCCCTGGCAACTAGGGTATCAGCATATGAGCCAGTCTTAGCCACTTGTGAGCTCAGTGGGAAGTCAGCTAGGGATTTTTTTTTTTAAGGCTTTTCTTCATAAGAAAAAGAGACTGACAGGAGGGAAAGATCTCCTCTTCTGGACATGCGTTTGTCTGTCTGCCTGTGATGTGTGAGCCTTTTGGAGGCATAGGTAGAAATGAGGGAGAACTTCATAGCTGACATGCTGAAGACGTCAGAGAGGAAAGGCAGAACACACTGGTGGTGGAGGTGGTGGGGGTGGCAGCTGTCCTTGACAATGTTTCTGTGTTACCATGTTAACTCTGGAACTACCCTGCCTTGGACTTCTTAACTGAGGTAATAAACCCTTACTTGAAGCAACTACTTGCTGGGTTTTCTATCACTCACCACCAGGATCATCCCCACCAAAATCATCCCCACCGTACCGGGGTAGGCTGGCGAGGTACATTCCTAAGCAGCACTTAGCACACTCTGGTGGCCACAGATAAGGACTGTTCCAGAAGAGCCAGTAGTCCAGATTTTTTTTTAATTTTATTCATTTATCTTTAGAGGGGAAGGAGAGAGGGAGAGAAACATCAATGTATGGTTGCCTTTCCTGCATCCCCTGCTGGGAGTTGGCCTGCAGGGAACCAGCCTGCAACCCAGGCATGTGCCCTGACTGGGAATCAAACCGCGATTGTGTGGTTCGCAGGCCTGTGCTCAATCCACTGAGCTATACCAGCCAGGGCCAGATTTTTATATAAGACTCCAGGTTCGAAAATGTTGGCTCAGATGAAAGAATACATGCAGACCAAACACAACATGTCTGAGGCCAAGTTCAGCCCACAGGCTGACAATTTTCAGACAGTTGTTGTAAGAACTAAATTAAATGAGTTTAAAATAAGATCAGTAATAATACTGGCAAACACTTACATAGAACTCAATATGTGCCAGGTACCATTCCGTTTGCCTTACCAGTCTAGTCCTCATAGGTAAGCGCATCTTACAACAACTTATAGGGAGGTGTACTTATTACTTTCACTTCCCAGGTACAGAGTATAAGGGAAACAGAAGTTAAGAAATTTGCCTGGTCACATACTCATGGCAAAGTGGAACAGGTAATCTGGCTTCAGACTTCACTGCTCTTAATCAGTGCAGTATGCTTGTATAGCATTCAATACAAATTTCTGACTATTAATAGATACCCAGTCTAAGTAACTTCCCTTCTCACATCCTCTACTGTGCTTTGAGGCAATTTCAGGGATGGTACTAGGGGTATGCTGATGCTGAAGAGAACGGTTTGCTATTTTAGATGCTAATGACAGTTATCATTTCAGTTTCGTGCCTCAAAGTCTGCTATAATGTCAGACAGATGATCAGTATCGTAATAAGTGGAATCTATATGGTTTTGGCTCGAAGGTGGAAGAGCTGTGAAGACATCTGTGCTCAGCTTCTTGGCCACCAATCAATGGGGCTGCACTGAAGATGGTGAAGCTGCATCTTCAGACAAGACCACCAACCTCCGGTGGCGAGAGCTGCATTCCCACCAGGACTCCTGGGCAGTGTGGATCGCAGGGGTGGCTGTATGAAGGATGGATGGAGGGATGGATGGTGGACTGGCTGCCCAAAGACATTCATGCGTCTGCATATGGCAGGAAACACCGTTATTCTGACTCTCTCCTTGGAGTCATCACAAACTGGATTACAAAATAAACTAGTCTCAGAGTGAATCTGCTCAATGTAATTAACAATTGTAGCGTTTAATCAATCTTAACTAAACATTCCCTAAAAATAGGCTCTTACGGGAATGTTTCTAGTGAGAGAAGTGCAATCCCAAAAATGTCTGTAACAACATTGTTACAGGGGTGGTACAGTTGCAGCTGGCATGGGACTGCTTCCTGTCTCTCTGTTCCACCCAGTTCCACTCCACACTCTTCCCTGCTCTGTTCTGTGCCCCAAGAGGCTGACCACCATAAACTGCATCTCCCAGGCTTCCTTGCTCTCTGGCTTCCGATTGGGTTTGGCCAGGAAATACCAGCAGTCTATCCGAGGGTAAGAGGAGAAAGGAGTTGGGTGGTTTACCCCCCTCCACTTCTTCCCCACCTCCTTGCTGGAATGGGGGGCAACCCTTCTTGCATAATGCAGGCCTCACTGAGTGGGGGACATAGTTCCCTCCTCTCACCCTCTCAGGCCCTGGGCCTTGCCATGCCTTATTGATTTTCTTCATCCTGCCCACATTTCTGCACCCAGTCTCTTTGTTACATTCCTTTCAGTCCGACTCTTTTGAGTATGCCATCTGCTGCTCCCTGGAACACTTACTGACATCAATGATGAAAGCAGACAAGTCCTTACCATCATAGGGCCTACATTCTGATAAACAACTACATAAACAAAACAGCCACGAGTACTATGAACAAGGGAAAGTAAGGTGGTGTAATCAAGAATGGCTGGGAAAAGCTACTTGAGGGAATGACATTTGAACTAAGACCTAAAGGCAGATGGGAGCCAGCAATCCAAAGACCTGCAAGACCCCTAGTTCAGGCAGAAGCGCATATATAAAGCTTTAAGGAGAGGACGAGCACAGGAAGTTGAAAGAATGGAAAGAGTCCAGTGGGACTGGAAATTGGTGAGCTCAGCGAAGAGTGGTGGGAAGATGGTCAGAGAAGCAGGAAGGACCAGTCAGGGCTGGGTGTGATGGGCCATGCAAAAAGATCTGAATTTTAAGACAAAGACTATTAGGAAGTCTTTGAAAGGCTTCAGGTTGGAGCGTAAGTTGAGCCATATTTTGAATCTAGTCTTCTATTTTGTGGGCAATGGGTTATACTTGAGGCAAGAGTGGGAGATTATTGCCAAGGCCCAGGTGGAGTCGCTGGTGGCTTGAACTAGAGGGTGGGCAATGGAAGTGGATCTAAAAGCCAAATGAATGGATCTCATATGAATGGATTTGAGATCCATTAACATTATGATTCTGAGGTATCATAATACTTCCTCTATTCCAACCAGCATCCTAGACCCCTGGAGGATGGTGAGCAATTTACTGTATTTTAAAATTTTTTTTCATTTTGATTATCACGGATTTCACAATTAATATGAATATATTTTGGATTACCTGCATGCCAACTTTATAACAGAATAGTATTATCACATAATTTCAGTGGCCCCCATTCATTCTATTTCTAAGACCTCAACAGTGTCCAATGATTGTCTACAATGAGAACATTGCACATAATGTAAAATTCTCTCTTGAAATAACATACATATAGAAGCATTCTGCTTATAGGTACATAGCTCAATAAATTTTCACAAATTGAGCATCTCCAAATAACCAGCACACAGTTTAAGAACCCAACACTCCAGGAACCCCTCTCAAATTCTCTAAGGCACTCGCAACCTCACCCCTAAATATAACCATCATCCTGATTTCTTATACCACGGTTCAGGGGTTTTTTTTGTTTGTGAACTACATATGAATGCAGAGGTGAGATTTACATACATGGGATGATGCTGACCTAAAAATCCCACACGGGTATGTGGGCAGAATGGGATTCCTGCTTGGGACAGGCTTCAGTTTCAGTTCTTGCTTCCTGGGCATTGTGATGAGAATCTGATCTCAGAGACTAGACACCCAACTACCCCCAAAGCAGAAAGCACTCTCACAGCACATCACAGCAAAGCCATTGTCTGCCTGGCTCCTCGTCCGTGGACACGGCCCAGCACAGCCGCAAGAGGGGTGCCGAGGATGCCCAGTGTTTGTTTATTACGGCTGTGCCTGTCCTGCACTATATTTTCCCACACCTGAGCTGAGTCATGAGATTTTAAGACCAAAATGTCTCGACTTTCATCTTTGCTTTTCCAGTCTGCACCCCAACAGCCTTCCCATGTCCGGACCAAAAGCTGTTTTCATTAAAACCAGGAGAAAAGTGCAGCTGAATCTGCTTCTAGCCACATACGCACCCCCACCCCACCAGTCCTTGTTCATGGGAGTCTGAGAGTCAAACCAGGGAAGCAGGCAACCTTTGGTTCTAATGTACTCTTTTGTTTACTTCAGTGCTAACCCCTGCCAGTACCCCAGTGACCTCATGCCTCCCACTGGTCCCCAGAGGCCCCCTCTGGAAGCACATATCCCCTTCCCATCAGAACACGGTCCTCTCGTCTCCATTCTCTCCCAGTTCTGCTTTCCATTACTCAACAATGGGTGGCACCGGGTTAATCAGAGGAATGCCCAGTGTGGTTTAGCAGAAAGATCACTGCATTTGGGAGTTAAGAGGTCTGGTTCTAGTTTTAACATTATATTAATTAGGTTAATTAGTTGGAAGTGACAGAATTCGACTTAAGCAGAAAACAGACAAAAAAGAACCCAGTAATTAATGCATTCCTACGGGGCTGCAGGGTCAGACACAGCTGTGTGAGCCTCTCCAGTGATGTCGTGGGGACTGACTCGCCCTCTCCATCTCCCGGCACTGCTCCCCTTGGCCCTCCGCCCCTGGCAGCAAGATGGCTGCCAGGAGTCCCATCCTCTCAGCTGCCCCCAAAGAGCGCATGAGCTTCCCTATTCTTTATTCTCTATTTCCCTAAAATCAAGCCTCCTAGGAACACTTGTCCTGATGCTCTGATTGGCCAGGCATAGTTCACATGCTCATCTTGGATCTGGGAGTAAAGTTGGCACCACCTAAAATGTGTGGACTCAGAGTGGAAGGGGCTGGATCCCCAAAGGGACCAAGGCAGGCAAAAGCAGGAAATGTCCTCTTCAGCCATTAACTGATCATGAGAGCTTGACAAATCTTCCCACCTCTGGGCCTAGTTTCTCACCTGCAAAATGAGAACAATGGACCCTATAGCCCCTAAGACCCTTTCTACTTGAATACCACCTAACTTTTCATGAGAGTGCTATGTAGTGTTTTCATCATTCAGAGGGCGATACCTTAATCCAACTAACATGGGGAACAGTAAGACATAACCTCCTATACAATAAGCCATGTGGGAGGTGCCAGTCCCACCACAGATACAGGCCTTCCCCATCCACTCTACAGGATCCCTGCCTAGTGACTGCAGAAAGAAACATCTAGAGAGGCTGGTGCCAATGGGGAGGCAGAAATGGAATCTGAATCAGCCATTCACTAATGACTTCAACCCACAGTTATTAGGCACTTCCTCTAAAGCAGTTTCAGTTACCTGCAGTCAACCACAGTCTGAACATATTAAATGGAAAATTCCACAAATAAACAGTTTATAAATGTTAAGTTGAACTCTGTTCTGGGCGGCGTGATGAAATCTCGTGCATTCCCACTCCGTCCCACCCAAAGCATGAATCATCCCTTGTACGGCTTGTCCACGCTGCACACACTCCCTACCCATTAGTCACTCAGTAGCCATCTCCGCTATCAAGTCAGCTATGGTGTTATCACAGTGCTTGCGTTCAAGTAAGCCTTGTTTTACTAAATAACAACCCCAAAGTGCAAGGGTAGTGGTGCTGGCAATTCTGATATGCCCCAGAGATATGCTTCCTTTAAGAGAAAAGGTATGTGTACATAGGAGAAAACATTGTATATAGAGAGTTTGTTACTAGCTGCAGTTTCAGGCACCTACTGGAGGTCTCGGGACATATTCCCTGTGGATAAGGGGGGCAACGGTATCCCAAACTCTGGACTGGGCTCTAGGAATGAATAGTGAACAAGGCACAGCTTCTGTTTTCTAAGACAATAGCCTTGGGGTGGGCACAGACAAGTAAACTGCTGATTAACAACTCGGAATGTCAAGGTCTATGGAAAGATGATAAAGAAGGTCAGAAGATGGGCAGCTAATCAAGCAGGAGATAGGGTTTAGGGAATGGGGAGGAGGAAGAACAGTTAGAGAAATTATCCTAAGAAGATCCTGAACAGGGCCTGGAAAGGGAAAGAGAAGAATTTAGCCAGGAAAGAAAACCAGAGAAACAGCCTTCACAATGCACCTAGTTGGGGCATGCTCAGGATGTTGCAATTTGTTCTAAGTGGCTGCCACTGGAGTTTAAATGGAACAATGGCAAGAGGCAAGGCCAGGCCTGATTGGGACCTGGAGTACCAAACCAAGAAGACTGGATTTAATCATAGAGGCTCTGGTACCGCTGGAGGATTTTAGGCAAGAGAATAACACAATATCATATGTACAGATGATCTGCCAGTACTGCGTGGGATCTGAGAGACGTGAGGCTGATTGCTGCCTCCAAGAAGTCTGTAACCATGCTATCTCAAAGACAGAGGAAGGACTTCATGCACAGTATTTGCTTGCTTGTGTAATTTTTGTG
Source organism: Sturnira hondurensis (assembly GCF_014824575.4). Taxonomy (NCBI): domain Eukaryota; kingdom Metazoa; phylum Chordata; class Mammalia; order Chiroptera; family Phyllostomidae; genus Sturnira; species Sturnira hondurensis. The sequence goes on along the minus strand of NW_028088140.1, from coordinate 6,112,018 downwards.
ATGTGTATGTCTGTTTCTTCACATTTCACCTTGTTCCACATAAAATGTAAAACTCCCTCTTCAGAAAAATGCTGACACCTGGGACCAAGACTTTTAAAAGCACATCCCTGTTCCAAAAATGCTTACAGGTGATCTAAAAGTTTCTGCTGAAAATCTGGCCACCCCTCACACCTCATTAAAAAACAGCTCAAGATTTCTGCAGCCCCTGGAGAGTTCAAGGGGTTAACGACGCACTGGCACTAAGGGGCAGACCTGGGACCCTCTGCTGGCTGCTCCAGAAGCTTCATCGCTCTGCCCTCTGTAGAAGGGGAAGGGCCTGTATTTTACAGAAAATGTCTTTACACAAAGTCATAGATGCCTGCACAGCCAGTCATGAGAGAGCAAGGTTATTCCTAATGACATCCATTCTCAGGGCAGAGATGCATTTGAAGACCAGGACTGTCTTAGACAGAAGAGGAAAAAAAAGTGTACTGATGGAGCTGTGAAAATAGTGTCTGCCTGAACAGCCTAAATAAAGCCTGGCCTGTAGGATAGGTGGCTTCCCAAATCTGTCAAGAATTAAAGAATAAATGAAAAAATGGCTGGCCTACATAGATGTTTGACATTCTCAGTCCACTGTAAAGGACAGTCAATTTTTAATCACATGGACTAAGAGGGACCTTGGCCAAACATCATGCAAAATGAGGAATAATTTTTAAAAAAACTTCCATATTTGCCTCTGAAGTGCATTCTGTTTTTTATACCAACTTTAATTTTCAAACTCTGTTTCACTGAAGATTAAGTGGCAATAACAGTGACACTGACAATTTCTCCATAGAGACTGCTGCAACTTTCAAAGCTTGTTTCTATCCATTGTCTCATTGGAGCTTCTCCAATCCCAGCTCTGTGAGCTGTTTAGCAAATGTGCGCCTTACAGGTGAGGGGTGGAGGCTCAGAGACGCTTTACAGACACCAAAGCAGTGGAGCTAAGTCTAAAACCTCGTCTTCTGACTTGAATCTGGTATTTTTGCCTAGGAGCGGAGGAAAGCATTCAAAACAAAACCAAACAAAACAAAACAGAAAACTGGATTGCAGAAAATAAAGCACCGAGTGCTTTGGCTTTTTACATGAAGGTGAGAAAATAATAACAAAGAGGCAGGCCATTTTTCACGTGGACTCAAAATGTGAGTCCTCATTTTTTCTTCTATTTACACAAGAGACTTGCTGTTTTAAAAGGCCCTTTCTTCTCATTCAAAATGAGAAAATAACTCCTGACAGCCATGCAGTCAGCAGAGCTTTCAGGTATTGATTTCCTCTGTGTCTCAGCAGGGCCTTTTCTCACAGGGCTCCACACAGGTTCCTGAAGGAAAGGAAAGCTACCTCTGCCGAACTGGCCTCGAAACCCACCTGGCTGCTTCTCTTCACCGTCTCTCAGCTGCTTTCTTGAGGCTTCCCTTCCCTCCTCAGCTCCATCTGAGAGGGTTTGCTAGGCACAGGTTTTAGAATGGGAAGAGGGAGGAGGAAAAGGAACAGAGAAACTGACAAAAGTTGAGAACGAGGAGGAAAAAAATAGATCTCTTGATAAAACCCCAAGAAATTCCTGTGTAGACGTTATATTCCCACCCTGGTCTGTGTGGCTCAATTGGTTGGAGCATTGCCCCCGTACACCAAGAGGCTGGGGGTTTGATTCCTGGTCAGGGCACGTATCTAGAGGTTGAAGGTTCAGTTCCTGATTGGGGTGTATGGGGGAGGCAAACAATCAATGTCTCTCTCTCTCTCTCTCTCTCAAATCAATAAACATATTTTTTAATTCTTGAAATATTTATATTCACTTTGAAGAAAGGTGAGAGGGTGAAACATAAGATGGAAACTACCAATGACACCACCATTGCTGATTCACTGGTTTGTTCATTTTTTCCCACAGACATTTACTGAGATCCTACTGACACCAGGAACTGTAATAGGCTCTGAGAATGCACTCAGTTGGCAACAACCATGTAATCCCTACCTTCAGTGATGGCACCTTAGTACAATACAAGTTCTGTTCTACAGGAAGCTGATTCTGAGGCCACCATTAGAATGCATGGATTCTATTAAGAAGTGCTCTTAAGATTAACACCCAAGGCAGAGAGAGGAGCAAGAGGGAAGAAGCACAGGATACAAAGTGTGAGAAAGCCTCCCGGGTCGGTGCTGCGGGAGGTTCTAAAGTTGGGTTTAGCTTTCAAAGCTGTCCCCAAGTGAGCGAGAAAACCAGGCCTTCACACCCGCCATGTAGACCACTCATTGGAAGGGGATGTGGCCTTGTGTGGGCAGCTCAAGGCCAAGGGTGCTGGCAGCTGAGGGCCCCCTTCTAGCACATCAAGCAGTGACAGCCTTCAATACTGAAGGCAGATCTGAGCGGCTCATCAGAGCCTACAGCATATGTAGTCTGGTAGAGGTGGCAGACAGCCACAAAACCATCACAGAAAAAATGTGTAATGCCACCATGATCTGTGCTACAAAGAAGAGCTACATGGTACCCCAAGAGAAAGTGCAACCCAGATTGTGGAGAGGGGTTGGATTTCAGGCAGGGGAGGCAAAGCCCTGAATTGGGAGGGAGGGGAAAGAGAAGCAGAGAACTTGGAGAGCTTCTCTGACTGTGAAATGGGCTAACTCTGGTTGGGCACTCACCTCATGCCAGGTACCAGGTCGGTATTTTAGACACATCCTGTAGTTGACTTTCACAACAACCCTATGAGGTAGAGATTGCCTGCAGGGTAACTTCTAGCACCTCTTGAGATCAAAGAACAACATTCCCTGGTGCCAAGTGAAGCCAGAAATGACAGCTTTGATGGGCACCGAGTCAAATGTACAATCAGTTAATGGGGGCTGAGACCAAACTAACCAGTGCTGTGAGCAGAGAGACAACTTACAAGGAAAGCAGAGAAGCAAGCTGAACTAGAACTCCTTTGTGAAAGATGAAAAAGGAAAGTCATCGATATAAACTGAATACCAAAGCAAGCTTTTTGGATTTACACATAATAGCACTGATCATTGTGACAAAATTCAATGGAATTTGTTACAATCATTCTGGCTTGTTCTTATATTCATTTAGCAATACTACATTTGGGGACTTCAGAAATCGAGTAAGCTATGCTGAAACAGAGTCAACTACAATAACTCTCGAGGCAAGCAGTAACACATTGTCACGAAAGAGGATTTTTAAAATACTTTCTGGCAAGCAGTATACGCTTTGGTTTCTATAGCTGGTAGTACAAAATGTGTTGTACTAATGCAATCTGCAAAGCAACAATCACATCTTGATGATTTCTTTATTTCTTAATTAGAGAACACAGGTAATTGTAAGCACAATTTGCACAGCAGAGGGTCCCCCCTGGAGTCTCCGGTCTGTCCACTGCAGACCTATGGTGATGATTGGCCAGAAGCCCATTTCTCAGGGGCATTTGGGCACTTCCCTGGAGAGAATTCATCCCAAATTAAGTGAGTTGGTGACCTCAGGAGTCTGCTGTTTAAGGAAGGGAGATAGAGAAAACCTGTTTTAGTGTCAGACCTAGGTTTGAGTCACTTTCAGTAAATTTCTAACCCCCTGTGACGCCCTCGTTTTCCTGTCCATAAAACAGAGCAACACCACCAACCCTGCAGGGCCATGAGAATCCCTGTGAATTTCCAAAAATGGAGTGACTCTCAATGTTGTCAGAAATGCAAATTCTCAGGCCCCTCTCTACACCAGACCTGTTGAATCAGAGTTCCTGGTATTGGGAGCCCAGGACTCTGGGTCTGAACAATTCTCCTGGCACAGTGATCAAGGTTTGCCTGGGACTGAGGGGCATCGCCAGACAAAGGACTTCCAGGGCCATCGGAGATGAGCTCATTGTCCCAACTCCACGCAACACGTATGTGTGCTTACGTCTCAGAACCACTGCTTTAATATATGTCGGCGCATCTTTAAATTGATATAACATAGTGGGCAACATGTCCGAAGGTTCCACTAGAGATTTCCAGAGATCCTTAGGGGACAGCTATGAATTACTGCATTCAGATAGACCAATGTTTGTTGAACATCCTTCACAGCTCACAAGTTTAGATAGATGCCCTCTATTTTACCTCTTTGATCTCACAGCATTTTCTGGGAGGTAGGTATTTTTATCCTCATCCAGAAAACTGAGATTTAAAGAAGTGAGAAACCTGCCTGAGGGATCACTGGTTAAGTCCAAGGGCTTGGGACTCAGGGCCTGTGCTGGCTCCATTAAACCTGTTTCCCTAAGAAACAGGGTGCATCTCACCGAGGAATAAGAGATGATTTAATGTGGTCTAGGAGATGATTTTAGCAGGAAACAAGACATCACACGTAAAAATAATACTAAAAACTGCTGATGCTTATGTAACCCTTCCTACATGCCAGGCACTGTGGCCCTGCTGCAGTCGGTGCCTAGCCTGTCCCCAGACACACTTGGGAGGGGTGACCCACTCTAGGGAAGAAAGCCCAAGTGGAAATATCTGAGGGTAGAATAATCGTAATAGCTAACCTACCCATACCGATTCATCTAATCCTCCTAACAGCCCTGCAAGGGGACTGTCTGAAACCCAGAGATGCTTAGACACTTGCACAAGGTCACCTGGAAGAGGAGCTGAGCTGTAAAGCCAGCCAGGCTGTCTTCAGCGGCAGCCCGTCCCATTACTACATGGTATTCAGGAGGTAAAGGAGAGTCGGGGCCTTGAGGGTTGGGTCTGGCCTCATTGTCCTTAAGCAAGTCACATCCTCTTTTTAGGTCTTATTCTCTTCACCTGTGACCAAGGGGTTATATAGGAGTCTATTATAATGATTGTCTCAAGGTCAAGAGAATAAATAGCAAAGAGAGTGAGCTTCTGTCTACTAAATATATGGCCCTATTCATGGAGCGTGGGTGTCCAAGGTAATACTTGTTATCATCATCATTTCACAACTGGTGCTTTATATAATCACCTCTAATCCTCATACACAACCCTGGAGGGTAAACATGTGTGGCAAACACCTATTATTCAGTCTCCTTGGCATCTCTCCACTATCTGGAAAAAACAACCTTTCCTTTGAGGAATACCTGCTACCAAATGTGGCGTGCACTTCTGTTGAGTTCAAGGTTCAGCATGTAATCCAATCAGGCCACTTAGATCCTTCCCAACATTTTTCCAATGGGATCACAGGGAAGAGAAGCAATCTGTCTCTGGTGAAGCTGTGAAATATGAGTTCTTATTTCCCACCACTGGAAGAAGCCATCCTTAGGAATTAAAATCTTTGCACATAGAAACAAGCAGAGAGGAGAAATGGAGAGAAGTGCTCTCACAAGGCAGCAGGCCCTGGTTCCAGTCACCACTGGAATCCAGCTGTACCCTCCCTTCCTGGACTCATAGGAGATAAACTAGATAAGCCCCTCTGGTTAATTCCCACTTACATCACTTATTAATACTATTCTCTTTCTACTTTCTCAGTTTTAGTCTGAGACTACCTGGTTAGTGAATGCCACCCTGGGAATGCCCAGTCTGTCTGACTCCAAAGCTGAAGTTCTTTCCATCACCATCCTGCCTCTCCCAACCGGGTCAGACAGTCTTAAGACCAAGACTCCCACCCCGCACTGCCGCCTTACTGCAAAATTATGGCTTGAGCTGGCAAGACGTTTACTGGGCTCCTAAAGGGAGAATTCCCTAACTTCTCCTGATCGTATCCAGATTCTGCTCAGAAAAGGCAAATAGGAAAGACACAGAATATGGAGGCTTTACTGGCTGCTGAATGGTCAGTAGTGGACAGGGTGAGCTCTGAAGAGGCTTCTGCTGTTCCAGTTTGAGATCAGATTTAGCTGGTGGGCGGGGCTGACCTGAAAAAAAACAAAACTGAGGGGACTTTGGATTTCAGGGACTTACCCATGGCCAAGTACCTATAAGAGAATGAGAATAAGGAAACTACTCAACTGTTCAGAGGAAACTCGGCCCACGCTACCCAAAGCATCCCATTTTCTGTTATATTCATACCCAGGCCTCCTAGCTTGAAACCCAATGTTCTTTCCACTAACTCAAACTGTCTTTGTGTTACTACACTTCCAGATATTGCAAAACATTGCTGAAACTGTAACAGTAGTTGTCAGGTAGGAGAAATATTGCTTAATCAAGACCCAGTAAAGAGAAAAGAAAGAAATTTGACATTTGAAGATATTCTTGACCTAAAAAAATCCTGTAGCATCATTACCAATAATGTTTATTAAGCATCGGATGCTTTACTTGGAATGGACAATGTAAATAAACCACTCACAAATTCATTTATTAAAAAATACTCTATGTTTCACTCAGCATAATGAACTCCAGTTCCACCCATGCTGTTGCAAAGGGTAGTATCTCCTTTCTTTCTGCAGCATAGGATTCCATTGTGTAAATGTACCATAGTTTTTTGATCCATTCATTTACTGATGGACACCTAGGTTGCTTCCAACTTTTGGCCATTGTAAATTGTGCTGCTATGAACATTGGTGTGCATAGGTTCTTTGGGATTGGTGTTTCCTGATCTCACCTTTAACAAGAACCTAAACAACAAAACAAACAAGCAAGCAAAATATAACCAAAGACACTGAAATACAGAACAGGTTGGCAGGGGCCAGAGGGGAGAGGGGAGAGAATTTCAGGGAACAAGGGGGAGAATTCACAGGAACAAGTATAAAGGACACATGGACAAAAACTACGGCGGGGGGGAATGGGAGGGAGGTGGGGAGCACTGAGGGGGTGGGCTGGGATGGGAGTAAAAGACAGAAAACTGTACTTGAACAATAATTAAATAAATTTTTAAAAAACAATAAAAAACAAATACCCCCCCCCCAAATACTCTATGAACCTTCTACAACGTGTAGACATTGTGGGAGGCCCTGGGGGCTCAGTGATGAGCCAGCCAGACATGTTCCCTGCACTCATGGAGCCTGCAGCCCAGCCGGGGACAGGTGTGGAATAAACATGAGCATGCACAATTGTAAATGAGAACAGGAGTAAAAAGGGAGAGAAAAAAAGAGGGAACTAATTTATGAAGGGGAAGGTTGGGGAGATAGGGACCAGGGGATTTCCAGACTAGGTTAAATAATATGAATGCATCTCGAGAGAGGCAAAATCAAAGATTCCCATCTTTGCCAAAAGATTGAGTGTATTTGGGACATGATGACCAAAGAATGAGCAATCATATGTTTAGCACAGTGGTCTCAGAGAAGAAACCATCTCTTTTAAGTCTCCCAAGAGTCTGGAGCTCCTTCAGAGATGGCTCACCCAGCATGAAGAGTAGGTTTCCAGAGGCCCAAACAGCGCCCCACTGTGGAGCCACACAGAACCTCAGACAGAGGAAAAGTATACACCGCTATATATATGCTCATCAAAATATTCCCAATGTGTTTTGAACTAAGTGAGGAAAATTAATAAAAACTTTGTAATCAAAAGATCAATAAATATTAATGATTTATAGAGACCCACATTGCCCAGTCAGTGTGAGCACATTGCTGACCCCTGTACACCTGCCCGGCAGGGGATTTGAAGACCTCAGCTGTTCCCATCACTCAGTGATGCAATGTGGCAACACCAACAACATCAGCCTTTTTCTTTAAAAATTTGATTTTGCTCATCACTATTTTATTTTCATTAAAAATTTTTACATTAAAATATTGCTTATCTTGATTACTAAGTTTGGGGGTACCCCTGTGAATTTTGCTGCCAGAAGTGAGTGCCCCACTTGCCTGACCCTAACCCTGACCCTGACCCCGACCCCAAACCATGACTTCAACTTTCGACACATCCAAAGGCAAAGATCTACAAAGGGGATGCTTGTGTGCCTTTTCTTATGGTGTACCCTTTCGATCCAGCATAAGCCTGAGCAACGTCAGATGTGAACTTTCAGGAAACAGGTCTCCCTTTTGCGATTTTGTTTTCAGCACCTGCCAACTCTTAGCAATTGTGACTGGTGTGGAAAAGAAGGGTCGCTCTCTTGCCAAATTTTGTTGCACATAACATGCTGGTGGTTGGATGCCTTGTAGAAAAGCAACATCTGATTTCCACACTACTCCCCCCCTTAAAATAATATCATTTCTAGAAAAATTGCTACTTTTTAACAAAATAGTTTGGAAATAGTCCATGGTCCCATTATTGGGCTCAGAAACACACATTAGGACATATGTTTTATTAAAGGATTTCCTTCTTATTAAAGGATTTTAGAGGCACATTTTCTAGCCTAACCAGATTCCAGGTATACTCCGAATCGAACTAAAGAACGACATTTTCTTGATCTCGGTTCCCAGTTCCAACTGGGCAACACCCACATATACTGCCCATTGCTCAATAAGTGTCACAGAATTCCTTCAACAAAATTCAGTGTGTGCTTGCTCTCACACTAAAGCACAGTGCCTTCCTGGGTGCACATGTTAACCACTGTGATAAAATCAAGCAAACGTTGCTCAGGTGTGGCAGTCCCAAGGCGACTGAGAGCTCTCAGCCCAGATCCTGGTGTTAGAACTCAGCAAACTAGATGCAAATGCATAAGAAACAAAAACAAAGCCACACCCAGCTCCACGAAGTACTAGCTGTGTGACCTTTAGCAAGTAACTTAATCCCTCTTTTTCTCAAGAGTCAAACAGGCCAGTTCAGACTTGACTCCTTGTGTTGTTGTAAGGTTGATTAGAAACTATACACTTGTGACATTGACGTCTTACGCCACCCCCACGTCCATCTCCTCTTTTTTAAAAAAGGCAAGGTCCTGGTGACCATGGGTTTTTTTTTTCCTCTTAATTTCCTTACTTTTAATTTTGAGTTTAGAAAGAAAGGAAGGGAAGGATTAAGAGGGAGAAAAACATTAACATAAAAGAGAAACTGATTTGCTGCCTTCCACATGTACCTGGACCTGTGCCCTGACCAGAAATTGAACAGGTGACCTTTCAGTTTGTGGGACATTGCCTACTAAGCCAACTAAGCCACACTAGCTGCGTCTTGTTCTCTTATTCTATAGACTTATAAACCCAGCTTGTATAGCTGCCATGCATGGCTGTGCAGAATACAGACTACACTTCTCAGCTTCCCTTGAAGCCAGATGTGCTCACGTGGTTCAATTCTGACCAAGAAATACAAGTAATAACTACTGATGGAGAGCCAAGAGCCATCCTAGAGTATGATATAAAAGCAATATCCTAGGAATGGCAGAGAAACACGATAGAAGCTTGGATCCTTGACCCCATGGAGCCATCATATCAGACATGGACTGCATATGTCCAGACTGTTGCGTGAGGGACAGTAAATAAATAAATAAATAAATAAATAAATAAAATTCTTCCCTTTTCCAGCCATCGCTATTTTGGGTCTCTGTTACGGCAGGAAAACCTGTACCCTAACTAGTATCCCAGGTGAAGTATTTTCAAGTACTGACACAATACACCACATGCAGTGAATGGTAGCTGTGATGATGAGGTTGATGGTGATGAATGCTACCTCTGCTGCCCCTTAGAAGAACATCAGACAATAAGAAGAAAAGCAGGGCTGCACAACTTGAAATACATTGACATTTCGCCCTTCTACTCCATTCTCTAACACTAGCAATATTTATGCAATGAATATGTATGCAAAGGACATCTACTGTGATCACTCTTTTTTATTCATTACAAATGTGCTGGGGGAGGAGGGCATTTCTAAGGGACCAACATCTACTTGAAGAGTCAAATTGTCTCATAACATGTATTACACTAAAAACCTCAAAGAATCAACAATGAGCATTTTTCATATTTGCTATAGATGATTTTTAAAAATAAAACACTACAGATATAATTAAAACCCCTGGCCTCATCCATTCAATTTCCAACAAGTTATGGCTTTTTGGAAGGGTTGAGTATCTTCTCATCGTATATTTATGTCTCCATGAGTATACATATCTGGTCGATATATATAGTATAGCTTTGAATTGGCTCAACACTACATGTAACACTTGGCAACTTAGGAGACTATTAAAAGCAATGCCACACAATCATTCTTGTTAAATTTTTTTAGGGGGTGGCAGTGGTATCATATTACTCTCTATGTTTTTTCGTATTTAAAATACATTGTGAGCACAATTTTAAATAAGAAGTAAGAGAATTCAGAAGAGCTACTCAGAAGCTGTGTTGACAGATAAGGTTGCCAAGACCCTCTGACTGGGGACCGGAGGGGCAAGATAGGGCCACTGTTTCCTAGACATTTACCCTGCACGTGTGTGAGCAATCAACTTAAACGAAAACCAATGTGCAAAACTCTGAACTTACCCAGCAGATGTGTGAATAGATGACTAATCAATTCACTTTACAAATCTAAATCTTTCAAAGCACCCACCACAGTTTTTTCTTAGAACAGTCAATTAAGGAATATTTGATAGGCATGCCTGCACCTGTAAAATACCTGACAAAATCATTTCTTTATTGTAGTTAGTGTAATAACTATAGTATAGTTGGTATTTGTTTTAATAAGTAATCCATAAAGTTCTTTTAAACATAAAAACATTAGATTAGAATAAAATGAACCATTTTTTTCCATCTGAGGGATAAAAATGCAGGTTGGGGTATCGTTTATTTAAAAATGGGCATTCACCTGGATTTCACTGATCTGTGTCCTATCTGCACAAAGGTAGCATCTGCTTCCCCCGTCTCCCCCGCCATTAGAGGGGTCACGGTGACAAAATATCAAGCTTTGGGAGAGCCTGTGTGTTCAGGAGAATAGAAAGAAAAGAATGTGTGAAAACAGACCCTCCTACACAGTCACAGCCTGGGAGGCTGTGTTGGAGCCCAATTTCCCCACCTCCCTGGCAGGGTCTGACAACTGGGGTTCCTGGCCTGAGCTGCGCTGAGTCAACTACAGTCTGCTCCCTAGAAATTGGACTTGAGATGCAGAGTCAGGGTCTTTGGGTCACGTAAGCTGAGGACAGACGACATGGTGAGCTGTGACACAGCCACACACAGAGACAGATGGAGCCGGTCCACACACACAACAAGAAGGGACAAGGAGCACTGGGAGAAATGTCCCTGTCACTTCCCAGAGAGAAGGTGCCTGAGAGGACAACACCCTGAGCCAAAGGCATTCTGGTCCCCCCCAAAGCCCCCAATACTTGCCATCCTTGGAATCCATGAGATAACCTTGTATCCTTAGAGCAAAACCCCTGTCCTATTTACATTGTCTCAATACATGTACGTATATAGTTGACCTTGAACAATGTGGGGTCTTGGGGCACAGCCCCTCTCTGTACCCAAACCGCCCCCACCAATGCACAGTTGAAATCTGTACATAACTTTTGTCTCCCCTAAAGCTTAACTACTAACAGCCTACTGTTGACTGGAAGCCTTATGAATAATATAAACAGTCTATTAACACATATTTTATATGTTATATGTATTATATACTATATTCTCACAGTAAAGTAAGCTAGAGAAAAGATGATGCTATTAAGAAAATCTTAAGGAAAAGAAAGTACATTTATACTACTGTGTGTATTTACTGAAAAAAAATCTGCGTATAGGTGGGCCTACGCAGTTCAGACCTGTGTCATCCAAGGGTCAACAGTATATGTAAATATTATTACTCATTTATTTTTGCTTAAGCTTGTTTTAAGTAGGTTTCTGGTACCTGAAAGCTAAAGAGCCTTGACTCTTAACTCCCAGCGCAGGCATTCTCTGAGGCCACCACCCGCCACCCCGCCTTGCCACAGAATCAGCGAAGCTTTTTTACACTCAGTACCCATGGGGGGCTCACCAGGAAGCAGCCCGCAGCACAGTGTTTTCCCTTTGAGAGCTGCCCAATTAGGAGAAAGCATATTGTCTCCATGTGGGTGTTCCCTTGACTTCCATTTGACAACCAATCCATCACTTATTGTTTCCCCAGATGCTGTTAACATGCGATCTATAGATTCAAGTCAGAAGTCTTCCAGGTGCAGCTACCCTGATAGTCATGCCAGTCATCTCAGAAAACACAAGATCCTGAACTCGGTTTTTCTGCTAAAGCAATCAACAGAGAGCAGGCGGCCACATTTCTGGTTCCATTCTGGGAGCTTGCTCATACTTTGATGGGGTTTGTGGCCGGGTTTTTTTATTGGTAATTTTAAGACTGCATTCTACACAATTGCTGGGCGCCATTTAAATTGTTAAGGAGTCACCCCAAATGCCACTGTGTTGGAAAAATACCTGGGTTTCTTTGTGAAAAGAGAACATAATGAGAAGAACAACCTAATCTGTAAATCCAATGGCTTAATAATACAACAATAAGAAAATGATATTTAACATCTCCCGTATGAATGGACAGACTCTCCTGATTATTTAACTTGAATTCAATTATCAACTAAAATTCTTTGAGAAACCTGGACCAGACCCCATGTAATAAACTTTCCACCATAGGCACCATTACTGAGTGTAGAAAGGCAGGGATAAAAAGAGGTCAAAAACGTGGAATGCGGCATCAACTGAGCTGACTTGGATTCAGGACTAGGCTCTGCATCTGGAGGGCTATGTGACTTGGGGCAGGTGGTATAGCCTTTCTGAATCTAGGTTTCCCCATGTGAAAAATAGGGATAATGACAGTGACTACACCGTGTGAGGATAAGACAAGATGAGGCATACAGAGCACTCAGCATGGCACCTGTACATAGTACTCTGGGAAAATGGTGGTGGTGGCTGTTACTGACATTGTTGAGGTGGTTGTTACCCTGGACTGGCCTGTTATGGTGAAGGCTGCTGTGACTCAAAGGTCTGGGTTTTGAGCTATTTTTGCAAGCAATGAACTACTAAAAATAGGAGGCAGTGTTTACTCTCATAGCTTTGGGGAACAGCTATGACTTGGTCTCTTACCAAGCAGATTCAGTGGTAAACGTCCTGGTAAATGTGTCTCAGTTCAGACCACATCCTGACTGGACCTCACTTCAGGGAGGTTTAGATAACTGAGAAAAGCAGGCCCAGCAAACTTCTGTGGGCCAGGCCCTTCGCAAGACTTTCTGAAAGGAGTGGGCCTATTGCCTTTCCTATCCCACCTACGACACCACAGGGCAAAGACAGCAGAAGACCCAGGGGCACCTTGTATGAGGTCCCTAATCTGCAGTGCCCTTTATCTCCCCACCACCGCCTCATGGAATGCCAGGGCCAATGTCTTAGTGTATTGTAGAATGCAGGGCTCGGAGGCAGAAAAGAGCCTTCCTCTTTCTCAGGAGCTGAGAAGTGAAGGGGGCTACAACCCACCCTGTGGACCAGCCTGACCACAATCCTAGGAGGTGGGCTCCTCGCATACTTAAACCACTCCTGGTCCAAGCATCCCATCAAAGGGTAGGAACTTATTTCCAGAAATAACACTTCCCAAAGTCTCTTTGAGGCCTGTCATACGCCTCTGAACCTGAAACAGACACTTTTCCTGGATTGGATTTTCCAACTGCAGAAAAAATGTTCTCATGCCAATGTTTTGTTGCCCACATGACTTTGCACACACAGACACACATAGAGGTACCGTACACATGTGTACGTATCTATGGATACACGTGTGTTTCTGTATCTGTTCTAAAAATACCGAGGACTAGCCCTGGCTGGTGTAGCTCAGTGGATTGAGCGCGGGCCTGCGAACCACATGATCGCGGTTCGATTCCCAGTCAGGGCACATGCCTGGGTTGCAGGCCAGTTCCCGGCCCCTGGCAGGGGACACACAAGAGGCAACCATACATTGATATTTCTCTCTCTCTCTCTCCTTCCCTTCCACTCTAAGATAAATAAATAAAATCTTAAAAAAAAAAAGAACCATGTTTAAATGTTTAAAAAAAAAATACCGAGGACTGACATCATTTTCTTGTTCTCATTTCTTCTTTGCCTGAATCTTGAAACCTGTAACACGCACATCATTGGTCCAAGTCTACAGTGGCACCACAGCCCCCAGCAAGGGACCAGTGCTGTTACATCTCCTAAACCCTGTAAAAATTGTATTTACTTTATTTCTGTTATCAAAATTTTGTGGAAGTTTCCTAGTAAATTCAACAGCAAAGGGAGTAGGAAGAATAAAGAAAGAGTGTTATAGAGTGTATCAAGATACTATGTATAAAAACAGGTCCTGGCTGGTGTAGCTCAGTGGATTGAGCGCGGGCCTTCGAACCACATGATCGTGGTTTGATTCCCAGTCAGGACAAACACCTGGGTTGTGGGCTAGTTCCCAGCAGGGGACTCACAGGAGGCGACCATACATTGATATTTCTCTCCTTCCCTTCCCCTCTAAAGATAAATAAATAAAATGTTTTTAAAAATGGGGCCCATGCTTAAGTTTTGCTCACATAGAGACAGAAAAGCACTAACAGAATCATGAATCACAGAGTTTGGAAGGAACTTAAGGAGATTAACTAAATGCTGGTTAGTTGAAAAAAACTAATAAAATAATTATTTACAAACAATATGACTGTCTACATTAAAAAATCCAAAAGACTCTCCTAACTACTAAAATTAGAAAGGTTGCTGCATACAAATAAATATTCAAAAATCAATTATGATCCCATACCCCAATAGAGAACTAATAGAAAGTACAATTTAAAAACAACCAAACAAAAAGATTTCATTAAAAATAACAACAAAAACTTGGGCTACTTATAGACAATGCAAGTTGCTTTGTCTTTTCTAAAGCTTTATTGAGGTATTGAAAAGATCTAAAATAAATTTTAAAATGTACCATGTTCACATATGGGATGGAAAAACACAAAGATGGCAATTCTCTCCAAATTAATCTACAAATTTATTGTAATTACAATCAAAATCCATTAGTATTCTTCCCATGGCAATGGACAAGTTGTTCCATAAGTTAACATAAGAGTAAAGAACCAAAAATGCCCGAGATAACTTAGAAAGATAATTCACCACACTAGATAGCAAGGCTTATTATGAAGCTACAGTAATTTCAAGAGAATGGCATTGGTTTGGAGACAAACAAACAGAACAGTAGAACAGAACAGAGAGTCCATAAATAGAACATACTTATGGGAAAATTTGATATATAACAAGAGATAAAAATTACAAATCAGTAGCAAAGAGATAAGATTATTCAATTAATGATGCTCCATTAGTTAGTTGTCTATTTGGAAAATAATTTCTTTTAATCCATACTTTCATTCACAAAATTAATTTTCATGTCAATTAAATAATTAAAGTGGAAAGCAAAACTTTAATATTTTTATGGTGCCAGGGATGGAAACCAATAAGGATAAAGAAAAAGACTGATAAATCTGACCATGTTAAATTTTAAAATGCAAACCATCACTTTAAAAAGTGAAAAGAGCCCTGACCAGTGTGACTCAGTTGGTCGGACATCATCTCACAAAGTGAAAGGTTGTTGGCTGATTCTTGGTCAGGGCACATGCCTGGGTTGTGGGTTCAGTCCCAAGTCAGGGTGCATTCGAGAGGCAATGGATTGATGTTTCTCTCTTACATTGATGTTTATCTCCCTCTCTTTCTCCCTCCTTTCCCATTTCTCTAAAAATAAATAAGTAAAATATCTAAAAAAAGGTGAAAAGACAAGCTAGAAATTAGAAAATATTTTAATGTATAAAAAAAACTTGATGATGTTTTCAATGCATATTTCAATGCATAAAATCCAACAATGGATCATTATCCAGAATATACAAAGAAATCCTACAAATCAATAAGAAAAAAATGAACAACCCAACAAAAAAATGAGCACATGATAGGAACAAAAACTTTTCAGAAAAGAAAGGCAAAGGACCAAAAAACACAGTAGCAAAAATAGAAACTGACTCAGAGGCAAAGAGAACCGACGGAGGGCTGCCAGAGCATGGGAAGTGTCAGGGACGGGGTGATGAAGGGGCGGGGGTTGACTATTAACTGGCAGTCACAAAATGGTCATGGGGATGTAAAGTACAGCACTGAGAATATAGTCAATAAAGAAAAAAATAGTAGCTAGTAATCGGGAAATGTAAATTGTAACAATGACCTTTCATTTCATATCTATGCGATTGACAATGGCTGAGAGCATAATACCAACTATTGAGGTTGTAGAGAAATGGAAATTCTCATGCGCAGCTAATGACTATAAATTGGTACAATCACTTTGGAGAACAATTTTGAACTATCTGACATAGCTGACAATGAGCATATCTAAAGACCCCACAATTCTACTGCTAGATGTGTATCTTGGAGAAAGTTTTCTACACTATCCACAAGAATCTACAGATAAAGATGCTTTGGTTAGACCTGTGTGTAGGAGAAACAAATATATCTTTAAAGTCTTAATAAGAGAATGAATAGAGAAAGAAAATTTGGTATATTAATAGAATGGGATATACATAGCAATTCAAATAAAGTGAATTAACTTTATTTAAAACTATCAACATAAGTAAATCTTGAAACACAGTGCAGAATCCTAAAAGCATCACTGCCCCCCTGGCTGATCTCTTCCTTGGAAAACTGGAACAATCCAACTGCTTCCCATTCTTTTTTTTTTAAATATATTTTATTGATTATGCATTACAGTTGTCCTATTCCCTCCCTTCATTCCCCTCCACCCTGCACACCCCTCCCCCACCCGTCCCCCCTTTTGTTTATGTCCATGTGTCTCAAGTTCTTTAGATTCTATATTTCCCCTACTATTCTTGCCCTCCCCCCTGTCTATTTTCTACCTACCATCTATGCTACTTATTCTCTGTACCTTCTCCCTCCTTCTTCTCCTCCCACTCCCCTGTTGCTAACCCTCCATGTGATCTCCATTTCTATGGTTCCACTCCTGATTTAGCTGTCCTCTTAGTTCGCTTTTGTTTTAGGTGTGGTTGTTAATAATTGTGAGTTTGCTGTCCTTTCACCGTTCATATTTTTTGTCTTCTTTTTCTTAGATCAGTCCCTTTAACATTTCATATAATAAGGGCTTGGTGATGATGAACTCCTGGAATTTGATCTTACCGGAGAAGGACTTTATCTGCCCTTCCATTCTAAATGAAAGCTTTGCTGGATAAAGCAGTTTTGGATGTAGGTCTTTGGATTTCGTGACTTGGAATATTTCTTTCCAGCCCCTTCTTACCTGCAAGGTCTCTTTTGAGAAATCAGCTGACAGTCTGATGGGCACTCCTTTGTAGGTGACTGTCTCCTTATCTCTTGCTGCTTCTAGGATTCTCTCCTTCATTTCAATCTTGGCTAATGTAATTATGATGTGCCTTGGTGTGTTCCTTCTTGGGACCAACTTCTTTGGCACTCTCTGAGCTTCCTGGATTTCCTGGAAGTCTATTTCCTTTACCAGACTGGGGAAGTTCTCCTTTATTATTTGTTCAAATAAGTTTTCTACTTGTGGCTGTTTCTCTTCCCCTTCTGGTACCCCTATAATTCAGATGTTGGAATGTTTAAAGATGTCCTGGAGGTTCCTAAGCCTCTCCTCATTTTTTTGAATTCTTGTTTCTTCCTTCTTTTCTGTTTCATCATTTTTTTTCTTCCTTTTGGTTCACTCCCTTGATTTGCGTCCATTTCCTTTCCATCACTATTGGTTTCCTATGCCTTTCCCTTCAATTTAGCCTTCATATGTTCCTCTAATTTGTGACTAAAATCACCAGTGTTTTGAACTGTGCACCTGATAGGTTAGCTATCTCTTCGTCACTTAGAATTATTGGCTCTAGGGCTTTGAGCTGTTCTTGAGCCATAATGTTTTGATCTGTTTGCACCTATTACATATGAGGGGCGGAGCCTTAGGTGTTCACCAAGGCGGGGCCACCCAGTCACTGGGTTGTGACACTGTATGTGGGGGCGGGGTCGGAGAGGGGTAATGGCATTTGTTTTGCTTTGTCTCAGATTTCTGTCCCCTCTACCGCTTCCCACAAGCAAATTGGGCTTTTCTGGTGCTGGTTCCCAGGTGTGTGGGCTTGTATACCTTCCAGGACCCTGTGGGTCTCTCCAACGAACTCTCCCAGCACCTCAACCTGAAAGTCTTTCCAATTGGTGCTTTCAGGCTCTAATTCCCATAGCTGGGGCCCTAGCCTGAGCGGTCTGTCTCACTGTTCACTCCTTTGTTTGGTTTATCTGCATGCGAATGTGTGACTGCGGTCAACCAGCCACTTTGCGCCCTCACTGGGTCCGCCCGTTGCCACCCCACACTTGGGATCTGCCAACCAGTGCTTTCGCTGCTGGGTTGTCTGCCAATTTTCCTGCCTGACCCTGCTTTGCCGCTGACTCCGCCCCTCTTCCTGGTCTGGCTGAATGGTTCGTTGTTGGACTTCCGTACAGTTCAATTTTCCGTGTTTTGGCAGCGTTTTTGTTACTAAAACTTTGTTGTCTTTAAACTTGGTTGTGCGAGGAGGCACAGTGTTTCTACCTACACCTCCATCTTGGCCAGAAGTGTGTCTGCTTCCCACTCTTGTCCCTTCTTTTGCCATCTCCCACAAGGCAACTGTGGTACATCCTGCTTATACCTTTAATGGTTTCCCACGTAGCCTTAATAAAATCCAAATTCCTTACCAAAGTCGCTTTGCCCTCTTATAATCCCCTGAGCCCCCCTTCTCCTTACCTGCACCCCTCAGACCTCACTTACATCCACCCTCCTGGTGTTTACATGGGCCTAGCCTCAGTGCTTGCATAGTTTCTTCCACGTACAGACCAACTCCACTCTTATGTGAAAGCATCAGCACTTCCTTGCTGTTCCTTTTGCTTGGCTTGTTTTTTCTTATCATTTAGGGTTCGATTTTAAGGCAATACCTCTGCAAGGCCTTTCCTCAGTGTCCTGCCAAGCCCCTTGTTCCCCCAGCTCTCTGTCAATCTGGACCACAATATGCTTGTCCCCCTCACCCGTGGTTTCACTTTCTGAACTTGCAGTTACCCACACTCAACCATGGTTGGAAAATATAAATGGAAAATTCCAGAAATAAGCAATTCATAAGTTTTAAATTGAGTGCTACTCCGAGTAGCATGATGAAACCTCATGTGGTCTTTCGTGAATCATCCCTCTGTCCATCCATTCCTCGCTGTAGACCCGCCCGCGCTGCACCCCCCCGCCCCCACCGTCCCTTAATCACTGAGTAGCTGTCTCTTGGTTATCAGATCAACTGTCACAGGATCGCAGTCTTTGTGTTCAGGTCACCCTTATTCACTTAATAATGGTTCCAGAGAGCAAGAACAGTGCAGCTGGCGGTTTGGATATGCCCAACAGAAACCATGAGGTGCTTCCCTTAAGTGAAAAAGTAACCATTTTCAATTTAATAAGGAAAAAAATCATGCTGAAGTTGCTGAAAATGGATCTTCTATCCGTGAAATTGAGAAGGAAAAAGGAATTTGTGCTACTTTGCTATTGCACCTCCAACTGCAAACACTATGACCATCGTGCACGACAAGTACTTAGGGGAGAAAGGCATGAAGTTTGTGGGTGGACGACATGAACAGAAAATGTGTTCTAAACAGCATCATGTTGCACCAGAAAGCACTGAGCCTGCACAAGATTTCAGCAAGGGCTTCTCTGAAGGGAGTGACATCAAGCTATTTACTGCAAATAGGGATGGTTACACAGATTGGGGAACAGGTTTGGATGGGGAAAAAAGTAAAAATTACCAAGAGGCTGCATCTGCCAATGAAGAAGCTGCTGCCATATTTCTGGCAGAATTAAAGAAGTGGATTAAGGGCAGTATCCAAAGTAAGTCTTCAATTAGTTGAAAGTGGGCCCTCCTGAAAGAAGATGATGATAGAACCTATATTCTTAAAACTGCAAAGGAGGCACCAGGGCATGAAACATGGAAGGACAGATTAACTGTGGTTCCATTCTGCAGTGCTGCAGGCAGACGCTAAAGCTGAGTGCAGTATATCAAAGAGCCCACACACTCACAAACACAAAAACAAACACCTGCCATGTTCCAGAAACATAATTAGAGAGCATGGGCAACAGCCACCTTGTAACGCAATGGCTGTCCCAATGCATCATAAAAACAAGGTGGAATACAGTACGATAAGACATTTTGAGAGACAACCGTTGCATGACTTTTATTATAGTATATTGTTATCATTGTTCTGTTTTATTATTATATTGTTAATCTCTTCTGTGTCAAATTTATAAAATAAACTTTATAATGGGTATGCATTTGTAGGGGAAAACACAGTGTATACCGTCAGGTTCAGGACCACCTGCAGTTTCAGGCATCGACGGGGATCTGGGAGAGGACCCTCTCTGGTAAGCGGGGACCACTGTACCCAATTCTATCCTTTTCACACAGTTACAAATCCTGCAATTATCTTAGTTAGTCATACATTTATATATTTAGGACAAGATTTTTGCCTTATTCACCACCATATTCCCAGGATCTAGAGTAGTGTCTAGCATAGAATAAATACTCAATAAATATTTGTTGATTTATTTATGTAAATTTTTTTAAGATTTTATTTTATTTATCTTAGAGGGAAAGGGAAGGAGAGAGGGAGAGAAATATCAATGTATGGTTGCCTCTCGTGCGTCCCCTGCCAGGAACTGGGAACTGGCCTGCAACCCAGGCATGTGCCCTGACTGGGAATCGAACCGCGATCGTGTGGTTCGCAGGCCCGCACTCAACCACTGAGCTACACCAGCCAGGGCCAATTTATGTAAATTTTTAAAACATATAAAATGATGCTATATAATGTTATAGACACCCAGGAATGTAGAAAGAATAAAAACATGAGTGGGAAAGATACACAATCACTTTGGGGTAGGGTTTATCTCTGGGGGTGGTAGACAGTCAACAGGATCAGAGAGTAGGACAAAGAGGCCTTAATCTCAATGTGGGCTTTTTTATTTGTGAAGGAAATACAACATTTATTACATTTGCTTATTTGTTAAATCTGAGTGGTGGTTATATATATATGTATTGCTAAAGTATTTTTGTAATTTTCAGATTGAGATATTTCATAATAAAAACAATTTTTTTAGAAGAGAGAGATTTGAAATAACAAAATCAGAGAGATGGGAGAACAAATTAGTGGTCGGGTGGGGGAGGGGTGGTGGCTGTAAATGGGTAGCAGCAGGGAGACCTTAGTGACCCCTTAGTGGCCACCAAGTTCTGTATCCTGATTTTGGTGTTGGTTATACTAATCTACAGGTGATAAAATGGCATATGTACACTTTACACCAATATCAATTCTGTGGTTCTGTTTGTGCTAGTAAGCAAGATGCAACCCTGGGGGAAACAGGGTGGAGGGTACACAGGTCTTCTCTGTCCCACTCTCTACTATTTTTGTAACATCTTCAGACTCTATAATTATTTCAAAATCAATGTTTTTTAATAAAAAGAGAACTACATAGCCCCCCTAAAGTAACATTATTTCCATTTGACAGATGACACTAGTGAGGCCACCAAGAAGAAGAGCACTTTGTAGTGAGTGGTGTCGGGGCAGGGCAGTTTTTATTAAACAACCAAGTTAACACCCACCTGGTTCCAGACCCTTTCGTAGCCTTTTTCTAGGGCTCTGCTATCACAGTTACTTCCCAGTGAGTAACTCAGGCTCCAAAGCCTAGCTGAAGATCTCAGATATGAAATATTAAATCCGATATTAGAGATGCATAACCTACTTTGAAATCCCAGCTCTGCCATTTAGTAAGGGGTTGACCTACTGTAACCTCTGTGAGCCTCAGTTTCCTCATCTGCAAAATGGAGACAATGTGATTATTGTGATTATATATCACCCTTAGTGATTAAATCAAATAATACATATAAAATGCTTGACATAGCCCTGGCTGGGTTGCTCAGTTGGTTGAAGCATCATCCCCTACACTAACAGGTTTGGGGATTGTTCTCCAGTCAGAGTATATACCTAGGTTGCGGGTTTGATTCCTGTTTGGGGTGCATATGGAAAGCAACTAATCGATGTTTCTCTCTTTCTCTCAAATTAATAAACGTATCCTCAGGTGAGGATAAAAACATATAAGCCTTTCAGTTAAAAAATGCTTGGCATAAAACTTGGCACATAGTAAGTGTGCAATTGAAAGTCAACAAACACGGCCTATTACCTGTGAAGTAAATCCAAATACATCTATTTGCTCCAATGACCCTCCTACACATGGTAGTGTCCAAGCACACAACCAGGTTTCTGTGCTGGGTAAAGTGTGGAGGTTCTTGCTGAGAAGTATATAAATGGTGGGTAAGTGGAGGTAGAGGTGAGGAGAGAGATAAAACAAGCTCAATAAAATTACCACAATTGCCTATGCTCTCCACTTGCTTTGAGAAAGTAGCTGGGAGAACCATGCCCCCCTCCCTGAAAAAGAAATGAACATAAAGTAAAATGGCTTTGTTCATGTAATCCTGTGGATTGCATTAGGGTATAATTACAAATTCAATACCAAAACAATATAGGTCAACCAGACACAAAGCCGAAAATAGCTATATACTTGAAGTTCCCAAAGACTACAGTGAGACTATAGATTGTGGATGTTTAAAATTAAACTGAAAAATGTGGGCAGTTCTTTTCTTTGGTTATGAACCAACTAAGCGTAATACTACTGAAACCAGACTTAATCCGTGAGAGGAGGGCCAGGCTCCACTCTCAGTCGGCCGAAGGAAAGCATTCCCGCCCCAGAAGCACACACACATACAAGAAATTGGAGAGTTAATTTTTTTCAAAAGGTGCATTAAAGTTGACAACAAGCCCACTTGAAATTCGGAAATCAGGACAAGGAGCGGTACACAGGATGGGTCTTTCAACTGAATTTGTAATGACCGGGCATGAGGCATGTCTTCCAAAGCACGCAAGTCAGGTATCTAAAGAGGGGCACCCTAAAGCACAACTCATTCGTGAAACTGAAATCATAAAATTTAGTTAAAATATGTGACATATTCCTCAAGTTACGTGGAATCAGTAACATGCTTGTCTATAAAAAGAAAAAAAAAGAGGTAAAGCATATTTTATTTTCAGTAATGAGTGAGATTCCAAAAGCATAACCATCTCCCGTTACAAATGCTTTTAAATCAATAGAATTTATGACAAAAAATACTTGTTTCATTTTGACAAGATATTAAGTGCCCCAGTAAACCTAAGTTTAATACCCATCACATATTTTGCAAAAGTAATGAAATCAAGGTAATAAAAGGACTTTTAATAAATCTCTACTTTTAAAGTATTGCTGACAAGAATCGATGCCCTGTGTTTCTGGTTGGATTATTCAGTTTGACGTACTAACAGAATGTAGTAAAATTTGCTTAAAGTACTGGTTATATAATGGTGAAATCCTTTTTTAATTTTTATTTAGAACACAAGGTTTTAAATGACCAATGATCTACCAGGACAAATTTTTCCCTTAACTTCAGAGTCCGTGAGCTGATATTCCCCCACTAACTCCTTTATGTAACATTCTTCCTAGTAACTTGGGTAAATATGGATTCCTATTATCAGCTGTCAGAACAACAGAATTCCCTAGAATGAATTAACTTAATATTATTTACAAAAGAAAAGAATTATATCTAGAGAAATAAGATAAGAATAACAAAGTGAACCAGAATACTTCTTCTTATGAAAAATATTGTAAAAATCTTATCAATTCCTAGTAAACTGTCAATTAAAGGATAGATTTGGGAAAGAGTATCTTCTAAAGTCTTAGTGAACTTAAAAAGTTAAAAGACTTAGGCAGTAGAGATTGTAATAGTCAAGAATCATCTTTGTTTCACTTTTAAGCTTTTTTAAAGAATATGTAAAGAGCTGTAAAAATGAAAGTACTGTAATATTGAATGTCAATTCTAGTCAAAGAAAAGGAGACTCAGAGTTAAGCTAAAATTTTCTATCTTAATTTCTTATCTTGATGTTATCTGCATTCTTTCCTAAATTTAAAATGCATTTTTAATTTGAATTCACTATCGCCAGAAATCAGATTATAAAAATGTATGTGTGTGAAAATGTTAAAAGCAGCTGAACTTAGAAACCAACTTATTTTTCCCTTCTTATTTAAAAAACAACTTATTTTCAAATTTCTAAAGCAATCCCCCAGGTGCTTCCTGCCAGTTGTGAAGAACGTTCTATTTAGGGACAACACGGAACAATCCATTTCACCTCCTTGCTTCCTGCTGGCTTCTAGTGTGTCACAGGGAAATTCAGAGTTTGAAATGAAGAGTTTTGATCAGACAGGCTCTCTGTGCCTGTAGGTTCATTTCCTTTAAGGCACAAGCTTCTCTGTCTGATAATGAAGTAGCTTACAAAGCCAGAGATTCAGACCTTAAAAGAGAAATTCATTTTAGTTTCGTTTAGGGCGTGTTTGTTTGTTTGTTTGTTTTTTCCTTTGTAGTGACACCTAGATCCTACTCTGGCATGACAGTGTTTTTTTCCTTTGGATGAGTTTTGAGGGTGAGAGAGCTGGGTTTTGAAAGGGCCATTTTCCAAACCAGCAGATAATTTGTGAAATAAAATATTTGTCAAAGTTCCGTAATTCCTAAAGAGTTGGCTATAATCTAAAAAGTATTGTAAGTGCTACTATGATCACTTACTAAGCAACTTACTAGCAACTTGAACCACAGGTTTTTTTGCAACTT
This sequence comes from Sturnira hondurensis, assembly GCF_014824575.4. Classification (NCBI taxonomy): domain Eukaryota; kingdom Metazoa; phylum Chordata; class Mammalia; order Chiroptera; family Phyllostomidae; genus Sturnira; species Sturnira hondurensis. The sequence continues at coordinate 6,087,570 of NW_028088140.1, read as the reverse complement.
GACTTACATCTTGGTCCCTGGTTATAACTCGGTTTCACGTGTAATAGGTGTTAATGATTTAAACGAAACTTAAAAATTAGAAATATTTAAATGTGCTGTAGTGTAGATAGAATGCTCTAAGCATCTGGCATCATAAGCAGGGGTGGGGGAGAACCTACAGAGTCGGGTCAGTGCGGTAATAACCACGGGCATAGTTAATTCCCTCTCCAGAACCACCTTTCAGTCGCAATAAATCAATTCCCTTGTCCCCCAAACTGGCCACACTTCTGGTATCACGAGGGGGTGCAGAGGATTCCGGTAAGTGGTTGGTATGAAAAAGAAACAAACACAAAAGAAAGAGACGAGAGAGCTAGGGAAGGGGACAGAGAGGGGGGATGACAGGGAGTGGAGGAGGAGGAATTTTGTACTGCAGTTGTGCTTCGTCAATGTCTTTTAAAAACAACTAATTGAAGATGATATTATTAAACATCAAATTTTTTCAATTCTGCCCCAGGATTTCTAAAGACAGTTTTATCTGGAGCCACAAAGCAGGAAGCCATGTGCCTGCCCCTCAACTCAGGGCGTCTGCCGGCTCCAAGGCTTTCCTAGCTGCTGGGCTCAGCCTCCTCCCGCTGGTTTTAAAGGCCCCCGGGCCCAACACTTAGCCCTCCAGAGACACTCTCCCTGAAATGGAGATTTAACTTCCAGGTCCTTTAATTAGCAAATGAACAAGCTTATTTGGTCTCAGCACAAAATATAACACTTAAAAACTAACTATTTTAAGAAAACCTCTCAAATATACTTACGACTTAAAAGAGAGTGACTTATTTAAGCCTGAAAAATTAATTGGTGCACCCATTTTGGAATATGATTTGCAAATACCTAGTAAAATGTTAATGCACATATCCTTTGGCCCTGCAATTCCACTACTAGACATCTACTCATCATATGTACCCCTAGAAGCACACAGAAACCTTACCACAGGGATGTTTCCTGCACGGTTTGTACCAGCAGGGAGCTGGAAACAACCTAAATGTCAGCTGATCGGGTACTAATTCAACNTGGTGCACCCATTTTGGAATATGATTTGCAAATACCTAGTAAAATGTTAATGCACATATCCTTTGGCCCTGCAATTCCACTACTAGACATTTACTCATCATATGTACCCCTAGAAGCACACAGAAACCTTACCACAGGGATGTTTCCTGCACGGTTTGTACCAGCAGGGAGCTGGAAACAACCTAAATGTCAGCTGATCGGGTACTAATTCAACGAATGATGGTGCATTTTATACCATGGAATATTGTGCAAATGTCTATGAATGAGTTAGTGCTTTTTGTGACGATAAAAGAGATATAAAGCTATGCAGATAGAGAGAAATCCCAAATACTAAATTTAAAAAGGCAAATTGCAGAGTAGAATGTATAATAATATTCATGCTTGCTTTTAAAAACAATTTAAATGTATGCTTACCTTGCATTTAAAAATTCTGGAATAAAAAGAAACTTTTAACAACATTCACCTCTGCAGAGTGGGACTGGAGGTTGGCAATTTTATTTTTCACTTCATAACCTCCTAAACTGACTAGATTTCTAACCATGGTAATAACCATGTCATGGCTGTTAGATGAATTGAAAAACTAGCTCCTAGTAAAAGGGTATATTACAAGTACGTGACCAAAAACAGAAAGGATGCTCTTTTCTGAGCCAATCCATGGAAGCCACTTTGCCGAGCCACATTCTCATCTGCAGCAGGAGACTTAAGTCTACGTGAACAGATGTTAACCTATTCCATACTCAGCAAAATGGTAACCCAGCTGTTTACTCTCAATACCCGACTCATCTGGTATGCTTTCAATATTAAGCGCGTCGACATCGGCCAGTTTCTAATATTTCCTTTCTTCCTAGGCTATATTGCAGGAGGTACAGGAGCCAGAAGCGGCGCTGATGCATGACTGGGGGGAGCAGCCCCGGCCACAGGACGCCTGGGCTCCACACTCGAGCAGGGTACACACAAACAAGGGTTTCTGCTTCACCCGGTGGCGCCAAGATGACTTCCCAGCGGACAGCTTGAGCGCACCCCGCCGTAGCCCACAAGCCAGTCCCCGTAGGAAACTTGAAGATTTTAAAGTAGGAAGTACGAAAACTGTTCGGAGATTCCTCCTCCCACAGACAAGCACTTTCTTCTAACTCTTGTCTTTTTCAGTCTCCCTTAACTGGTTCCTAGAAATATCTGCCGCTGTTCCCGTTCTGGTCTTGTATATGTAAATCACAGTCAATGCTTTCCAGTCTCGCGCCGAGTCTGGGTTTTCATCTCCTTTGTTAATTATAAAAGTTTTCTCTTCCCGTGCTTCACTAACCTGCTCATTCAATGATTTTTTAACAAGGTGGCTTTGAAGGTCTGCAGCTTAAATATTTCTTCCAAATCTAAAATTTTCCTCCTCTAAAAATTGTATTTCAAAAAAGCATTTCAAAAAAGTCATTTTGCTCCAAGAGTATTCTGAGGCTGAACTACAGTGTCAACAAGTATGAACTTGCTATCCAGCCAGTTTAGTGTTAAGGGAGAAACCAGTAAGTTAAAAGAAAAGTTAACTCATTGTATTACCAGGTAATAGCTCTCATTTCTTCATTACCTATCTCTAATGTGCTCTTCAACTACTTATAATATTAATGAAGAAAAGGACTGTGATTTTCGTGTGTAAATTGAGAAGCTAACTTTTCCAGAGTATGCCGTTTCTCCCAAACTGTGCTCCACCTCCCTCCCCAAAACAGCAAGAACAGAAAACAGCAATCACATTTCCAGGTTAATCCAAGTAGTCTCCAAGGTTACTGCATTGAGAAATGTTATTTAAAAGATAAGGGGAAACGGTGCCTTTTTCTAGAAGTTTGGGGGCTAGTCTAGTGTCAGTAGCTAAAACGGTATTTTAGTGTTATCAGCAACTCTTAAAAGTTCAGATACGTGCTTAATTTTGTCATAAATCTGTATTAACAGTCCAGTCCTTTGTCAACCTCCTCTACTTTGGCACTAATGGAAGGTGCTGTTAAGGGCCCTCAAAACTGAAGTTCCTTTATTTCTTCTGTCACTTAAGTTCTGCCACAAAGTTGTAGTAACATTAAGTTCCTACAAATCAACTTGGAGATATCTAAATGTGTTTCCTAGAAAAAGTGCCAGACATCAGTTTTATCGGGCAACCATCAAAATACATCAAACCACACATACGTTTCTAGACCTCACAAGAGCACAGCCAGCCAATCAAAGACCTCAGCTTCAATTCCATCTGCAACTCAGCATGGGCAACAATATGAAAATTAACCACTACTACCAAGACAGAACAGGCACCGTCCCCTCAACAAAAATAATAGGTAGAAATTTCAAATCCACCTTCTCAATTTCTCACTTAAGATTACATAGGATTATTCAACGCATCATCACACTAAACTCACACAAAAACAAGTAGCACAGGTAAAAGAAATTTTTATTTGCACATTGTGTTCTTTTATGTGAAGGCAAATGACAGAAAACTTGAGAATTTTAGGTAAAAGCACCATGTCTACAAGTGTCTCAGTTGGTATGACTTTTACAACTACCGTAGGTTGTACAAGCAATGCACATAAGGACCTTGACACAGGAAGTGCCTTTGGAATCTATCAGTCATTTATTCAATACCTAAAATGAAAAACATAGTGGGGATTACAAGGCATTTCCTGCACAGAATCCCCAGTCTAACTAGAGAAGGTAACACTGTAAGTTAAAAAAAAAAAAAAAAAAAAAAAAGGATAGTATTGGCATATGGAGAGGAGCAAGGCATAGTGGTTTTTTATTGTCTTTTCCATACTACTTGATTTTTTGAAACCACACTCACATGTATGACTTTGATAAAAGTTTAAGACTTAAATAACAACAGCAATGGACCCTCCTTCCCACTACTGCTTCAGGCACCTTCCTCTGGCCCATGAGTTTTGACCTCTTTTGACCACTTGGAAAGTCAAGTGAAGACTATGGACCCATTCTCAGGACACTGTTTAAATCATAAAATTAAATACACAGATCACAAAGGATGAGTGCTATTAAAATGTACATATCATATCAAATTTGTGATGTAATAATATATGCACTCCTTTATTAACTCATTAAACAACAATGTATCATGGGTCTAATGGCTAGTTATTTGGGTTTAGTGAAACATGTGAAGAGTACTTTGAGATATCTGCATCAACTGTACTATGATACCAAAATACCGGATTTCTACTGGTGATAAACTTACATATTCTGCAAATTCTATTGTGATCTGCTGTCCAGACTCATATTTGAAGGACATGCTCAATTTCAGTTAGAGTTTAGTGACAATAACAATGTGATTTTTTTCCTATCCAAGTTCACACATCCCAAGCATTCATTCATGGACCTCTTGCAAGCCCAAGGACTGGGTTACAAAGCCCTGATCTAGGGTCATGGCTCTCTGGACCAGCCTTCCACATTGCCACCAAATCTGATGCGGTCCTTCTTCTGCTCTAAAGTCTTCAATGGCTCCCTTATTTCTCGAATGAAACACAAACTTCTGAAAGGCAGGCAAAGTCCTTGGTGTTCTGTTCTCTGCTCAGCAACTCAAGCTTATTCCACCCCCCACCCCGCCCCCGGCCCACTCATTTCCTCCTTTGCATCAGAAGCTCCACACACAAAGCGAAATTTTGTTCTCTCACAGCTCCACACTATGCTTGGAACTCCCTCACCCTGCTGGCTGGTCAAAAGCCACCACCACTCTGATGCCTTACCTGACACCTTCAAGTAGATCCCGATGTCTCATCTCTGCTTCTGCTGCTCTTTGTGCACCTCAACATACTGCTGATCCTACTGTAAAGTTGACCCTTGAATGCATGGGGGTTATGGGCCCCAACTCTCCCACTCCACACAGTCATAAATCCACACAGAACTTTTGACTCCCCCAACACTTAACTACTAAGAGCATACTGTTGACTGAAAGCCTTACCAATAACAAAAACAGATGATTAACACCTGCTTTGTATGATACACATATTATGTGCTGTATTCTCACAAAAACGTAGGCTAGAGAAAATGTTATTTATAGCATTTATTGAAAAAAATCTGTGTATAAGTGCACCCATACAGTTCAAACCTATGTTGTTCAAGTTCAATAGTCAACTGTACTGTAATTGATGGCATGTGACTCCCCATTACCCAGAATCTCCTTAAGGGTACAGACTGTATTTTTCAACTTTCTCCAGGACTTTGCCTTGTGGCTGGCACAAGTAGATGCTCACTAAATAGTTGCTGAATGACGAGTGAGTGAATGACTAAATAAATAAGAGAGAGAAATATAAAGAGTAGTCAAAAATAACACTACAGTTTCTGATCTGGGTCAATGTAGAAAAAGTGAAGAATGAAGGGAAAAATTGTGCTTATAAAATTTTGAAATATGTTTTTACATATTCTAATTTTTTCAAAGATAATAACCCATGAATACAGTAGAGGATAATCATCCATTAAAACACAACATTTATTCTGGTGTTCTGATTATACACAAATATGCTATAGAAAGACAGTCCAATTTAGAAAGAGGCTGCATTCTAAAACGAGGTTTGTAAACCCATTCATTGTTTGGAATTTAGAATACGATTTCCCGCAGAAGCTGATTTAAACTGGTGACAAGGCAGTCAGTTTACCACACAGTAGTCCATTTGATTTATGGACCCATAATGGGTGCATTTTAACTTAAATTGAGAGAAAATAATACTATTCAATACTTTGCAATATAGCTGGATTAAGCAAAAACAGTAAGAAGTAAATGTGAGCATTATTTGTCTTTAATATTGAAAATGGAGGAAAAACCAGTTTACATTTAGCAGAGTGAGGAAGCTTAGGGAGGCATTTGCAAAGAGCAGAAGGAATCTCTACTTATTTCAGAAGCTTTTAGGGTTAGTAGTCCTAAGTCTCCAATATGTATAATTTCACTTCAAGACTTAAGACCTTTCCTTTTGTCTCACAAATGGCTCTCACAAAGGGAGAAGTTATTTTGCAGTACTTGAAAAAGTTTTGGAACACAAAAATGAAAGGAGGAATGGAATTAAAGAGGCTTAATGTGTTTCCTATAAAGTTTACCTGAGGTGTAATTAGCCAAACCAGGGAGAAAAAAGGAGGAAGAAATGTATGGCATGGTGTATATGGTGGTTATTACTGCTGCTCACCTAATATTGGTTTTTCTCCGCCCGGGCTGCTTGGCCCTCTTATGGTGGGTGGCACCATTTTACAGAGTTTGGCTAATGAGTTTGGAGTGGAAGTGACAGATTTTCAAAGCCAACAGAGACCCTTGGATTCCTCCTTTCCCACTGGCTCAGCACCCCGGCCATCAGCCATGGTGGAGGAGGGGACAGCTTTGTCAGCCTGGGTTCCTGAATGACTAAGAGACTCCCCAGTGACACAAGACAGACATATGTGGGTAGAGAAATCTTTGTTATTTCAGGATATACACTGTTATTTTAAGCCACTGAGAGTTTGGGATTATTTGTTTTGCAGCATAACCTACCTTATTATGACTGATGCATTGTTCATATAATTTACCTACAGAGAAAGGAAAGGGGTGATAGGGAAGAGATGGCAGGTTATAGTTGCACTGGATTGATCCTAAAGATTAGAGGAAGGGAGGATAGGTATAAATTCAGAAATTCAGATGGAAGGAATACTTCCAAGCTGGATGTTCAGGGTTTGGGGAGATCTTATATTATTTCTGAAACCAAAGTCCTAATAATACCAGAATCACAAGTTGGGCAGACAGGGTCATAGCCCTCTACTCACTGCATGTAACTAAAAGGCACTTGGCCTAGCATACATCATTGAGGCTGCAGGCCTCAGAGCTTAAGAGCATTTGTAAGCTTATGGAGAAAAAGGATAGAAGAGTGAATAAAAGCATGGGTTTGGAGTCAGACTGGCTTCAGTTCAAATCTTAGCTCTCCCTCTTAAGTCACTAAATCTTCTGTGTCAGTTTCCTCATCTGTAAAGTGGAGATAAAAGCAGAATCTATTTCAAAGGTTTGTTGGGAACACTAAATGAGGTCATATTTGTAAAGTGTCAAGTATAGTGCCTGACATTACTAAATGTTCTGGCTTTTTCCAGGTCACTGGAAGCCCAAGAGTTCATTTGTTACAGAGTGGCCACCTCACTGCCACCCCCAGAACATCATAAATCCCACGGCAGCTGCAACCTGGATCTCTTGGGACTTTCAGCCATTACCAGGCACAGAGCCTCTGCCTGAGGTCTATACATATCCACCCTCCAAGAGGGTGCCCCCCTGATCAGAGATGTGCCCACTTTAAATAAGATCCAAGAAAATCCAAATCAACAAGATGAATATATTAGGATAGGATCACTTACCTTCCAAGAGTCTTTTCACTTTACCAAAGATTCTAAGAATCCCTTTAGCACTTTCCAGGTTTTTTGTGATTTGGTTTCTTTCCTTTTCCTTTCCTTTCCTTTCCCTTTTTCTTTATTTCTTTTCTTTCCTTCTTTTTTCCTTTGACTTGTTTGACAGAGAATAAGAAAAATAAAGCTCACTGGCACCCTGTCCATTGAGGATCGATTAGAAATGAGAACAATCTATGTAAATAGGAAAGATGACCTGTAAAAAATGTATCACTTGTCTACAACTGTCTGGGGTCACATCTATCCTATTGGCTCAGGGAGCAGAGCAAAGGCAGACCCCCAGGTCCCCTGATCATGAAAATTCATCCAAAGGGTTACCGTGATAATGGCCAACACACAGCAGATTCCTGTTTCTCCATCAGAAAACCAAGACTTAAAAATCCAAGTCCAAACTACTCCTTCCTTATATAGGTAGAGCTCAGAGATCCATGGCCGTATGAAAACACAAAATTCTGTTAACCAGAATAAAAATGGACTTAACTGACTCCAGCTATGAAAAAGTGTAGAGTTAAGAGGAAGTGAGTGTTTTTTTTTTCAAAATAAATGAGAATATATTACGAATTAGAGGCAAAGTCCACACTACAGTTTAATGTAGAGCTTGCCTCTCCTCTGGCCACACACGCACCAGCTGGGAGACAGATTGCTCCGTATCTGAGTGACAAAGGTGCCAAGCTCCTCATTTCACAGCATTAGTATTTGGCTTACACTCAAACAACCAAGAGTGAACCCCAAGTTCTTCTACTCCTAGGTCAAGGTTCTGCCCATTGCACCACCACGCCCCCTACCTTTTGGGAACAGAATCTGCCAACTACCTAAACTCACCTGGTGTGGAAGCTGCCCTTCACAGAGAAGCTGCAACTGTGGAACCCAAAGTCCAGCACAGGTGTGAGCCTACAGCCAATGGGGGTCCACATCTGCACCCCTCCCCAATCTTTTCCCCAACCACTGCCTCGTTCCCACCCCTTCCCACCTATCAGCTCACACCTAACCAGTCTCCTTAACTCCACTCTTGCTTTGTTCCAAGACATTTTCCAAAGGGCTTCCAAGGGATATAAAGTATAAACCTAGTTCAGTTACACCTCCATTTTAAAAAGCTTTTATCCACTGCTCTCTGCACAAGTTCTGAGCTCCTCGGTAAGGCCTATAAGGTGTGCTCCTACTCACCTCTACCCTCCTCTTCAACCTTATCACATCCTCATCAGGGTTCTAAAGACACACATTCGTAGTAGCTGCCAGGTTCTGCAGTATAAACAGTCCCACTGCGGCTGGCTTCCATCTACCAAAGGTTTACCCATAACGATTTAACTTACAAAATCCCTCTCAGGAGTCCTCAGCACACCACTGATGCCCCTTAATTTTCTCATCTTGCCATCTTTTTTAGTCACTTTGTTGTTTCCTAACTTTCTCATTGTCTGATGGACAGGGAAAATACAGTGAGTGAGGAAGTAATTTTTCTATCAGTAGTTCTAGCAAAGGAGATTGAATGGGGAGAAAGGTGAGACCAGAACTAGCTAGATGTATTTGAGTTTCAACGACCCCATTCACTCTGCCCCTACTGCTGCAGATAACTGAAAGCAGATGCCCTAATCAAATGTGCAAAATGCAAACATACTTTCTGACCAAATACAGCACTGATGGTCACAACCTGGGAATAGAAATGAGAAACAAACTATGCTGGAAACCTGAGAGCAATCAAGTTCACCAAGATGGCAGAAGGGAGGTTAAAATGGGAAATCAAACAACTTCTCTAGGTAGAAATAACATGGAAAATATTTTTCTAAATGTTAAGGATGATAGCAGCTCTCTGGACAAAAATCTAAACAGGAAAAAAAAGCATACCAAACTAAGAGAAGGGAAAACCATTTAACAAAATATAAACTTTTATCTGAACACAGTTGGAAACTGGGAAAATACCGGAAAACTTTATGGAATTCTGTGACGAAGTCTCACTCTCCTCCATAGAAATGGGGCTCCTTGGGTGGTATTTATACTTAGACAGAGGGGAAGGCAGCTGGTTGTACTTCCTTCCCTCTCTCTAGGACTCTGGCTTGTATATCCCTTCCCTCTGTTTCTAAGAGAGACAGCGCCACATGAGTAATAGTTCACAGAACGCACACCTGATCTCCAGGGCAAGTCAGAGTTCCTGTAAGTGAAGGGTACAGTTCCAAGTGAGATCGTCTGGAAAAGCAGTTTTATTTTTATGGCTCACTAAACGTTCACTGACATGAACCCCATTCACTGTGACAATTGTTGGATCCAGCCTCTTGTTGACAAAGCTCCGGGAGGTGTAGGAAGGAATATCCAGCTTTGCTCTGTGATTTCAGCTTATTTACTACCTTGGCGCTGGGGGCTGCAGGGCTTTGAGAGGCTACTGTAGCGACAGCTGTTACTTTACTTTGGTAATAAAGTTAAGTAACCTGAAGTGAAGCCACAGAGAAAAAAATTAGAAAAACTATAAAAAATATGTGAAGATGGGGAGAAATATTTATGTCTACATCGGAGTGCAATAAGACTATCACAGAATCACTCTTACATAAACAAGCAGAGGGAAGGAGTGGAGGGCATTTCCACTGCAATCAAATGAAAAGTAACGTAAGGAGCCTCTCGTACCTTAAGTAAAAATAAACACATAAATCATGCACGTAGCAGAAGTGCGGTATTTGGGGCTGGCTACTTGTCTAAAAACCTGAAAGGAACCAAAGAGAAAGACTCTGAGATTTCATCTCAAGGTATTCTACATCATTCGATGACCCAACTCAAGGAGAATATAATTGCCTTCTTTAATCGAAGTATGATATGGCCAACAGGGCTGTCTGTCAGGCGAACTAAAGGGCACCTCGAGGACGACGCAGACGGCAGAGTGAGGCAGGGATTAACTGCGCCGTCATGCCCACGAGCGGGTGGAAGAAAGAGCGGACTCCACTGGTGCGGACAGGAGGCGGGCAGTCACCGGACACGGCTGTGTGTGACTCACATCTGGCAGAGGCAAGAATGAGATCATAAAAGAACACGGATGGCAGGTTTTAGACATTAAAACAGCAAACAGGTTGAAAGCGTTGAGGAGTTAAAGTGAACGCAAAACTCTAATGTGGACGTCAGGAAACCCAGCAGAAGCCGACTATTTGAAGCGGGGTGGAAGGAGCTGAGAACTGGGATTACCCCGTACACCACTCCAAAGGCCCGCCTGCATCTAATTTCAGAGGAAGAGAAATGCAATGTTGAAAGAGCCGCAGGGCTTACAAGGCAGCCAAATGGAGTATGGACGGTTTAAACAAAGAGTTTAGGGTGCAGTTTCTACAAAGGCTGTTCATGTGTCCATTGACTCTGCCATTGGTTTGCTGGACTCTGTGTGTGTGCATATCCCGAAGAACTTCCTGACCTCCTCTGAAAGGCTTCAGTAAAATGGCAAAACTAAAATACATGATTGGAAAGGTGGTTTCAAGCTTTGAAATTCTAAGAAGTTAAAAATGAGAGAGGAATGCACAGGCCTCTTAGTAAACAAAAAGCCTAGAATGAATGACAACACTTTTTTTTGCTCCAAAGGCTAGAAATGACCAGTGGGAGACAGGAGAGGTCTGAGCCGGCTGCTGGCTGTGACCACAGCCACTCACCCCTACCATTCCACGCCTGTGCCCACTCGGAGCAGAACAGGGCCTGGTCTCAGGACATTCCATCCCATGGATTATCTGATGACGTCTCTCTCTTACCCTCCTACCAGGGTACAATTTTCTAAAAGCAGAGAAAATCCTTCCCAAGAAAATAAACACTCCCAAACAACTGTACCATTCTCTTACCTATTTGGATTACATAATTACTATGAAGTCAAGACTTTTTTACTAACATGCCTTAAAGGAACTCTCAGCTCTAAGCTGAACTGCCTTTTCTCCACTGTCCAAAGCCCCCCAAAACGCTGACTCCCCAAAAAGTAGTCCCCAGCGCTCACTTTTATAGAATGAAAAACTCCACTGCCTCAACTCTGCTCCCATTGGAAACTCAAAAGTATTTTGGATTTGAGGGGATACTATACACTCTATTTTTCAACACAGCAACAATAATCCATACATACCCTCACTAAAATCTGAAAATGCCCTACATAGAAGGAGATCCCTGGATATTTTTCTTGGCTCTGTTGAGTTTTGGACAAGTGTGTATCTTAACTTTTTTTGTTCAATAGTCCATGAAATGGGGCTACCAATAATTGGTAACTGGCATCACGGACCACCCCCCAAGTAAAACAGTGAAACCCCTCCTGACCCACCCCAGCACCAGCAGAAAACCACTGGGCCCAGCTGACTGAAATCCCACGTAGCACAGTGCTAACTAAGGCACCTATACTTTTCCAGGCGCGGCAGCAACCGAAGTGCTGAGGGTTCCTTTTATGGCCTGCTCTAATGTGCTCATCTGGATCAATATAGAAATAGCAGCAATTTGCTCTTTGTAATTCCTCTCCAGGAATAAGGAGGGCCAGGATATTCCTGGAATGCCTCCTCATGCCCAAGTCAGGTGTACCTCCTGTGATCGCTGTGCTTTGCCCATTCCATCTGTGTGAAGTTTAAATTAGAACATGCATGTCCAGGGCTAAGAACCGGGCACACAATAAACGCAGTATAATGTTAGTAATTGTAAAACAAAATAAAACAAAAAGAGAAAAAGAGATCGTCTCCTAATGCTTATCAATGTACTCGAAACGGGGAGGATTGAAATGTGAGGCAACAGTTCCACAGCACACCCCAGAGATGTCTTTGCTGTCCTCTGCTCTCCTCAGTCACCTGCCAGCAACACCGCAGAACTCCCTACCGTGCCACAGGTGCCCATGCCCCACTACCGCATCCCACTCTCAGGAAGTGGGAAACTGCAGACTGTTTGAAACAAAGAGAGCAGATGTGTGACAGACCTCAAGCAAATCCCACAAAGCCCCTCGTCACTGGCCACGTGGAATTTTTGCCAGGGAAGCCAAACATCCCACATTAGACAACTGTTTTCAGTGGAGAAAATGGGCAAGTAATGCATAGAACCTGTACATCTCACTAAAAAGGTTAACCCTTGATCATAGACGAGACGCTGAAAGTATGGCTCTTCTTGAAATTTTAGGCTAAAATGAATTCTTCCTAAGGGACACCACGCTATCTTTTCTTTGGCTCTGCTGTTTGAATACACAGGCACAAAGCCATTTTCCGAGTTTCATGATATTATCTGCACAGGTTTTGCTATACTTTATAGTCATAAATTATATGTCTGTCTTAGCAGAATTCACTCAGGACACACACTACACTAGGTTCGCCTTCCCTGGGCTACCCCATCGCACGCGGCTGTGCAGGCAGATTTCTTACGTCTGGACTCCAAAAGGCAGCACATTTGTGACAGTCATGAGACTGTGTGGCATAAAGTACCTGGCCATAAAACTCTATTTTTATTTTGCATTATGTCTACTCAACCTGTAAAAGACTAGGATATGTTAGTTGCTGTAGTTTCTAAACCATGTTTTTGGAAATAAAAAGGGCATTACTGTGATGCCTGTTCAACTTGTGTAAGGGCCACTTGGCAAGTCTGGAAGTTTCTAAGCCATGCTTCCCCAAACGCAAAGGGCAAGTATGACCATAGCTCCAGGGAAGGGCAAGTAATGCTCCACCTCTTGCTGGATATTTATTTGGCTTATTTCACTTGACTTGTTTTTATGGCAACCCTCTATTACAGTACCACAAAAATGTATGTTTTCTACAATTCAAAGTAATGTATGCAACTTGTAAAAGTCAGGGTGTTTTTTTATTTAATACATTCTAATCAAATAATAACAGCAGTAAATAAACACTTTGAAAAACAGGCAGGTATTCCCCTATGTCTGGAAGAAAATTAAGTCAAAGTGTTCTACATGGTAGAAGGGAGAGAACCATTGATGTCCATGGCTAGACACGTCAAGGACACCTTGAAAACTTCTAAAGCCATTTCCAAAACAATCCATGGGAAAACGTCGGGGCACGGCTACTTCAAAGGGTAATATGTCTATATCTACACAGTTTAATGAACAGGGATTGGGTTGCACCTGTATAGCAGGACATTCTTGTCTTTAGCCTTAAAGGGAAAGACCAAGTCTTTTCCGTTTGCACCAATTTGAAATATGCTGGAAGTAAGGCTCCCTTAAAATGGATTACTACAGTACTCGTTCACATGAGAGAGTTCATACGTGTAGTAAAAAGACAAATACAGGATTTCATGGTCACTTTTTTTGGTTGATTTGGTTAATTGCATAAAATGAAGGATAAACACTCATAAGTAAATGTGATCAACAAAACCCCCAGGTACATCAGAATGCAAAACGTAACATGTCCAGAACAGACTCAGATCACCAGGCATATAAAACTGAAGTCAGCCTGTGTTAGCTTCCTTCCCCTTCAGTGCCCCTTCGTGGAGTTCGTTCACTGGTGCTTGGACCTTCAACCAACAAGGAAGGAATCTCAAAAGGCAAGGCATTCTGATACAAATGTTACTTCAGCCTTTACTTGGGATATTTAATTGTTAAAAGATCAACTGGTCTTAGCCTCAGGAAGGGAAGCGTTACTCGGGTGAAAATAGTTGAGGAAACTTTACCTCGCTACCTCGTCACACATCTAAGTTAGATTCCTTCAGCTGTTCTTAGAACTCCATGCAGTTATCCAAGAGCAGTCACTCAAGTTTTGGGGTTCTTTTCTACGTAGCTGCATTTGGAGATACTCTATATGAGGCATGTTAAGAAAAAAAGAAACACTTATACCTGGAACTTATATTCTTCCAAGTAATCTTTCAGTCTTGTTGGTAAAGGCAGTTCCCAGATGGTGGTGGTGCATTTGTTAATGGTGAGTCTACAGAGATGCTGCAGAGGCGGCGCTGCCGTGTAGAGCGGTTTGGTCAGATAAAGGTGGACAGTGCCGTTCCGGGGGGCCTCTGGGCCTGTCCGCTTGTCTTTGCACATCTGAACATAGTAGTCGATCAGATGAACCACACTGTCAAACTGTTTAAGCTTGGACTTGACACATATGATAGAGTCCAATCTGAATTTCCCATCTTGATATTCGATTCGAAGATTTGTTGGTCCAGCTGATGTTTTAACAGATATTGTTAGTAGGTAGTCTGAATGCGAACTATCTCGAATCAGGAAAGTTCCTTCCGGTGCCTCTTTTAATTTCTCTTTGGCTTCATTAACAGTCATACTCCCCCAGTACCAACCTGGGGTTTTTATTCGGAAAGAAAAAGAAAAGAGAGTAAAATCATTATTAGGAAGAATGTTTTAAGTGGGGCAAGTACTTGACAACAATTTTTCCAGCTCTAAAAAGAGGTATGTGAGTGAAGGTATACGAGAGGCTACCACAAATACTTTCGACAGAAACTTAATGAAAATGTGGGTCCATGTTATTTTACACACACAAAATGTGAGACAGTTTTTTTCTAAAGTAATTTTCTGTGGCCATTCTTTAAAGCATCAGGACTTTCTCCTAATGAAACAATATCTGCAATGTGACACACCGGCTGACAAAGCACGATGCTTTTCCAGCGCCACCCCTGAGAAATCAAAGAGTTGGAACAAACTAGAAATAAATCGGAAGTTTAAAATAAAAGGTATGCCCTTAAAACCCAACTGCAGCTAATTCATGGAATAAAACAACAGAAGCAACTTTTTGGATGGCTGGCATCCCCCAACTCTTCTCCCAATCTGCCAATGGATGTATCTCAGTTCAAAGCCCTATTTACTTGTAAAAACACAGTTCTTCGTACAATGGCTTCTGTTTGGTGTTTTGATTACAACTACCTGATCAGTCATTGAGAAATAAAGGAAACCCCAATTGACAATTAGTATTTCAACTCTGCTATCTTTTGGACTTGCCCTAACTCAAATCCAACCCCAACCGTCCCAGGGTCTACCCAGCATTCTCGACTTGATCTGCCTGCACCATTTACCGACGGCCCATCCTGTTTACAAACGTGACATTCTGCATTAAAGTTTAAACAATATGCCATTCCTCCAAAACAAATGAAAGAAAGAATGAAGGATTGCTCAGATTCCTGAATCTGCTGGTCTCTCCAGCTGGGGTGGGAGGAAGCTGATGACCGACAAACACGTGTGAGGGAATAAGGGAACAGTCCCCTCTCCCCAGTGCTACCAAAATATCAACTTTTAGGATCCAGAGATGTTGAAAACCCACGGGTTTTGCCAGATTTTTCTTTTCACTTTTTTCTTCTTTGGATTCCGAGACAACAGCGAGCCATGCAAAGCACAGGACTGCATTCGAAAGACTCCCCTGAAGGCCGTACACTTAGCAGGGGCTTCGCTGTGCACACTTTTCAAGGTTCCACGGCAGCTGCGTGCGCGGCAATCTGTTGGTTCCTGCACTTGGCCATCAAGGTCCCACGCTGCAGCGGCTGCTCCGCCCGGGAGCAGGATGCAGCAGAAGCTACCGGCAGCACTGCGCCCACTCGCCTCCTTGCACTCAGCACAAAGAAAGGCACCAGGCTCTTTCTTCCGATAGAATTTGAGCCCTAGTGCTGGACCCCTCGACCCCACCCCGCGGCTGCGCAAAAAAATGTTTTCGGTGCCCTAAGGGGCAATTTCCAAGGTCTTCCAGGCCTAAGTCTCTCAAGAACCACTTTCATTTCACATCCCAAAGATCCAGGGCCGTGTGTGCATCCTCTCCGAGGAAGAGGCAGGAAGCAAGGGGACTTTTTCCTCCCTATCCTTTGCTTCCCAACTCGTTCCCTTTTCCCTTATGCATTCCACACCAGCATAGCCCCCAGCCGCATCTTTGTGAAGGCATCCGCCCCCANTAGAATTTGAGCCCTAGTGCTGGACCCCTCGACCCCACCCCGCGGCTGCGCAAAAAAATGTTTTCGGTGCCCTAAGGGGCAATTTCCAAGGTCTTCCAGGCCTAAGTCTCTCAAGAACCACTTTCATTTCACATCCCAAAGATCCAGGGCCGTGTGTGCATCCTCTCCAAGGAAGAGGCAGGAAGCAAGGGGACTTTTTCCTCCCTATCCTTTGCTTCCCAACTCATTCCCTTTTCCCTTATGCATTCCACACCAGCATAGCCCCCAGCCGCATCTTTGTGAAGGCATCCGCCCCCACCCCGCCCCGCCCCGGGAACATGCGGCGGCCTTACCGCTTCCTACCTGTTTGACTGAGCTCCCTCAAGGCCTTCGCCAGACGCGCCGCCTCCGGGGACGGCTCCTCTGAGGTCCCCGCGGTCCCCCACTGGCCCCGTGTCCCTTCCGCGCCATTCCCAGAGGGTTCGAGGCACCGCAGGGTCATGGGCAAAAGGTCACCGCAGCAAACAGAGGTGGCCGCCGGAGCTGGGGTCAGAGAGGGGCACTTGTCCTTCCTGGAAGTCAGTGGGAACCCCAAAACACGTCCCTGCGGAGTATCCAAAATGGTGGTGGAGGGGGAGGGGGTGCAGAGCTGCTGATTCTTCCTCCCCAGGTCCCAGTGGACAGATGGCCAAGTCCTCCGCAGGCGCGGTCACCCACAGTTTGCCTGCAAAGAGAAAGTGTGGGGTTGGGTCAGTCCGAACTGGACCCCTGTCCGAGGTGTGGGTGGGGAGACAGCAACGTGGAAAACCCCGGGACTCCTCTGAGTCTACACTCCTACACCACTTAACCCCAAGCATCCAGTCACTGCCCAGACCCAGCTCTAGAGACAGGAAGATAGAGAGTGCAAGGGATCAGGAGCTCCGGAATCGCCGAGAGGGAGAGGGGCGCGGCGTGGGGGGTGGGGGAGGCGGGCGGGAGAGACAGGAAGCGGGTGGGGAACCCGGTGTCTTCCCGCCCAGGGCAGCTCGCTGAAATCACAGGCTAACAGAATGGAAGAGTAAAGAGTCACCTGCGGACACAGTAGTAAATAGGCCCTAGTCAAGGACAAGTGGTAAAAATTGTTTAAAGGCAATTAACAGGAGAGCTTCCAAAACTGCACTCCTTTGTCACACTCTGCACAGCCCGAAGAGCCCCTGCGAGAAAGTGTCCGGCACAAGCTCGGTGCCCTATGCTGCCGCGGGGTTCCTGGGGCCCAAGCCAGCAGCCTGGGGTGCTAAGGTGCTGGAGTTGCCGTATCTCTGGCTCTGAGGCAGCCTCGCTACCCTCCCCCAGCTTCGGACAGGGGTGGGGGGCGCCGCTGGGAGTGGTGGCGGCTGCTGCTGTTGTCGCTGCCGCAGGCGCTGTCGAGGAATCAACCCGAGCGCTCAGGCTTCGCGGGTGTTCGGAGCCCGGGGCCGGGTCGCGGCCGAGCAGGCTGCAGCGAGAGCTGCGAGACCTGCAAGAGAACCAAACTGAGCCCTTACCTTGGTCTCGGCCGCCGCCTCCACACCCAGCAAGCCTCCCCAGCGACCTGGGGAGGAGGAGCAGGGAGGGGCCCAGGAAAGGAGGGGTGCCTGCCCGAGTATCCCCTGTTGACTTTTAATTCGGTAACAAGACGCCTGGGGATGCGAAGAGACCGGGCGCGCCCGCGGCCCGAGTTCTCAGCACAGAGGACAAACAAAAGACCCAGGGATTGTAGCCTAGACGCTCCCCCCAACCCCGGGCTCCAATATCCCCTTCTGGGCTCGCACACCCGCCAGCCAGAGCAATTGTTGGGTTTCCCTCCGACTGTGATCAAGGAGGTGGGAAGGGCAGAGGGAGGAGTAAGGAGCCAGGGCGGGAGGCAGGGGGTGGGGAGGAACGGGAGATCAGGTTATTAAAGAGGATTATTAATTTGGATGGCAATTTAGGAGAAAAAAATTCTGGAGACTTCTCGACGCCGGGAAGGAACCGAAGAAAGCCGGCAAAAACACCGGCGGCAGGGCAGAATCGCAGCTCTCTGACTCTCTTCCCCCGGCTGCGGAAGCCAAGGCCTCCCGCGCCCGAGGCTATGCCCGGGTTTCCTCCCCAGCGACCCTCCTGGGGCGGAGCCTTCGGGATTCCCAGAACAGTACCTGCCGCTTGCCCCTGCTGGAGCTGCTCCGGCACCCCAACTGTGGGCACAGAGGATTGTGAGGTGGTGCACCCGGAGTCCCGGAGCGCACTGTCCGCGGCCCGCGCAGCGCTGGTAGCAGCGGGCTAGGAGGCTCATGCTTCAAGGGAAGCCCAAGGCCTGCGAGCCGCGGCGGAGGCGGCGGCGAGACTTGGCAAGAGTTAAACGTCGGTACCCGAAGCGCTGTGTGCGCACGACTTCCAGCCGGACGCGCCTCCCAAGCTCCCCGCCTCCCTCTATGGTTTGAGCTCCAAGAGTGCCCCGCCCGACTGCTGCGGAGGCCGCTTTCCAGGAACTTTCCAGGAATTCGCCCCACGTGACCGTGGCCTCTCCTAAGGCTTTAAAAAGGCTGGGGCGCTACTGCGCAGGCTTCAGGGGAGGCGGGCTTTGAGTCCTCTGGTTCAAGGCAGCACCCAGTGGCTGCCTGGGAACCCGCCCTCCTTAGATCCCGCTCTCCTGATTGTCCGGAGACACCTTGGAGAGGACCCCGGCTGCCAACCGGAGTTTCTGAGGCCAGAGCCTGAACCCAAGCTGTGCCAGGAGTACGGCGGGAACGAACGAGTAGCAGACATTCTCAGCCTGCGGAGGGGAGGGAGGGTCTCTTTCCCACTCCCTCTGCCCCTTCTCGCGACCCTCCAGTGGCATATTTTGTGAGGGGCAGGCAGGAGAGCCTGTTCGAAAAGGCCCCTCCGGCTCGAAGACGCTTGAATCGTGTGCGGAAGGCCCCTTTCCAGCCCTCCGCCTGGAGCTCACACCTGACAGCCGGAGGGAGCGGGTCAGAGGCCGGCCCCTCAGCCCAAGCCTGACAATGCATACTGCGGGCGCCTCCTTAGGCAGCGCTGGCCGCTCTGAATTCCTTCCCCCGGGCTGTGCTACTCTGTCCCCTGCACCAGGCCAGCTCGGCTCCTCCCCTCCTCCCCGCTCCCGTCTCCTTCCCGCCGCCTGGCGGCTCCCTCTCACCTGTGCCAACTGCCGAGGGTGCGCTCTCACCCACACTCCTGGGTAGTGCTGGGCGATGGGCCTTGGTGCCTGCAGTCCGGAGAGCGCGTGTCTCCGCGATTTTCCGCAGGGCTGGCACCCAGGGACCGGGAATTCGGAAAGATCCTGCCACTTCTTTCCTGTCCGGGAACCCTTCACCTCCTCCTACCTGGTTGTAGGTCACCTGGCCTCAGGAGGAACTGAACTTGTCCTGCCCGCCCGCACCTGAAATGTGACCTACTTTTTAAAAACCATTAATATTCACGGGAAAACTGGATCCAAAATATCGATAACCCATTTTTCTTTGAAGTACTATTCTATTGCATCACTGCTCAAATGAAAGGTCAAAGATTACTTTTAGTTGAAGCGGTGGCTATGAGGAAATTGGGCGAGGAAGGGGGGGAGGAGACGTGGGGCGGTGCAGTTCACAAACTTTGCCTGGTGCCCCCTCTGCTGGCTCTGGGAGGAAACGTAGGCCCGTTCCCGTCTGCCCCCGCGAGGACTCACGGGGTCGGTTTACTCTATTTTACTGCTTTTTATTAAATAACTATTCAAATGATAGGCAGGCGAGCAATTCCCAGATAACCAAGGACTTTCTGAAAGATGGAAGTCCTGTGCATGTAATCATGTTTTGTTTTTTGGCTTTTGATGTGGAGGGAGTGTCCGATGTGGAGGGCAGAGCTAACTGAACCCTAGTTAAAACCCTCTTTAAAGTAGCTGAAGACTTGCACGGGTCGTTTACTGTCTCTAGACCCTTGATCTTTTCTACAAAGACTGGATTCTGGTTCTGGGTGAGGGACTGGGATGAATGAACAAATCAGGTTCCACGTAGAGGTTGTGTATAGTCTGAGACCAGAACCTTTAAGAACCACTACATCTACTAGGGTTCGCCATGTTCTAAATTATTCCATATGGTTTCTTCTTCCTTGGTAGAGAATCCCAGAGGTAGGGTGTACTCACTCTTCTGTAGTTTACATTAAAAGATATTTTAAAAACATTTTAAAGATAAAATACGTTTCTATTTAATTGTCAATTGAAATGAGTCTGCCAGCATCTGTTCTTAATGTACTTTCCTGTTGCCTCCCAACACGTGCTGTTCTCTCTTTTGCACATGCTGTCCGCATTCTGGGAGGGCCCTTCCCAGAGCGGTGTACGGCCAGCGCTCATCACTCAGGTGTCAGCTCCAAGTCACCTCCAAAGACAGTCATTGTCCACAAAGTGTACAGGAAACAACACAACGCCAGCTGTTGGGGCACCAAACTGGACCAAAGTAGGATTTTTGATTTTTGTTTCTGAAATATTTCTCAGTAATGCCCAAGCACTTTTTGGGCCACTTTTAATCCACAAGAAATACATATAGGAGCCTCTAGGGGAAAAAGGTTTATGGGATCAAGTTAAATTAAAAAGAAAAAGTAAAATAAAACTATTTCAAGCTGTTACCACATTATGAAGTTATGCTTGCGTGTGTACAAAAACAGAAGGGAATGTGGAGAAATGAAAGCAGTTTTTTTTAGGGTGGCAGGGTATGGGTGAATTTTTAAATTTGGCTTTACTTAACAGTGTTCCAGTATTTTTGATAGTCATTGTTTTCCCAAAATTGCATATAGGCCAGTGTCTTCAATTACCCCAAGGGAATACTGTGTAATTTGTAGAGATTATAACTCCGGTCCTGATGTATCTGTCCTCTGAACTCCAGACCTGCCTCAGTATCACTTTTGAATGTCAAATAGGCATCTCCAATTTTATACATTCCAAACTGAGTCCTCATAACTCCTTAAAACAATACCCTCTTCCACCAAAAATGAAAACCATCCCTCCTTCAATCTTCCCCATCTGTGAAAGTGTCAACTCCAGTCTTCGGTTGCAGAGGTCAAAAACCTCAAGAGTCATCCTCAAATGCAGTCTTTCTCACAGACTCCACATCCCATCTGTCAGCCAGTCCTTTGACTCTGGCTTCACAATAAACCCAGAAAAGAAGCACTTGCCCCGTCACCACATACCAGTGCAATCACCCCATTTCTGCCTGGCTTACTGCTTTAACTTCCTTCCTAGTAGCCTTTACCCCCAATAGAGCAGTGAGTGATCCTGTTTAAACTAAGTAATTTCATGTCCCTCCTCTGCTCTGAACCAAATGCCTGCATCACATCTAAGTAAAAGACAAAATCCTAAGAATCACTTGCAAATCCTAAGAGCCACCTACAAGATCCAGTCCCATCTCCTCCTGCTCTGTTCCTGGTGTACCAGGAACAGAGTACCACTGTACCAGTGGTACCAGTCACATTCTGTACCAGTCACATTAGACTCCTTGCTATTTCTAGATCATGCTGCTCTTTCTCCTTCCTTGGGGCCTTTATCTGTGCTGTTTCCTCTTCCTATCATGTCCTTCCTTTCAGATACCTGCATGGTTTGCCTCCTTGCTTCCTTAGATCTTTACTGTGTCACCTTCTTAGTGGGACCTTGCCTTATTGCCCTATTCAGGAGCAACCCTCCAACAAACACTTGTCTCTCTTCCCTGCTCTAGTTTTTTCCTTAACAGTGATCACTATCTAAACCCAGCTTACATTTTATTTATTGGTCTGTTTTCCTGTCTTTATCCCCCACTAGAATGTCAGCTTCACGAGGACATGTATTTGCATTATTCACAGTATCTTAGCATCTTGAGTAGTTCCTGGCATGTACCAGGCATTCCACACAATTGATGAATGTTCAAGTGAACAGGTGGATGAATGTTTAAGCAGCATAGCTTTAAAGTTGAATTGCCTAGCCCTGGCCGCATGGCTCAGTTGGTTGGAGCGTTGTCCCATACACCAAAAGGTTGTGGGTTTCATTACCAGTCAGGGCACGTACCTGGGTTGCAGGTCCCAGCCCTAGTTGGGGCATGTGTGGAAGCTATTGATCAATGTTTCTCCCTCACACTGATGTTTCTCTCCCTTCCTTCCTCTCTCTCTCTCTCTCTAAAATCACTAAAACATATCCTCAGGTGAAGATAAAAAAAAGTAAAACTGCCTACACATGAATCCTCACTCTGCCACTGCTTAATACGTATTGATCTTTGGCAAATTATTTAGCCTCTTACAGAGATAATGGAAATTACCTTACAGAGGTGTTATGGGAATTAAATGAGATAATCTATGAAAAATGCTTTAGCACTCAGCAAATAATAAAATTAGCTATTATTTCAACTATCATCCTTTTACTCTCAGTGAGTTTGGCTTTTCCTGCCTAGAGGTAGGTTTACCATCTATTTGTCAGCCTCCTGAGACTGCCTGAGAACCTCCTGTAGTTCATTCCCTGGAGCTTGTCTTCAGGTTTCAATTTGTAAAAAGTTATTCTATTTGTTTCTAGATGTTTAAAAATATATCTGCTCTCTTCAGGGGCCAGCCCGTGTGTGGCTGCAGTAGAGAACTGTCATTGCAGCCAGTGGAGGGGCTGGAGGGTGAGTTCACACAGCTGGAGTTTCTTCTGTTGCCTGAGAAACTACCAAGGCTTGAAAATCCCCTCAGTGTACCAAACCCCGAATGGACATTCTTGGTTTTGTAATGCAGATGTTCTAATTACTCGAACTGATAAGTAGTCCACACTGAGCTTCTGCCAAGTTGCAGAGAAGGGTTTTAGTTTTTGTGTTGGGGGTAGTGGAGCTATTGGATAGTCTTTTGCTGTTATGTCTGAAGTACTGTGGGCAGAAGGTATGCTTTTAAGTGATCACCGTCACTTCCTTTTAGAGTTTGTCATCTCTCACCACCACCACTACACACACACATATTCGTGCACAGGCACATCATTCTCAGATGCCCAGGGATTCTAGGACCCACTCTTCAGGACAGCATGTGATCCAGGCTAGCCGATAGGAACACCCCATGCCTCTGGGCACAGTATCACAGGCCAAGAAGTTTTTTTTTTTTTTTAGGATTTGATATAAGTGCTGCAAGAGGAACCGTTCCTTTCCTTCTGGGATGATGAGTATCAATGACCATGTAAGCCCACTTTTCTACCACTTGGAGAGGGCCTGTCAAAGAATAAAGGTAAGAGGAAAAAAGCAGAAGTTCAAGTGAGCAGGGAGAGATTCCTGAGCACTTGAATCCAACATGCCTGAACTTGTGCTACCCTTGGGCTTCTCAGATACAGGAGACAATGAGCTTATTTTTTCCCAGCCTTGTTGGATTTGGGTTTCCATAACTTGCAATCAAAGACACTCTCATGAACT
The DNA here is from genome assembly GCF_014824575.4 of Sturnira hondurensis. Taxonomy (NCBI): domain Eukaryota; kingdom Metazoa; phylum Chordata; class Mammalia; order Chiroptera; family Phyllostomidae; genus Sturnira; species Sturnira hondurensis. Next base: position 6,064,009 of record NW_028088140.1, on the reverse strand, counting down.
GTAGTGGGCTGGGTGTGGAGAGACCCTTGGGAAGGAGTGGGATGAAGAACTGGGAAAACAAGGAAGAGAGATACCTTCTACTTTGATGGGCATCTCTTACTTTTCCTCTGGTGCTTCTCAGTACCAATTCCCTTCTACATTGTCATTCTTTGTTTGCCTGTTTGTTTTTAACTATATTTTATTGATTATGCTATTACAGTTGTCCTCATCTTTCCCTCTTTGTCCCCACTCCACCTGGTACCCCCCCTACTCATTCAGACAATCCCCCCACTATTGTTCATGTCCATGGGTCATGTGTATACAAGTTTTTTGGCTACTCCATTTCCCTTATTGTACTTTACATCTTCATGGCTATTCTGTAACCACCTACTTGGACTTCTTAATCCCCTTACTTCTTTACCCACTCCCCTACACTCCCCTCCCATCTGGCAACCATCAAAATGCTCTCCATGCCCATGATTCTGTCTCTGCTCTTCTTGTTTGCTTAGTTTGTTTTTTAGATTCAATTGTTGATAGATATGTATTTATTGCCATTTTATTGTTCATAGTTTTGATCTTCTTTTTCTTAAATAGACCCCTTTAACATTTCATTTAATACTGGTTTGGTGATGATGAAATCATTAGTTTTTTCTTGTCTGGGAAGCTCTTTCTCTGCCCTTCCATCTAAATGATAACTTTGCTGGGTAGAGTAATCTTGACTGAAGTTCTCTGCTTTTCATGACTTTGAATATTTCTTGCCAGTCCCTTCTAGCCTGCAAAGTTTCTTTTGAGAAATCAGCTGACAGGCTTATGGGAACTCCCTTGTAGGAAACTAACTTCTTTTCTCTTGCTGTTTTTAAGATTCTTTCTTTATCTTTAACCTTTGGCATTTTAATGATGATGTGTCTTGGAGTGGGCCTCTTTGCCTCCATCCTGTTTGGGACTCTCTGTGCTTCCTGCACTTGCATGTCTATTTCTTTCACCAAATTAGGAAAGTTTTCTTTCATTATTTTTTCAAATAGATTTCCAACTTCTTGCTCTTTCTCTTCTCCTCTTGCACCCCTATGATATGAATGTGGGACCTCTTGAAGTTGTCTCAGAGACTACTTATACTATCCTCATATTTTTGGAGTCTTTTTTTCTTGTTGTCCCAATTGGTTGTTTTTTGCTTATGTTCCAAATCATGGATCTGATTCTTGGCTTCATCCACTCTACTGTTGTTTCCCTGTAAATTGTTCTTTATTTAAATTAGTGTATTCTTTGTTTCTGACTGGGTCTTTTTTATGCTGATGAGATCCTCACTAAGTTCCTTGAGGATCCTTATAACCAGTGTTTTGAACTCTGCGTCTGTGGAATTGTTTATCTTCATTTCGCTTGGTGCTTTTTCTGGAGCATTGATCTGTTCTTTCATTTGGGCCATGTTTCTTTGTCTTCTCATTTTGGCAGCTTCCCTGTGTTTGTTTCTGTATATTAGGTAGAGCTGCTGTGACTTCCTGTCTTGGTAGTGTGGCCTAATGTAGTAGGTGTCCTGTAGCGTCCAGTGGCACAGCCTCCCCTACCACCTAAGCTGGGTACTCAAGGTGTGCCCTTTATGTGGGCGGAGTACACCCTCCTCTTGTAGTTGAGCCTTGGTTGCTGTTGGAAAGTCAATCGGAGGGATTTACCCAGGCCAGTCAGGGACAAGGATTGGCTATGACCAGTTACCACCAATCTCCCCACTCTATGGTGGATCAGCTATGCAGGGACAGGATGGTGGTGCTCCGACCTGGTCTCTAGCTGTCCACTGGGTGTGCTGGCCCTGGAGTTCCTGGGTGGTGCAAGCCAAAGTCAGCCCCAACTTGTATTTTGCCCGGTACCACTCTGCCTGAGCTATAAAGCAATCTGACATCGTTGCTATTTGTGCTAGCTAGCCATGTAGATTCCCAGACAAAGGAGATTCCCAGGCAAAGCCAAATTGTGCATCTAGTCTGAATGCTGCTAGTGCTGGGCCTGGGGCTCACTTAGGCCAACTGCTGCTTGTTTGATAGGATTTAGCATGTTGTGAAACAGGAGACAAGACTAGCCATTCATATGGAAAAGCAGCTTGGGTGGTCCTGTAAACTGGGTAGAGTGGAGTCTCTGGGGATCTCCAAGGTGGGTCAAACAGTGTTAGCCAGGTTGATGGAGTCTCAGATATGGCACCAGCTTACTGGCTCTGTGAGGGGAGGGTTAAAAAAGGGACAATGGCTTCTGCTCACCTTGATGCCAGACACTTCAGTTTCTCCCTGTATACCGCTGGTGCCTGTCAAGCTAATACTCCAGTGCTGGAGCTCAGAGGGAGTGAGTCTGAGAAGGTGAGTCCATGTGTGTGTTCTTTAAGATGGACTGGTTAGGATTCCAGCACTTTCTTCCACTGACTCAATTCCTGCTGGTTTTTTGCAGCCAGAAGTTGTGGAGATTTATCTTCCTGGCACTGGAACTCCTGGGCTGGGGGACCTGGTGTGGGACTAGGACTCCTCTCTCCCAAAATATCTCTCTGAATTTTTATCCACCACATATGGATAAGGGACCACCCTGTTCTGCATCTGCACCCCCTCCTACCAGTCTGGATGGATGTGGTTTCTTTAATTCCATAGTTGTCAGTCTTCCCTTCAATTCAATTTCTGACAGTTTTGAGTGATGGTTGTTTTATATTTTAGTTGTAATTCTGATGTGGTTGTGCAAAGCGGTGAGCCATGTCTGCCTACAATGCCATCTTGACCAGAGGTCTTACAATGTCATTCTTGCTCCGTCCCCATAGTGGAGGACACTCACTAGTGGACAGAGGAGGAGTGTCACTGGCTTCTGTGCTCTGGGGCTTGGATGGGGGTAGGGGCAGAAGCCAGGTAGATGGCTCTTCCCTAGACCTTTGAGACCCAGAAGCATGGGAGATGGCTATGCCCTTGGTCCTTACTCCCACAAAACTTGAAGGAAGTCATGTCCTAGGTAGGACAGTGGTTGTTAAAGTTAAGTGACAGATCTCCCAGAAATTCTGGTAAAATCTATAGACCAGAGTTCACAAATCATCTGCATATGGGCCATATTTCACCCCGACTCCCAGAGTGTTATGGTTGGCGTGCCAAGATTCTAAAAAATGTGAACCAAATAAAAAATCTGGAGACTTCACTCCCAAGGAGATCCAGCTTTCTGCTTTCTCGTAACCAGCCCTAAGGTCTGTCAACACTGGACCCCATTCCCTCAAGGCAGTGATCAGCTGAAGCACAGTAGTGGCTGCCCCCTTAGGAAGGCACATTCACTACAGGCCTCAGCATCCTCTGTGCTCAGTGGACCTCAACACTGGGCACTACTTGCCATTTGTTGTCACCCTTGCATTGTCATTTTTCTTATGGTGGAGAAGTATTTCTCTGGACCAAAGTCTCTACCAGAAGCAAGGAAGTAAAAGATAGATCCAGACGGCTGACTGTTTCAAGACAAATGGAGAGAACTTACTTCTCTGTGAAAGTGAAGCTTATTTCCCTGTGTTTAATGGGCAAAGGGTGGTTGGCTTCTCCCACCTAACCTATTTCTTTTTTCCATGCTCCTATTTGGCCCTACAGGCATTTGGGAGGAGGCTCCATCTAAGACTTCTCTGTAGAAAAACATTCTGGAGGCACAGACTTGGGAGGTGAGGGGTGTTAATTGACAACCCGAAGCCTGACTCTGAATCCTCAGGTTCCTCCTGACCCCAGGTGAGGTCCTAAAGGTGGATGGTCTCCATGAAAATACTCCTGAGAGATGCTGGTTTGCCTGCAGCCTTGTGGGGACATTCTTTTATGGAACTGGTCTCTTTAGTCAGAGGACCATGAGTCATAGGACTTTGGTACTGGATTTTACCTGTGCAGAATAATTTTCTTTATCTCCTTTCTCCCGCGGGACAGTCTAATCTCTGACTTCCTTGTTTTTCAAACATGCCAAGTCTGCCTCAGGGCCTTTGTACTTGTTCTCACTGAAATGCTCTTTCCCTGGTATTCTGATGACATGACTCCCTCACTTCATTCAGGTCTTTGCTCAGAGAGGCCCCCCCCTTCTTATCAGTGACTAGTTCTTTCCCTCCTTTATTTTTCATTCCAGCACTTAGCACTACCTGACATTATAATGATTTTTCAATTGTCACTTGTTTAATGTCTCCCTCGCACTGGAGTATCAGCAAGGCCTTTGTGTGTTATGTTCACTAGTGTGTCCCTGGAGCCTAAAGCAGCTCTCGGCCCTAGTGGATACTATACGGTTATTGAGTGAATCAATGCATCTACAAGTGAGGAAGCTGAAACTTTTACTACCTTCTTTCTGGCCTGGATCCCTTTAACTCTCATCTTCCCTTGCCTGGTTGTGCTTCTCAGCATAATCTATGGCTTGGCCCTCGGAGTCCGGTCTGTCTGCTACCAAGAGAAGCTTGGCTCTCTTAGAGTTTCTCCTTAGTCTGCATGAGGCTGGCCTCACAACTCTGGTACCTAGTAGACAGCACATGAGAAAGTCACCTACTCAAACTTTCGTGAGTACTTAAAATGTACCAGGCCTTACGGACAAATATAACTCAGCCCACTCCTAAGGAGATAAGAGTCTAGTGAAAGAGACACCATCAAACATTCTAACACAGGATGAAAGTTCATGGAGGAATGCACAAGGTAGTTTTGCAAACCACTGGAAAGCACCACTACGACCATCTTGGAAAACCCAGAAGGGCTTCATGGAAGAGGAGACCTTGATCAAGCCCCTTAGCTTCTGTGTATTCTTGTTTTCTCATGGAAACTTTGGATTCAACGAGCTATTATGTTTTCTTCTTGTTCAAATGAACTTCCAACCTCTGTTTCATGACCTTACAAAGAGCAGTGGATGATGTTATTAAACCTAAGCCTGGGCAGCTTCTAGGTATATTTGATTTTCCAGAGAAGTTCACAAAGGTCAAGGCCTGGTGTGACTATGTGGTAAGCAAAGCAGGCAGAAGAAATACCTATTAGTAAATAACAAACACCACTCCTGGCTTAGTCATGAAATTCTGAGAAACAACAGCACCCAGTGAACCAACCTAGAGACTGGCAAGCGTGAGTGAGACTAACTTTAACCAAAGGCATGTGGCAGAGCTGCAAGGGGCAAGCTCTAAACTGTATGAGGGGTAGCCGCCTCCTCAAGCCACAGGAAACTCCCACACACATTCCATGTGCAAAGGCCAGCTGACCACTCCTATGGGCCTTTTATGCTGTCCTAGCACAATGAAATTATAATGGCCACGCCCTACCATCAAATAAAGCAGTAATGTCATCAGTATGCCTTCATATGATGGTTTTAATTTCTCTTCACCAACATGTTAGAGCATATTCCTGATTTTATTCTTATAACAATCCTTTGAGGGTGATAGGAAACAATACCTACTTTACATGTAAGTGAATTAAGCCAAAGTAAGTAAGTATGTACATTATTGTGTATTTGCAAACAAGTTGTCTTCAGGAAAACACTACAGGGTTTAGTATGAACAAAGACAAAATTTTAAGTGGAAAAGTAGGTTGGAGGGTAAATTGCTTTTAAAATAGGTCATTCAAATCACTGAAAGTGCTGTTCCAACAAATGTGGCTAAAATATTTTCAAAGGCTATTACAATATTTAAACATAGGCTAGGGATGAAGAATTGAGGAGAAAGTTGGGTTCTTTATGTTTTGTTTTAAAATAGTCCCCGTCAAGAAATCATTATATTTTAGTAGGTGGCTGTAATTCTAAAACAAACACTAAAATATTGTTACTTGTAAAATACAAAAAAAAATCTATTTGGAAATAGCTCTATGAATTTCATGCTGGTAAGTTCTCCCGTTTTTCCTTGTGGCTTTTCCAGTGATTGCTTGGAAGGAGATTTTTGTTGTTCTCCTTTATTATCCACCCATTTAAAAAAACCATACTTAAAAGAGACAAATCTGTCTGATATAGTCATCAGGCAAATCCTGTTTTTCTCAACATAGCATTTTTAGCCAAGGACTACAATGCCTTCCACTCTAACCACTGTGTCTCCCCTGCCACATGGTGCTTGTCAACCAGATTAGCTGTATTGTGATCTGTTGATTGCCACCATTACATGGACATTAAAAGATGGCACAATAAATAAAAATGATATCAATGCATAAATATCACTGATAGCAATTGGGAAATCAGAAGACAGTTATGATATGCCAACACCTCATAGAAAGACCGCCACAAAAGAACAAACCACTAGCTACCAAAAGTCAAGAAGAAATAGACAACTTGTATAGACTCTTTTCTATCAAATAGACTCTAGATTCAGAAGGCTTCATTGATGAATTTTACCAAACACTTGATTAAGAAATATCACTTGCCATGACTGGTGTGGCTCAGTGAGTTGGGCATCATCCTGCAAACCAAAAGGTTGCCAGTTCGATTCTCAGTCAGGGCATCTGTCTGGGTTGTAGGCAAGGTCCCTGGCTGGGAGCGGGCAAGAGGCAACCAATCAATGTTTCTCTCCTTCTCTCTCTCCCTCTCTTCCCCCTCTCTAAAAATAAAAATAAAAATAAAAATAAAACCTTGAGGAAAAAAAGAAATAACCCCTATTTTACATAAACTTTTCCAAATAAATAGACATGGGAACCTTTACAACTCATTTTAGAGGCTAACATTATCTAGATAGCAATGCCAGATACAACAGAAAACTATATCTTTCATGAGCACAGTCACAGAATGTCAGCAAACTGAATTCAGGTGTATGTAAAAAGGGTAATGCACCTTGACCCACGTGGGTATATTCCAGGGGAGCAAAGATGGCTCAACATTCAAAACCAATCAGTAAAATTCACAGTCTCAACAGACTAAAATTGTAAAATCATATTCTTATCTCAATACATGTAAAAAAAAACATTTGTAAAATTCAACATCCATACATTACAAAAATTTCAGCAAACTAGGAACTAATTTCAGCAGACTAGAAACTTCCTCAATTTGACAAAACTTATCAACAAAAGAACAATGGTAAAGATTGAGTGCTTTCCCTGTAAGTTTGGGGACAAAGCAAAAATGTCCATTTTTACAATTTCTTTTCACCATTGTATTGGAGATCCTACCCAGTGTAGTAAGATAAGAATATGAGCAAAAGTATACAGTTTACAAAGGAAGAAGTAAAAGTGTCTTTAGTTGCAAATAGCATAATTACACAGAAATTCTAAGAAATAAAAAATACAAATAGCTACTACAAGAATATGTGAGTTTAGCTGGGTTTTGGAATGTAAGGTTAATATAAAAAATGTTTTGATTTCCGGCGAAGATGGAGGTGTAGGTAGATACACTGTACCTCCTGGTATAACCCAAAGAAGGACAACAATAAATTTAAACACAAAAAAACAACCAGAACTGACAAAAATTGAACTATATGGAAGTCTGACAACCAAGGAGTTAAAGAAGAAACATTCATCCAGACTGGTAGGAGGGGTGGAGATGGGCAGCTGGGTGGAGAGGACTCATGGCTAAGCAATGGCTAGCAGACCAGGTGCTCCCACATTCGCGTGCAGATAAACTGGGAGGAACTAGGGAGCAAGACAGACCACACAACCCAGGGTTCCAGCTTGGGGAAATAAAGCCTCAAACCTCTGGTTGAAAACACCTGTGGGGGTTGAGGCGGCAGCAGGAGAAACTCCCAGCCTCACAGGAGGGTTTGTTGGAGAGACCCACAGGCTCCTAGAATGTACATAAGCCCAACCACATGGACATCAGCACAAGAAGGGCCCAATTTGCTTGTGAGAAGCGGGGGAAGTGACTGAAATCCAGCAGAGAGTGGAGCAAGCAGCATTGTTCCCTCTAAGACCCCTTCTTCCCATACAGCATCACAACACAGTGATGTGGGTGGCTCTGCCCTGGAGAACACCAAGGCTCCGCCCCTCACTACGTGACAGGTGTGCCAAAACAAAAAATGGCCGAAATGAAAGAACAGGTCAAAGCTCCAGAAAAAGTACAACTCAGTGATGAAGAGATAGCCAACCTATCAGATGCACACTTCAAAACACTGATAATCAGGATACTCTGTATCACAGAATTGGTTCAATATGGTCACAAATTAGATGAAAAAATGAAGGCTACACTAAATGAAATGAAAGAAAATGTACAGGGAACCAATAGTGACAGAGAGGAAACCAGGGCTCAAATGAATCGTGTGGACCAGAAGGAAGAAAGAAACATTCAACCGGAAGAGAATGTAGAAACAAAAATTCAAAAAAAATGAGAAGAGGCTTAGGAACCTCCAGGAAAACTTTAAAACATTCCAACATCCAACATCATACCCCTATGATACCATCCATCTGGTATCATAGGGGTACCAGAAGGAGAAGAGGAAGAAAAAGAAATTGAAAAGTTATTTGAACAAATAATAAAGGAGAACTTCCCCAGTCTGGCAAAGGAAATAGACTTCTGGGAAGTCCAGGAAGCTCAGACAATCCCAAAGAAGTTGGACCCAAGGAGGGACACACCAAAGCACATCATAATTACATTAGCCAAGATTAAAATGAAGGAGAGAATCCTAGAAGCAGCAAGAGATAAGGAGACAGTCACCTACAAAGGAGTGCCCATCAGACTGTCAACAGGTTTCTCAAAAGAGACATTACAGTCAAGAAAAGGCTGGAAAGAAGTATTCCAAGTCATGAAAAGCAAGTACCTACATCCAAGATTACTCTATCCAGCAAAGCTTTCATTTAGAATGGAAGGGCAGATAAAGTGCTTCCCAGATAAGGTCAAGTTAAAAGAGCTCATCATCACCAAACCCTTATTACATGAAATGTTAAAGGGATTTATCTAAGGAAAAGAAGATAAAAAATATAAACACTAAAATGACAACAAACTCACAGTTATCAAAAACTGAACCCAAAACAAAACAAAAAACACATACAAACTAAGCAAGCAACTAGAACAGAAGCAGAATCACAGAAATGAAGATCACATGGAGGGTTATCAGCGGGGGAGTGGGTAGGGAGAGAGGGCAAAGAGGTAGAGAGAATAAGTAGCATAGTGGTAGGTAGAAGATAGACAGGAGGAGGTTAAGAATAGTATAGGAAATGGAGAAGACAAAGAACTTATATAAATGACCCATGGACATGAACTAAAGGGGGGGATGTGGGTGGGAGAGGGTGTGCAGAACAGAGGGGAATAAAGGGGGAATGGGACAACTGTAATAGCATAATTAATAAAATATATTTAAAAATTCACCCGGGCTGGTGTAGCTCAGTGGATTGAGCGCGGGCCTGCGAACCACACGATCGCAGTTCGATTCCCAGTCAGGCCACATGCCTGGGTTGCAGGCCAGTTCCCAGCAGGGGACTCATGAGAGGCAACCATACATTGATACTTCTCTCCTTCTCTCCTTCCCTTCCCCTCTAGGATAAATAAATAAATAAATTTTTAAAAATTTAAAAAAATAAATAAAAATTAAGTTGTGTTTTATTTACTAGCAACAAGATACTAGAAATTGAAAATGTTAAAAATATTTACAGTAGATTAAAAACATAAAATATCAGATATAAATTTAATAAAATATGTGCAAAGATTGATATAGTTAAAAAAATTCATGCTGTTAGAAGTTAAGGAAGAATGAAACAAATAAAGAGCAAATCATGCTCATGGACGGGAGAGTCATATTGTTAAGATGTCAATTCTCCCCAAATTGATCTATAGATTTCACACAGTCTTAAATGAAACCTCAATAGCCTTTTTGTTTTTGAAACTGACAAACTGATTCTAAAATTACTTGGAAATGCAAGGAACCTAGAGATGATTCTTGAAAAAGAATAACGAAGTTTCAAGATTCACTCTGATTTCAACATTTATGCTAAAGCTATAGTAGTAAAATCAGTGTGGTACTGGTCTAAAGACATACAGATTAAAGGAACAGACTAGGGCCCTGCCTGGTGTGCTCAGTGGATTGAGTACCAGCTTGTGGCCGTTGGTTCGATTCACAGTCAGGGCACATGCCCGTCTGGGTTGTGGGCCAGGTCCCCAGTTGGGGACGTGTAAGAGGTAACTAACTGATTAACCTATCTCTTGCACATCGATGTTTCTGACCCTATTTTTCTCCCTCCCTTGCTCTCCCTCTAAAAATAAATAAATAAAATCTTTAAAAAACAGACTAGGGAATGCAAAAATAGCTGCACTAAAATATAGTCAACTGATTTTCAACTATAGTGACCAGGTAATTCAATGGATCAGGGATAGCTTTTCAACAAATGATGCTTGAACAACTGGATATCCATACCAAAAGAGTGAACTTTAGCCCTTACTTCATACCATATCCAACAAAACTTGAAATTGATCACAGACTTCAATGTAAGAGGCAAAACTATAAAACTGAGAAAACATAGGAGAAAAATCGTGTTACTTTGTGCTACGCAAAGATTTCTCAGCTAGGACACAGAAATCACACACCATAAAAGAAAATGTAACTGCACTGGACTTTATCAAAATTAAAATTTCTGCTCTTCAAAAGATAATGTTATGTGAATATATCTCAATAAAACTGTTATTTAAAAAGCTATTGTTAAGAAAATGGGGGAGAAGCCACAGAATTGTAACATTTTTAGAAAATCCTGTATCTGATAAGAGATTTGTATCCAGAATACTTATAAAGACCCTCTATAGTTCAATAAGAATATTTTAAAAATCAACCAAAAAGGGTCAAAATACTTAGACACTTTCACCTTAGTGTGAGTGTGTGTGTGAATATATATATATATATGTATGTATATATATATTTGCCATATATATATGGCAAATTTGTTCATTAAAAAATGCTAATTTGAACTTAGGGAAACATAAGTTAAAACATGAGAGGATTACCACTGCACACCCACTAAAATGCCTAAAACTAAAAAGACCAACATCACCAAATACCGGTGGGCATATGGAGCAACTGAAACTCTCAGATGGCCGGTGAGAATGGAAAATGGTAAAACCACTTTGAAACAGCTTGGCAACTTCTTATAAAGTTAAACATACACATATTATATGATGCAGCAGTACCACTCCTGGTATTTATGTGAAAGAAATGAACTCATAAGTGTACACAAAGACCTATTCATGAATGTTTATAATTTTTTTAAATAAATACCTTTATTTATCTTTTTTTTATTTTATTTATTTATTTATTTATCTTTAGAGGGGAAGGAGAGGGAGAGAAACATCAATGTATGGTTGCCTTTCGTGCGTCCCCTGCTGGGAGTTGGCCTGCAGGGAACCAGCCCGCAACCCAGGCATGTGCCCTGACTGGGAATCGAACCGCGATCCTCTGGTTCACAGGCCCGCGCTCAATCCACTGAGCTATGCCAGCCAGGGTCCTATAATTTTGTTCATAGTAACCAAGATCAGAAATAGCCCAAACATTCAGCAAGAGGTGAACAGATAAACAAATTGTGCTACATCCAGTCCACAGAATAATACTCAGAAAACAAAACAGAACAAAACCAAAACTACTGACAGGTGCAACAATATAAGTTAGTCTTAAAAGCAGTATGCGAAGTTTGAGAAGCCAGACACAAAAGGCTACACATTCTAGAACCCCATTTATGTTACGTTCTGGAGAACAGATATGATGCCAGGAAATGGGGTGAGGAAAATGGCTGCAAAGGAGCATGATGGGATTTTGGCATTGATAAACAATGTTTTATACTCGCTTAAGGCAGCAGTAATGTGTACACAATCAACAAAACTCACTAATTATACACTTTAAAAGGGTCAGTTTTATTTTATGTAAACTGTTCCCCATAAACCTGACTGTTTAAAAAGTAAAACTAGAAAGAAACTACTTTGGAGAAGGACAAGGAAGGGAGGAAAGCTGAAACCTTACCATTATCCGGGCTAGGAAGTCAGTGCACAGGGAAGACTTCGTCACTGATGACCTTCCTTCCCTCAAACTGACATTTTGGCCTCCGTATGGCACTCGCCCTGGGGACATGAAAGGGAGAGGTGACAGTGATTCTCACTTAAATCCCTCCAGCTAAAAGGTCTGGGCACAGCACCCTTCTTAATTTGGGTTATTGAAGAAAAAGAATAGTGCAGGTTTAGTAAAATTACAGACAGGAAAAGATACTGACTTACCTCTAGTGGTAAAAACAGATTTAAAATAGCACTCTTACTAGATTGTGTGTGTTCTCACCACAAAAAGGAGATGACGGTTGCGTGAATGACAGAGATGCAGCCTGGTGGTCATCATGCTGCAGTATATAAATGCATGAAAGCAACACATGGGACACCTTAAACTTACACAATGTGGTGTGTCCATTATATTCAATAAAAATTAAAAATAAAAATTCATAAATAAATAATAAAATAGCACTGCTTCATTTCCCCAGAGGCGCTGACGGTATTTTACACACATTCATGACTAGCTCCTGGTGGCTCTGTGGGTGGGCAGAAATGCAGACAGAGCAAAGCGCTGTGGAAACAATTTTGCCCCAGAGGCGTGGCTGGATTTAGATGTGGGGGAGATCACCTTGGCAGTGAAAAGTGAATTTGATCAGGGCAGACTGAGACAGACAGGCACAGCTGTTGAAATTCTCCTTTGACAAACGATAAAATCCTCACTAAAGGCAAGTAGAAGTAACAGAAGTGGAGGTGGCAACGCTGGGGGACTTGGCCATGGGTTGAATGCGAGGGGTGAGAGAAAAAGTGGCGTTGGGGACCATATTCAAGTTTCTGACCTGGGGAGGGATGCTGTTACACCAGAGGAACCTGGGAAGAAAAGCCAGCGGGAGTTCCTGGGAAGGGGAAGTGTTCCCGCGTGGCTCCTGTGCAGGCCGCTCTGTGCGCTTCATCTGGCCTTTTCCATCGGTCCTTCCTGCCCTGCCACAGGCCAGGTTGGAGCCCCTCCTCTCTAGTCTCCCATTATATCAAATAAAAATAATAAAGAAGACTGACTCAGGGTTGTGAACACACAATACAATATATAGATGATGATACATAAAGAATTGTACACCTAAAACATACAATTTTATTAACCAACATCACCCCAATAAGTTCAACTAAAAATAATAAAGTATCTATTTTATGTCCACCTCTCCTGCTTAACTAGGTGCTACCAAGTTAACTAGGTGCTTCTCTCAGCTCCTGCCTTCACATTTCTAGTGTCTCCACCTGGAATGTCTTCCCTCCCCACAATTCCTCCCATTTCTGAAAACCTCTTAATCATTTTTCAGGTCTCAGCTGAACCCTTGTTTCCCTTAGGAAATCTCCAACAACCTCCCAAGCCCGGTACAAGGACCCTCCCGAATACCCCCACACTACCTCTCCTCCTAGGCATGTTGACACCACTCTATCGTAACTGCTGGTTTTCCCCATCAGCCTGTCAGTTCCACAAGATCAAAGACTGTATCTGTGTTATTCACTATGATAGCTATGGTAGTAGTAGTATACTACTACTAGTATATCATAATATTACATGTAACACACATTATAATACAACATGTAATGTAATGTTACATAGCCTAACATTACATTATATGTTACATGTTAATAAGAATATTAATCATAATATTGGTTAATGTTTATTAGGTACTTATATCCTTCTCAGTGTTTAGACCTATTAACTCAGACTTTATAGCAACTCTTCAAGGTAAACCCTATTATTATCACACTTTACAGGTTATGAAACTAAAATACCGAGAGGCAAGTAAGTTGCTCAAGACCAGCTTCTAAGAACAGCGTGTATAAACAACAACAGCCTTCTATTGTGTGCGTGCACTCTAGTTCCTAGTTCGTATGCCCATCAGAGGAACGATGTTCTATAAATGTTTGCAGAATCGATTTGAGGTAAGGAGGTGGTACCGGAGCTGGCAGCTTACATCTGGCAGAGAAGAGAGGACAGGCCAGGCAGAACTTGCACAGACCCTGGGCACCCACGTGGGCATGGGTGCCGGGGCACACGTGAAAACACTCCCCAGCACAGCTGCTCCAGGGCCTACGGATGCCTATCCCCGGTTCCTTTGTCACACTCTGTGCAGACTTGCCACCTGTTGGCCCTCCTGCTTCCTCCTAAAATGATTCGGCACCCCGTTCTCACCCTGCCCCACAGTGGCTCTCCCTTGTGGGTGCGCCTATCCTGACAAGTTTCTGGATAGCTGCTGTGGCCAAGATGCACCACTGTGAATAACGAAGGTGCCTCATGGGGTTATTCATTCTGAAAAGTCCTCACAAAGCCCTGCGGCCCAGGTGAGAACCTCGGGGCATGGCAACAATACCTGCATAGTTTTTAAAAACACCAATGCCTAGAGTGCACCCTCAAATAAATTGAATCAGGATCCCTGGGGGTGGGCCCCGAACACTGGTGTATCCAAGCCCCTGGGGAGATCCCTAGGCTGAAACCCACTGCAGAGGAACTCGATGTCTCTCCCTCTCTCTCTCTCTCTCTCTCTCTGAGACTTAGTCTCCCTGCACCAAAGTTTGAGAACAGTGTATGCTCTCCAGGGGAGCCCTGGAGAGCAAGCAAGGCCACCCAGGCCTGACTTTAACCAAGCCCGTGGGAGGGAGCCAACCCTCTGTGGCTGGCCTTGCTGCTGTCTTGTGCTTCTGGTCTAGATGTGGAAGGGACAGTGGCACCTCTCCACTCACTCCTGAAGGGGTAGGCTGGGGTGGCAATGATAACCGGACGTCTATCCCCAGGGCTGTATCTGCCCTCTTCTGAGTAATACCTGGTGCTTTCCAGTCCCTAGAGATATTTGTATGCCCTTTGCAGACTAGAAGCTCTGTCCCCAAGAGAATATGGGGTACGATGGTACGATCCTACCCACCCTTTCCTCACATTCACAGTCTCCCTCCAGGGCCAGGGCCAGTCTTAGAGGATCCCAAGTGCACTTTTGTTAAGGCAAATGGCACGTTTCTTACACATCTCTTGATTTGGCGTTTGGCACTAGCGGACTTAGACCTGAGGTATCCCTCCCCACCCCCAACGCAGCCCCTAAACTTCTCAGGTTCCTTCTCCAAACCCGGATGACAGCAGAGAGGAAATGGGCAGAAAACAATAAAGGCACCAGACACAGCAGCCTGCACAAAAACAGAGGCAGTGATAACAATAATCATCACTACTGTTAGCAGTGAACGCGGTGAACGTGGACTGAGTGTCGCCGAAGTTCTTGGCTCCGCGCTAACCATGCTCCAGGCAGCTTTCATTTCTTCTGTCACTTGATCCTCAGAGGCGGGAAATACCATCACTTACTGAGAAGCAAGGGAAAGTCACGCAGTAGAGCAACGCTTTCACTTTTTCTAAAAGAAACATTAGTGGTTCTCAGAACCACCTAGGACTTACTAGAAATGCAAATATTCTCCGGCCAGAGGTAAATTCATGGGCACGCAACTAGTGTTTTCACACAGAGCTCAGAGTTGAAGATTAATTTTATCTTTGAATGAATGTTTCCTAAGTGAGTCCAATTGGACCAAGTTCTGGGGACTTGGAGCCTGGGCTCACACACCGTCCCGCCTCTGATTGCTTCCCAAGACCGGTTCTATACCACCTCGCCCCCACCCTCCCCGTCCCAGGACCCTGACCGCCCTCCACCTGCAGCAGCAGTCGGGGCTCATTGATGAGGAGAGGCTTGCATTTGCCATTGTCCTCTGCCCCGTCCCCCCCCCCCACACACACACACACATACCTGTGCACAAATGCAGGAAGTCAGTGGGTCAAAAGCACACCATTCCGGGCGCGAGCCAGGGCAAGGCGGCAGCTGTCCCCGCCCTAGGCTGGGGGCGCCTCTCCTCTCCTGATCCAGGTACCGAACGTGTCCTGGCGTGGAGATTTCCTTTCCTGACGGTGATAGGGGCCATGGGCCTGTGGGAAGGGGACACTGACTCCCCACCTCTAGAGGGGGTCCTGTGTTTTCTGTTGCACCCCACGTGGCGAATTCCGTAGCCAGCCCTGCCTCTGGTGTGCCAGACCAACGGAATCAAAACGCTGGTGGCCGGCCCAGCAATGACTGAAGAAGCACTCCAGGTGCGTCTAAGGCCCCACTGAAGCTTGAGAACTACTGCGTCATAGGGAAGCAAGGAGAGAGCTTGAGGAGGAGGTGATGCAGCACAGTGGGGTGCAGCTGCTTGGGGGTCAGACGCCCTGGGCCCGAACCCCACTCATTTGCAGAGCCTCCATAAGCCAGTCACTTCACTCTCTGAGTCTGTTTTTCATTTCTGAAAGAGGGATAATTCCGTCTTGCAAGAATGTGGTGGGAGGTAAATAAGATTGTATAAGCAAAGGTGCATTAGATATTGTAAAGCTCGTGTCAATGAGCCACACTACTTGGTAGGCAGTAAGCACTCCATAAGTGCTTATGTGTTCCTTTCCCCAGTTTTCTGAAAAGGAGCAGAAGGGCACACACAGTCTCTCCCCCACAACCAGGACTTCATTTGAAACTTCATTTTTAATTCTAGGCACGCTCCAGATGCTCTTCTCCAGACACTCCGTGTTACGTTTAAACGCCCCATTGCTCCCATTCTGCCCTGAACACATTTCATTGCATCACTGTGATGGCTAATCTTGTGTCAACCTGCCCGCACTAGGCGATGCCCGGAGAGCTGGTAAAGCATTACTTCTCGCACCTGCGAAGGTGCTTTTGGAAGAGATTGGTGTGGGCAGACTGAGGAAAGATCACCTACACCAATGCAGACAGGCAGAATCTAACCCACTGAGGGCCTGAATAGAGCAAAAAGCAGAGGAAAAGTGAGTTTGTTCTCTGCGTGAGCAGGGACGTCCATCTTCTGCCCTCGGACCCTGCACGCTTGGTTTTTAGACCTTGAGACTCAGACTGGGACTTAAATCCTTGCACCCCTGCCTCCCCCTTCCCTGGGCCTTTGGACTTGGACTGAATTACACCAGTAGCTCTCCTGGTTCTCCAGCTTGCAGACAGCAGACAGTGAGGCTCCTATTCGTACTGTTTCTCTGGAAAACCCCGGCTAACACGATCACCTCATGTCTTACTGGATTCTTCAAGAAGGAAGAATACCTGGATCCAAGGAATTTCTTTTACTTCCTCTGGAGGAACTAGCATTTGAATGACCTTCCAGACTCCTGCTGATTTCAGTGGATCCGCTCACATCTCACGGGAATTTCCCATGCTCCTTGAGTGCTACCTTGTATACGATGCTGTTGTGTCCAGCCCAGGTTCCCTTCACCAGGCGGGTGTGGCCACTCCATGGCTGCCGTGAGGGTTGGCCGCACCCTTCTCTGGAGAGTCGCTTTGGACCTGTGGAAGCCACCTTGCCTGAATATGTTCTTCTGTCCCAGGGGCAGCCACAGCCAAAGCCTAGGTGGTATGGGGTTAGGATGACTTTGTGGTATAGATACCACTTCTGACACCAAATGTGTGGTTTTTCCTGACACCAACCAATTCTCCAGCACCAACTGGGTGTTCAACAATTCAGTTCTGACACTACCTGGAGTAGGTTAGCATCAGACCCCACAAGGTAAAGGGCCTGTCCCGAAGGACTGGCCCCACTTCAGACGCCAGCCTCAGCTGGAGACTCCCTGTGACCCACACTGGCCAACTGCAAATCCAAAGGTTCCCACAAAGCCCACCCCATTTCCCCATTTGGTGATTCACTAGAACAGTTCATAGGACTCCAGAAAGTGTCCCACTTGCTATTATAGTGCATTGTAGGAATACAAACAAACACCCACATGAAGAACTATTTTTTAAGGTTTTTTTTTTCTTTTAGACAGAGGTACAAGGAGGGAGAAAGAGAGGGAGAGAAACATCAGTGGGTGGTTGCCTCTCGTGCACCCCCAGCTGGGGACCTGGCCTGAAACCCAGGCATGTGCCATGACTAGGAATCGAACTGGCAACCCTTTGGTTCATAGGCCAGCACTCAATGCACTGAGTCACTCCAGCCAGGGCAAGAGCTATTTAACACAGAGGGTTAGAAGGGTCCTAAGTGCAGGAGCTTCTGTGCCTGTAGAGTTGGGGTGTGCCACCCTCCTGGCACATGGATGTGGTCACCAACATAGAAGCTCCCTGAACTCCATCATTTAGCAGGTTTGTACACAGGCATGGTCCATTAAATCATTCAGCATTGGTGAGTGACCTCGATCTTCAGCCCCTCTGCCCTCCCCAGAGGCTCAGGTGTGCAACTGAAAGTTCCAACCCTCTTATCACATAAGAGGTATTCTTCTGGTAACCAGCCCCCACCTTGAAGCTATCTAGGGCCCCACAGGACTCATCTCATCAGTACACAAAAGATAATAACTGGTAAAGGTTTGGGGAGCTCTGTGTCAGGGTTCAGGGGCAAAGACCAGAGATATGTTGTTGTCATAGCCCATACACCAGTCATCCCTCAAAGCTCCTTGAGGGAACAGGCTTCACTCACCCCTTTGCTAGCCTCTTCCTCCCTGCCCTGTCCTGCCTGGCTCATGTCCTCCAACTTGCACACAGGCCCTCCACTGGCTCTGCTCCTGGAGAACCCGACCTGAAACACACCCGTAGCTTCCTACCCCGACCCCTTCCATCTCCTCAGGTGCTTGTGTGTCTTTTACATGACTTTTTTGGGAGTTCCTTGGGATTTAATATATCTAATTTGTCTCTGCCTTCTTGTAACACCTACACAATACCTTGCACATATAAAATAAAATAGGCAGTACATTTTTTTAAATATTTTTTTATTTGTTTATTTATCTTTAGAGGGAAGGAGAGAGGGAGAGAAACATCAATGTATGGTTGCTTTTTGTGCGTCCCCTGCTGGGAGTTGGCCTGCAGGGAACCGACCTGCAACCCTGGCATGTGCCCTGACTGGGAATCGAACCACGATCGTCTGGTTCGCAGGCCCGCGCTCGTCTGGTTCGCAGGCCCGCGCTCAATCCACTGAGCTACGCCAGCCAGGGCTTTAGGCAGTACATTTTGTAGAATGAGTTTTTCATCTTTTGAAATTACTAACATGGCTGGGAAGGATTGTTAAATGACTAACTTATTTTTTTCCAGTTCTCATTCTGTACTCCCACCCCTAAACCTTGGCACATGGACAGTTTAATTCTCCGCCCTGAGGATGAGGGCAAAGGATTTCAAGAAACTGCCCAACGGCGGGCCATGTACACCTGGTGCCAGAGATAAAGAAAGCTAGTCAGTGCCTCGAGCACTTCTGTTCTTTCCACTTCTCTGTCCAATCAAGTAAAACAGTGCTAAGAGTAAATAAATGTGTTAAGAATAAAACAAATATTTTCTTCCAGTTGGATTGGTCCATTCCTTGCGTGGGTCAGATGAGGGAGAACCAGAATGTTTTGATTAAATCAGCTATTGCCATGAGTGATTTTCTTGTTTATTAACAGGCTGTCATATTTCTTATCATTATCTACCAAACTGGGAATTCTTGGTATTGCCAAGAGGGCTGCTTTGAATAGTAAAATGGCAATGTTCCTTAACCCAATGTTCTTAGCACCTTCCAAAGTGTAAAAACACTGGATCAAAAGCAAAGGCAAGAATTACCCTGCATAATTGCAGAGTTGAGAAAAAAATAGAAGCAGATGGGTGCTCTGCATCCCTTCAGGAGTCTTTCCTTACAGTGTGTTTCTGATAACTAATTCCTCCACTTTTCTTTCTTTCTATGCATTATGTATGCACTGCACCCAGGTGCTTCCGTGATTGAACTCCCTGACAAAGGAAAGATGGCACTGCTCCCTGCGACGCCCACAGCATGGGAACACAGCTCTTCCTAGCCTAAAATCGTCATGACCATGTGAGATGCCATTGAATTCATGGTGCTGATTGTTCAATTATTAACTATCCAGGGTGATGGTGACCCTATACCACTAGCAATGGTGCTGACGATAAATGAGATCAGGTCTCTCCACATGTCTCTCCTTTTCCTTGGGCCAGTAGCTACCCAGGACAGTTCTCACGCTAGAGGAGAAGAAGCTGGGCCAAATGACCAAAGTGTGCTTAAAGTCTGTTCATATTCTGTCTACTAACACTCTATCGACCAAAGCGAGTCATGTGCCTCGTCCAGTATCAATGGAAAGATCAGTACTCAGATCTTTTCAGTAGGAGGCACTGTAGAGCAACATGGCAAAGACTGGGTGTTTTCCAAGATGGGAGAGAACTGGGATAATCCAGTCCTTTCACAAATACTGTCCATTTTAATATTGTCTTTCTTGTTCATGGAAAAAGAGAAAACTACATAAAAAGGTAATTTTAGGATTTCTGCAAAAAAAAAATAAAGCTAGTTCCAGAAGTTACCAGGATTAGTAAGATTTCATGTCATCTTCCATCTGTTGGTTCTGCTCCATGGGACTTGTGCAAGAGCACAGGGTCCCATACTCAGAAGGGCCCTGTGCTTGTTCTAATACTCTGCTGTTGCTATCTTGAGGCTCTTAATGATTTGGGGGTAAGGAGCTCTGTATTTTACTGTTCACTAGCCCCTGAAAATTACGTAGCCAGACTTGCCTATATATACTATATTTGTGGTCCCAGATGACGAAAATTAATGCTCCAAGTGGCAACTCTGAGACCTATAGATTCCAGAATGATCCAAAATTCAATTACAATGACCATGTTCTTTCAATCATTCAACATGTTTATTAGGTGCTGTTATAATTCTAAGTTTTAGAGGTAAAACTATGACTACCCAGCCTTGCCTTCACTGAGTTTATGCTGTGCCATACTTCTTCTTTCCTGCCCCCTGGACAGGTGACTTTCACTATAGCTATTAAGGGGAGATAAGATGAAGAGATGCATAACAGAGTGGGCACGTGTCTTCATGGTGTGCCTTGTGGTTGCATGTAAGTCCCGGCAGTCAGCAGGGATTCCATCTATCCCAATTTCTTCCTCCCAGGAAAGCCAACCAGGCAAAATCAGAGTAATATTACTAGAAAGCTCATCTTAAATCCACTCAGGTTTGTAAAGAGAGTAAATCTTTCACAACTTTGCTACTTTGGGTATTGGTGTAGTCTCTAAAGTGGCAAAAAGATCCATTTTAGAAATGTTTTTCAACCATAAACACTGAAATCAAAGAGCAAACCAAGTTTTTGCTGATCTGCTTTAACGATCAAAGGGCCTATTTCATACTCAAGCAGCAGGGGTCCTGCCCTGGGAAGGAAACTGGTCCTTTTTCAAGTTTGTTTGCTTTCCGGAAATTCATGCCCTCAAGCAAAACACTCTCCCACCAAAGTCACCCCAAACCAGACTCGCCGCTTCCAGCAGGCCCAGCTGGAGAAACATGCTAACAACACGGTACAGGCCTCCCTGAGACTGAAGGCACCCTCAGCTCTTTCAAACCTTGTCCCTCAGGCTCCCAGGGTATAGCTGTCAGACTTCTGTGTGCTTGAGGGTCACCTGGAGGGGCTTGTTAAACACAGGTTTCTTTCTTTCTTTTTTTTTATATTGTTGTTCAAGTATACTTTTCTGCCTTTCCCCACCACCCCTTCCCACCACCCCAGCCCTCCCCACCTCCCTCTGGGTTCCACCCCCCCTTTTTTTAAAATGTAGGTTTCTGAGCACCACCCTAAGAGTTTCGATTCAGTAGGCCTTGGGTGGGTCTCCAAAGTGTGTGTTTCTAATAAGTTCCCTGGACCAGCAGCACCAGGGGACCTTGCTGTGAGTCCTTCAAGGCTGCCTGAGCAACACTGTCCTCAATGCCAAGAATGTCCCCAAACAAACCCTAATTCTCTTTGGCTTCAGACCATCCCCATCACAACTTCCCTCAGTTCCCATTCAGTTTTCAACTCCCTCCTATCCAAGTACTAACCAGGCCCGACCCTGCTTAGCTTCCAAGATCAGAGGAGATCTGGCGGGTTCAGGGTGGTATGGCTGTAGACTCAACTCCCTCAACATTCCTCCTGCCCCATGCTCCACTAAAAGTATTCTTGCTGAAGTTAAAATTATAAACCTGCTGCCAAATGTTGAGGGCAAAGGGGAACTAGCCAGAACATAGCTGTAAGGAAGCAAAAGGTGTTTTACTAACTAATGCAAAGAGGCTCCGGGACACGCCCGAAGAGCAGGGTGTGTTCCAGGATGTAGTTTAAGAGCAAAGGTTAGTCAGGCAGATAGCCATCTGGACAGTCACTAGGGAGGGAAAGTTTGCCCCTGTGCATGAGCTCAACTGACCAATCAGGTAAAGGAGCACGAGCCAGTGCACGAGTTAACTCACCAATAATCAGTGACCCTATTGTGCCCCTGAGCCAACCGCTAACCATCACATCTGCTTCTGTATCCAGCTTGCTTGCGGCACCTCCATAAAACCCTAAGCCTGTAAGCGTTTGGCGCGACTCTCATTTGCAGCCCTTGCGGGCACCGTGTCTCCGGACACTTTGGAGAGTTCGCCCCTGCGCAGGTTAAACTTGGCCAATAAAGTAACATCTCTGGAACCCCGAAAGTCTCCGACATTTGTTCTCGCGGTTGGTGAATGCAACACCAAACTTAATGGACGGGGACATTAACCCTTGGGTATTTCAAAGGCTGTGTCACACACAGCTCATGGTGCCCAAGCGGAGCTCGCTGACGTCCTCCCGCGCCTTGCGTCTGATGTTGGAGCCCACCCACTTCTTGAGCTCCCTTCCTTCTGGAAACGGGGTGTCACTCTTATTTTTCAGCAACACAGTGTGTAGTGTAATTTGGATGTGATTTCCAAAACAACCCTCCCCACTCCTTGACTTTGGACGTTCAGCCTCCAGAAGTGAGAAAATAAATTTCGGTTGCTTTAAGCCACCCAGTTTGTGGTGATTTGTTAGCATCCACAGAAAACGAATACATCTTGCTTTATTCTAATGTGTTAGGGGCACTAAACCCCGCTTAGGAGATCCAGCCTAAGTTGTAGAAAGAAGGAAATGTCATAGCTTTTTCAGGGCAGGCCCGGTTGCTTCAAAAATAGTCCAGTCATCAGAGTTTCCAAAATAATATAGTTACCTTATTGGCACAGACACTTAGCTTAGCAAAATTGGACTTTATCTTTTGCAGCTGCCCTGTTTAATCAGGACCTTGCAGTTGTAGGCTGTTCTTTGTCTGGTAGGAGACAAACATCCTTGTATAATGAGTCAAGAAAACTTTTTAGTTTCATTAAACAGCTCTCCCAGAAAGCTTAAAATTAATTTGCTTTGTAATTTCTGATAATAAACGCTGATAGCAAGTTTCCTTGCCAGCATTTGTAATCCTGTTGACACCGCAGAACCTCTGTCACTGCAGGAAATTGTTCTGCTGGAAGGCAGTGGTGACACCGACTGCTAGGAGGGGAAAAGAAACACCAGGAAACTCTGTGCTCAGCAGCAAACTGGCAAATGAAGAAGGAACTGGTTTTTCAAATAATTTCCCTCACCCTGGCTGGTGGAGCTCAGTGGCTTGAGCTCGGACCTGTGAATCAAAGGGTTGCCAGTTCGATCCCCAGTCTGAGCACATGCCTGGGTTGCAGGCCAAGCCAAGTTCCCAATATGGTGCGCACAAAAGGCAACCACACGTTGATGTTTCACTCCCCCTTTTCCTCCCCCCTTCCCCTCTCTCTAAAAATAAATAAATAAAAACCTTAAAATATAATAACTTCCCTTAACTAAGCAGCAGTCTCAATTACTTGGCTTTATTTATTCAGTCTATTTATTTGCCTAACCTCACTTGTAGTACAAGTACCTAGTCAAAACATTGCAGAGTATAGACCAGAGTTCCTCTCTTTGGAGGTCCCCTGGTCGTGTTACCTCATGTCAGGCATGAGCAGAGGGGCTAAAATACGACCCAAGCACAGTGCAAGGAGATAATTTTTAGGAAGAAAAAAAGAAAAGGAAAGAAATTTTTAAATGAAGAGAAAATAATACAGATGGCCAATAAACACCTGAGCTGGGCAATCTCACTAATTATATTAGTTGGGATTCTCCAGAGTAATAAAACCATCAGGATGTGTTTATATAGAGATTGAGCTTTACTTTAAGGAACTGGGTCGTGCATTGTTGCCACAGGTGGGTCCAAAATATTCAGAGGCAGCCAGTGGGCTGGAGACCCAGGAAAGGTGACCTCAGTCTTTTCTCTTAAGGTGTTCAACTGATTGTGTAAGGCCAACGCATGTTATGGAAGGTAATCTGTTTTACTCAAAATATACCAATTTACTTATTTATTTAAATTTTTCCTTTATTGTATTTTTTCCATTACCATGCATCTTCCACCTCCACCCCTGCCGCACAATCACCACACTGCTATCCATGACCATGAGTCCTTTTCCCTTTTTGCTTCATTCTTCCAGCCCCTAACTATCTCTGCCCAGAGCTGTCAGCCTGCTCTCTATCAGTCCGTCTCATTTTCACATGTTAGTTCAGTCTGTTCATTAGATTCCACATATGAGTGACATCATATGGTATTCATCTTTCTCTGGCAAAATATACTGATCTCAATGTTAATCTCATCTAAATATGTGTGTATGTGTGTGTGTATCTTCACAGCAGCATCTAGACTAGTGTTTCACCAAAAACTGGGCACCAACTTCCAGCCAAGATGGAGGTGTAGGTGGAAATATTGTGCCTCCTCCCACAACCAAATTTAAGGACAACAAAGATTTAGAAACACAAACACAACCAGAACAGACAGAAAATCGAACTGTACTGAAGTCCGACAATGAACCATTCATCCAGACCAGTAAGAGGGGCGGAGTCTGCAGCCGGGCGGAGAGGGGTTGCAGCAGGAAAAAGTGGTGGTTGGCAGACCCCGGGTGTGAGGAGGAAACCAGCAGACCCAGTGAGGTGCACAAGGCAGTTGGCTGACCGTGGTCACACATTCAAGCGCAGAAAAAAACAGGTGAAAACAGGCAGTGAGACAGACCACATAGCCCAGGGCCCCGGTGATGAGAAAGAAAGCCTAAAAGCACCAATTGGAAACACTTGTTGGGGGTTGAGTTGCCAGGAGAGACTCCCAGCCTCACAGGAGAGTTTGTTGGGGAGATCCATAGGGTCCTAGAACACACACAAGCCCACTCATCCAGGAACTAGTACCAGAAGGGTCCAATTTGCTTGTGGGAAGTGGCAGAGGAGAACAAAATCCAAAAGAGCTGAACAAGCGCCATTGTTCTCTCTGACCCTGCCCCCACACATAGTGTCACAACCCAGTGATGTTCATTACTCCTCCCTGGTGAACACCCAAGGCTCCACCCCTCACTATGTAACAGGCATGACCTGACCAAAAAATTATGGCTCAAACAAAAAAAGAAATCAAAGCCCCAGAGCCAATACTTTTAAGCGACCAAGAGATAGCCAACCTATCAGGTGCACAGTTCAAAACACTGGTGGTCAGGATGCTCACAGAACTGGTTAATTTTGGTCGCAAATTAGATAAAAAAATGAGGGCTACACTAAGTGAAATGAAGCAAAATGAACAGGGAACCAATGGTGATAAAATAAACAAAACTGGGACTAAAAATCAATGGAGTGGACCAGAAGAAAGAAAAAAGCATCCAACCAGCAAAGAATAAACAAGAATTCAAAAAAATGAGACTTAGGAACCTCCAGGACATCTTTAAATGTTCCAACATCCGAATTATACGAGTACCAGAAGGGGAAAAGAAACAGCCACAAGGGGAAAATGTATTTGAACAAATAATAAAGGAGAACTTCCCCAATCTGGCAAAGGAAATGGACTTCCAGGAAGTCCAGGAAGCTCAGAGAGTCCCAAAGAAGGTGGACCCAAGGAGGAACACACTAAGGCACATCATAATTACATTAGCCAAGATTGAAATGAAGGAGAGAACCCTAGAAGCAGCAAGAGATAAGGGGACAGTCACCTACAAAGGAGTACCCATCAGACTGTCAGCTGATTTCTCAAAAGAGACCTTACAGGCAAGAAGGGGCTGGAAAGAAATATTCCAAGTGATGAAATCCAAAGACCTACATCCAAGATTACTCTATCCAGCAAAATTTTCACTTACAATGGAAGGGCAGATAAAGTGCTTCTCAGATAAGATCAAATTCAAGGAGTTCGTTATCACCAAGCCCTTATTATATGAAATGTTAAGGGGACTTGAATAAGAAAAAGAAGACAAAAAATATGAACAGTGAAAGGACAGCAAACTCACAGTTATTAACAACCACACCTAAAACAAAAGCAAACTAAGTGGACACCTAAAAGAGGAGCGGAGCCACAGAAATGGAGATCACACGGAAGGTTAGCAACAAGGGAGTGGGAGGAAGAGAGGTAGGGAGAAGGTACAGGGAATAAGTAGCATAGAGGGTGGGGAAAAATAGGGGGAGGGCAAGAGTAGTGTGGGAAATGTAGAAGCTTATGACACATGGACATGAACTAAAGTGGGGGACTGTGGGGGAGAAGGTGTGCAGGATGGAGGTAAATGAAGAGGGGGAAATAGGACAACTGTAATGGCCTAATCAGTAAAACATATTTTAAAAAGTGAGCACCATAGGCTAGTCAAGTTGACATATAAAATTAATCATCACACTAATTTTAAAAAGCAAGTATTAAAAAAGCAAATACAATGGAAAATAAGCTACTCTTCACCCAGCAGGCATGCAAAGATGGAAAAGAGCCACATCCAGTTCTGTAATGAGCTAACAGAACACTCATACACCTTTGGTGAGGGCACAGGTACCAAAAACTTTTCTGTAGGGCCGTTTGGCAGTTTCAAAATGTGAAATGTGCATACTCTTTGACCCCACATTTCTACTTCCAAGAGCTCACCCTAAGGGGATATTCAAACAAAGGAAAACTGAGTATGTGTAGGTGTTCCAGTGATGTTATGTACAATGAAAACTGGAAGCAGCTGCAGTGCCCATCAGCTGGGGCAGGCTCGGTACGGCAAAGCTGGGAGGCACTGTGGGTTTGGTTCTGGCCCACTGCAACGAAGCGAGGGTGGCAATAAAGCAAGCCCTGATCTTTCTGCTGGCAGAGGGCCTTACCTTTAATGTGTGCAAAACAACAACTGTGAAGTTCAGTAAAGGGAGGTGTAATAAAATGAGGTGTGTCTGTACATTTGTGCAATGGAATACATTCTGATGTTAGAACGAGTGAGGATGGTTTATGTCCCTAGATGTGAAATCATCTTTACAATATCATGTTGTGTGAAAAAAATCAGGTTTCAGAACATTAGTAGAATTTGATCTCATGTATGCACAATTGAATAAGTAAATTGATCTATTTCTTAGAAATCACATTTACCAAAATGTTAATATTGGTTATCTTTGGGTGGTAAAATTTCGGGTTATTTTTTTTACATTTATTGAGGGAATGTTTTGTGTCAGGCATTCTTTTAAGTACTTTACACAGATTAAATCCGTGTATAATGTATACTGTCTGCATTTTTTGAAGAACAAAAGCATGTATCACTTCCCCCCAAAACTGCAAAGCTGTTTTTAAACTCTCCTTTTTTCTCTCATCTGAGGGCAGCCTTGGTTTCCTAAAGCACCACAATCTGGGCACCACTGAGAGTCTGATCACACCCAGCATTATCATCGGGAACCTGCCCGTTTCACAAAAAGTGGACATTCCCGTTGCTGTTGGAGCGCTTTGGTTGTTTGTTTTCATGGCCCCTCTCTTGTTTACTATGGGCTTACATCAGTGAGTAATGTGTTCCCTTCTAGCTC
Source organism: Sturnira hondurensis (assembly GCF_014824575.4). Lineage (NCBI taxonomy): Eukaryota > Metazoa > Chordata > Mammalia > Chiroptera > Phyllostomidae > Sturnira > Sturnira hondurensis. The sequence goes on along the minus strand of NW_028088140.1, from coordinate 6,036,528 downwards.
ATTCTTACTCTCAATCCTATCTCACAGACAGCCCTTCTACTGTATTCAATTTGCCTCCTTTTGTTACAATGCATTCTTATACAATATGCAATGTTTAATGAGCTTGTATATTTAGTTTACCTACATGGTTTGATCTTATATTTCGTTCAAGGGTCCTCCCTGCCTCCCCTTTACCCATCCTGTGCCAGTACCCACTTAATGCTCTCACTGGTTCTGTTGTTGCTGACCTGGGATTCCCAGAGCAGGAAGAGTGGGCGCTAGCAACCCTCCACCAACCACCCGCTCCTAGTCACGTGGCTTGCCCCGGTGCCTAAGGTTCATTAAACCACCCAAAAGACAACCTTGGCTCTTGTTTCTATTTGTCACACATGCAGCCCTCTCTACTGAGAAACTTGGGACAAGTTCCCCATTTGCCCGCTGGGAGGAACTGCAAAGCTAGCAATGCATGCCCGGTGGAGAGCATTTCATTCCTTGTAGATCCCAAACTTAGGTGCCTGGAGAAGGCTCTGTCGTCCAGTTCTCTCACCTCTGAGTAATTCCTCTGTCCTCCTCAGTCACATTCTCTTTTCCACTGGGTTCCCAGTTTGTGCAAATGTTTACATCAGAAGGCCTGATCTTCAGCCCAAGGCTCTTTTATTTTCTGGAAGACCTAACGTGTCCTTGGTCATCTCCCAGTTGAGAACTCAACATGTGCACAAGGAATAGGAATGTGCAATGTGTGATGAGTCCCCAGTGTGAGCTTTCTAGTTTCTGCCACCCACAGCACTAATCCCACTGGCTGCCTTTAACTTTAGTTTGATTTAATCTGCAGAAAATGCTAGAACGGGGCACGGTCAGAGCAGGGTTTATCTCAAAGTTGACGAAGCTTGAGTTTCAAGGCCCCTAGCTGGTAAAGGCCCTAGGAGAAGTTTTAACAATGTGTGCACAAGAACACATGTTTTTGTTAAATTTGCAAAGCGAAGACATTTTGACCACAATCGGTTAAGACCTCTGTTTCTGCTCTCTGAGTTTCCTTCCATCACAGTCTCTCTCGTGTCAGCCAGCTTTGGAGGGGTCTTGAATGGTGCGGGATCTGGTCAAAGCCAAGTTTGCTCAGGGATGCACATACCGGAGGTTAGTGGATATATTCACATGTTTTTAAGCACTAATGTGTTTTCTTGTTATAGCATTTTTATCCTAAAATTGTATTGTTTTCTCACAGAGTGTTTTCCAAAATTATAACACTTCCCTCCAACTCCCAAAGCAGAGACTCCCCATACAGCGAAGCGGTGGCATTTGCTTCAGAACCCACAGATCCCGAGGGCCAGCTGGACTTCCCCGGCTCTGTCCTGTCTGCAGTTTGGGAGCCCTCCTGTAGGTGTAGCTTCTACTTACCATGTCAGCTCAGGGTACGGCTTCCAACCCACATCTCTTTGTTGGTTTTCTCTCTGTGCCTCTTCCTGCTGTTCCCCCCACTCCCCCTCCCTACTGCTCCTGTATCTGGTTCCGTTGAATTTTCTATTTATGTACAAGAAGCTGAAGTGAAGATTGGCAAGAAGCCAGTTTTTAAAAATGAGCTCCAGTGTACCAGGCCAACACTTTCAAGAGTGCCTGCGGCTGCCAGTGTTCAGAGCGCAAGGGCAGGGATGGGGACATGTGGCAGGTGCTCTGTCTGGCTCTTTGGAACTGATGCTGTCTAATGAGGTAGAAATAGTTCCAACTCTTCGCCTAACTAAAGAGTAAAAGGACAAAATTCCTCTAAGTGAGAAAGGGCCCTCAAACCAACATCTCAGTAAAAATTTTAGCACACAAAAACAGCGCTGGAGAATTCTTACATTAACAGGATCTCATTTTAGAGAAAAGCACTCCATACTGCACATGGACTCTGAGTTCATCTAAAATACCCTGGATAAGAGGTCTTCCATTGGCCTTTGTTCAAGATCAAATTTTTAAAGTTTTTTTAAGGGGTGAGTGGGGTAGGAGTGAATTGTTTTATTTCCTTTTCTCCTTGTAAAATACCTTTCCAGAAGTATTAACTCTTTCAAAAAAATGTTATCCTTTATCCTTCTGGCAGATTGTTAAATCATTTTTTCTAGTTATAAAAGTAATCCATTCATGTATTGATTGAACAAATATTTACTGAGTGCTTACAATATTTCAGACCCATTCTAGGTGCTTTGTTCACTAGGAAAATTTTTCATGTTATTAAGTAATTTTTGGAAGCATTTTTAATATAATATTTTATGACAAGCAGGCTTGATTATTTATTAGGCATTCGTTCTCTTTTATTAAATGTTGAGACCATTTCCAATTTCTTCCTCTTGTAAATAACGTAGCAGTGACCTTCCTTGTAATAGACTCTTGTGCAGTAGATCCATGATTCATTTCTCAGGGCAAACATCTAGGAGTGAATTACTAAATCAAAGTGTATGGACACTTTTAAGTCTCTTAATAAATATTCTGGCAAACTTTCTAACACATATTATCACCTGGACCTCCTCAAATCCTCATTGAGTGAAGAATCACCCATTCCTGTTTAAAGACTATTCTCTATTCCATCTACAGAGGTCTGCTGAGCCCTAAAATAACTTCATTTTCTGATGGCAATAAAAGCAACCTGGTGGTGATAAAATGGACATTGTTTTCTTGAACACTTATGTACATACTACACTCCTCTTATGAGGACAACATTTCTGCATTCTTTAGGCAAAGGCAAAAGGTTTAAAGAAGAAAGAACATCCACACACTCATCTGCACACCAGTACTGCTCTCAGCAGACAAGAAGTCAATCTGGGGAGGAAATCATCCATGAAAATACAAAGTATTTGCAGGGCCGTGCGAAGGGCGCAAGAACATAGCAATCATCTTGCTTAGTGCACTATGGGGACTGGGGGCAGGGGGGAGGGTGTGTAGGTAAACACACTCCCAAACAGTGTCACTCACAGCAAGAGCACAGTGAGTAAATGAGCCTTCCTAGCTCATCAGCACCTCCGCTCCGGCCAGTCAAGTGGGATAAATGCCTCACGGAGGTGCATTTCAACATAGAAGCGGGCTTTACTGCATAGCATTTTATCCTCTGTTTTTTTTTTCCTGGAACTTCATCCTCTGACTCTCTACTAAGAAAAAAACTCTGCTTTCCAAGAAAACCAGTGCACCTTGAGGATGCCCCAAGGTCTTGTTGCTGAAGAAGAAAAATAAAGAAAAACAAACAAAACCAGGAGTCAGTCTTGGCCTAGTCCAAGGTGGACTGTTTGCTAACTTCATTGCCTCGTTGTCTTATTTGAATCCGAAGCTCTCTTAGTGGGAATTTTGTTCATATAATGATCTTCTTAGGACAAGACCTATTAAGATTGAAATTCAGCTTTTGTCTTTTCTGGAAGTGAGGCAGCCTAAGAATAACTGCTGGCCTGGGGTTTTTCCCTCCAGCTGAGTCCAGGCCCCAGAGAAACCCATGGTAAGGACAGAGTTTATTCTTTGGAAAGAGATTTTACTCCAGTGGAGAACAGAATCTGGGGAGGGGCCAAGAATAGCCATTGTTCATTTGTCCAACAATGACATACTGCGGGCTTAGTGCGTGCCGGAAGCTAGGCTCGCCACGGTGTAGATAAAACAGACATGTAACCTGCCCATGTGGAACTTGCTGCTTAGTGAGAGGCAAACATTAAACCAGTCCTTGTGCCCATAAATATAAAAGTGCAGTCTTGGTCTGTGCTGGGGCATAGGAAACTCAGCTAGGCAAGCCTGTTGTAGGGATTTTACCTCCACAGGCAAGGCAGGCAGCTGCCTGCTGCTGGTGGTCAGGTGTGAGAAGGGAGCTGCAAAGGGGGTCTGGCAGAGGGAAGAACACTCACAGGAGGGCTGGGTTCAGAGAGCGAGGGCAAGGGGGGAGCGTGCGGGACCTCCCCGGAGACATGATCAGGGCCATGCAGTTTTGTTCTTCATGCTACGTGGGCGTGTAGGCTGTGAAAGCCGCTATTACTTGACAAGTCCACTCTTAGGTATTTACCCAAGAGAAATGAAATTATACGTCCCCACAAGAAGTAATATGGACATTCACAACAGCCTTAAAATAGCCTTCAAACTAGAAACAATTGAAACATCCATCAATAAGAAAATGCATAACTAAATCGTGGTATATTTATACTCAGTTGAAAGGAATGAATACTCATCAACATGGAATACTCTCAGAAAGATTGTGTTGAGTAAAAATAGCTGATCACCAAAAGATCCCTGCTGTGTGACCGTATTTGCCTCAAATTCAAAAACAGGTGAAAATAATCCATGGTGATGAAAATTAGAAAGTGGATGCTCACTCTCCAGCGGGCACGCCGGTGCCTTTCCCTTCCCCCGCTCCTTCCCTCTCAAGCATGAACTTCCTCCTAAACTCTAAGGGTCCCCATGAAACTTGCAACAAGGGAACAATGCGCAGCAGCAGCTCGTCCTGTACTAACCGCCGCCCACCCCCGAAACCTGTCCCCAAGGCCCCCACTTCTCCGACTCTCCAGTGAGCTTCCAGCAGCCCCACTGTGGCCCACTTCGTTCCCATAGCATTTCTAGAGCCAGAGCAGCCCCGCCCAGACTCTCTCCTGTTGCTCCTTCTGTCCTAAGCCCTTCCCTGTCCCACTGTCCCAGCTTTAATAAATGGACTCTCAAAATTAAAAAAGAAAAAGAAAGTGGCTGCCTCCAGGTGGGAGCCAGGCAGGACACAAAGTGACTGCAAAAGGACAGCAGGGAGCTTTCTGAGGTGACAGAAATCCTCTTTATCTTGTTTGGGGTTGTGGTTTCACAGGCATACCCACTCACCAACACTCCTCCAACTGTGCTGAAGATACGTGTGTTGTATTATTTGTATAACTATGTCAAAGTTCTGTTTAAAAGTACACTACACACAGTAAAATGTGTTAAGCATGGGAATGACACCAGATTTGCAATGTGAAAAGAGCCACCTGACTGTGGCATGGAGGGTAAGAGGCCAGATGGAAGTAGGTGCACAGGTTCCACCGCTGCTTGTCAGTGACTCAGAAGCCGGAATACCCCCAAGCACCAGTGCATGGGAGCCCCTCACCTGCCCATACTATAGGAGAATGCAGACCTCCCCTTGGCCAGCCTCCCCGAGAAACTGTGCAAAACAGTTGGCAATGGACTGCAAAGGGAATTTAACTGGAGAAAAAAGGCCAGGAAACTGTGGCAAAGGAACCAAAGAACCCACAGACAAAGGGGACAGATTGTGCTACACTTCCACAAGGGCGAATCTTTCAAGGCAGGGTAAAAGTGGTCATGTTTGTTTTTAGCATTTTAAATCTGTCAAATGCCTTCTTAGGTTCTCTTCCCCACATCTACAGTTTTCTTCCAAAATTGAGAAATCTAGCAGGCTGGGCTGGTAGAGGCAAGAGTGGAGCAAAAATTATCTTTTACCCAACTGAAATGAACAGAATTAAAATGAGGTAAGATAGAGTCAGGTTATATCTCAAGAAGAATATGGGCAATATTGCAGTAATGAAAAAGGTTCTGGGACGAGAGGACTGGTTTGCAGACTCAGCTGTGGGATCCTAGAGGATTTGACCTAGACAACAATGCAAAGTTGGAAAGGTACTTGCTTGCTGAACATTTAAAAAACCACAGAACTGAAGTGTTTTAGAGCCAGAAAGGATTCTTGGAGGCCATTTCAGCATACACATTTCATGGATTAAATATGGAGGTAAAGGGCCCATATTACCCAGGCATATTCCTAACTAACATTTGATTAGCTCTTTACCAAGTACTTTCATGTTTATTGCCTCATTTAGTTTTCATAAAGCACTGGCACACAGCAATTATTAATTCTACTCAGAAGAGGAAATTGGACTCAAAAAGTAAAGCAGAAGAAGCTAATTCTCTCCAGTGCTGGAGTTTCTCTTCTTTGAGGCATGCTGGTAGACCATAGCTCCTAGCTCTCCTGCAGTCGAAGGGCCGCGGGCGGGGGGGGGGGGCAGAGTCCTGGCCAATGGAATGTGGCCATTCTAAACTTGCATATACAATCCATTGTTTGCCAGATTTCTCATTTCTCCTTTACCTGCTTTCCAGACACACAGAATCCAGTGTATGAGTCCAAGGTCTCAGAGATAGTGAAGCCACCATTTTGCAGGACCCTGGATGCCTGAATGACTTTGTAGAGCAGAGATGGTCTTTCCCTATTCACTGACCTGAGTTAAACTGCAACAGGGGTGAAAAATAAACCGTTATTGCGTCAGGCACTTTGGTGGTTCTAGTATCATTCAGCCTAACTAACTTAAAAAGGAAGTGATGCAAAATCCATGTATTCACTTATTTAACAGAAATCTACTGAGCACATAGTGTATGTGCCAGAGGCACAGTGTGCCCGTGTACTTGGCATTGAGTATATGTCAGTGAATTAAGATAGATCTGGGCCATACCCTCAAGGAGCTGACATCACGTAGCTCACAGTTATGAACAAAACTAGGATCCCAATAAAAATCTGCTAACTCTCACGTTCTTCTGTTTCCTACTCCGCATGCTTCCTTCCAACTATTTGAATAAAAGTGCATGATATTCCTCAAAGGTTACTTTGGGGGAAAAAAGATTTGTCCCTCCATAGGAGTTATAGGATGGAGAGAAAGAGGTAGGGGTTCTTTGTTAAGTTTCTATGTTCCTCTAGACTAGGAAGGCCAACCCACAGTAAAATTCCCCTGTATTGTAGAATCTCTGTTAATAAAAAGGATTGGAAAACCATAGTTTTCATGTACTTCAGTTTTTAATTAAGGATTAACCTAAAACATGTTATTTCACTTATTGTTGAAAATGGCTGCATTAGTGAGTATGATAGGTGATCTTTAACTCCTGCAGATCAAAACTTCTATGAGCCTATGAATATTTCTCTCTGAAATCTGGCTTTCTGGAGTCTCCTGGTCACTACTCAGAAAAACTATTCTCAATATAGTGCATTGTTAAGGCCTGGGCTAAATCCCAGACTCAGGATATCCCAAGCAATTTGTCAGATTTTTAGAATAAACAAGAGCCTAGTTTCTTATGCTTTAGTCTCTTTTCTTGACAAGTATCTTTGGCATATAGGACAAGCTGACATGGCCAATAGATTCTGAGTTTTCATTTGTTTCTCAGATCTTGCTCTTTAAAATAATCAGATATATATGTATATATACAAGTTTTCATTGTATTCAACTGAATTTCCAATGATCATTATTACATCAGTTAAAACCCTCTGTTTATAAGTAACAGAAAGATCAATTCTAATGGGCTTAAGCAAAAAATAATTTTTGGTTCAAGTAACCAGGACCTGGTTCCTCTTTCTCCCTCTCTCAGATCCCCATCATTGGGCTGGCTCCATTCTCAGATGGACAAGCATCGCCTCATGACGATAAAATGGCTGCAGGAAAGACAGCTGCATAGTCCCTTAAATTCATATTAAGTGGGGAGGAAAGACATATCTGCTGGTGGTATTCATAAACATCTCAAAATGTGCTCTGGCTGTACTGTTTGGTCATGGAACCTCAGGACCATGTGTGCACTTGGCTGGGGGCTGGGTCATGGATCCTCTTGATGTGGAGGTTAGAATGCCACTGAACCCTGCAGAGTGACCGTGGGGAGAGGGTGAAGCCCCAGAAGGAAACGGGAGGCTGATTCTGTCAGGAGGGGTGGGCAGAGAAAAACCACGGGATGCAGTGGCCAACACTGCATTGCATGATTATAAGCTTTGAACAAAACCCAGATTCTTTTTAAAGAACAAAGCTAATAACTAGCTTGACTAGCTGTCCTTGAACTGAGCAAATGTCTGGGCACACACAGGATTAGGGTTTCTACTTAGCCTTAAGGGGTAGAAAAGCTAAAAGGGTAAATAGGGACAGTAAAACCTGTTTAAAAAACTCTCGGTAAGAGAAGGTGTAAGCTTGAGTAGGCACTTAGGCAGTTGTTTGTAACTAAAGGAAGAAAGATAAGAAAACATACACACTTTGTCTTACAAATGACTTATTTCATGTTGCTTTAGAAAGGAAGCATTTAATAAAGAGACAAGATAATGCACCTTCGGTGCAGCCATGTGCTAGGGGAGGTGAGGAATGGAAATACGGTGCGAACTAAGGTCGTTAGAAAGACCCTTGGGAAAGTACCTGGATCGATGTGCTAATGTTAGACGCAGATAGAAAGAAACCATTTTGAACAACTGCTGCTTTTATTAGGAAAAACTCAACAGTCATTTATGTTCACTTTATTTCTTGTCATTTTGGGTGAGATGTATGAGATGCTTCTCAAAATGACGTTAGCTTCTGACAACCTAAATTAAAACCAGATGTATGTGAAGTCACCATAGGAGTGAGGTCTCTCTCTTTCTGTAAAAAGGGCTGAACTGGCCCTGGCTGGTGTGGCTCAGTGGATTGAGTGCAGGCCTGTGAACCAGAGGACTGGTTCAATTCCCAGTTAGGACCCGTGCCTGGGTTGCAGGCCGGTTCCCAGCAGGGGGCACTCAAGAGGCAGCCATACATTGATGTTTCTCTCTCTCCTTCCCTTCCCCTCTAAAGATAAATAAATAAAATATTTTTTTAAAAAGGACTGAACTGACACCCAAGTCAAATCAGCATAGCAAAGAGGATCGCTGTTGGAAGGCTCCTGTAGTTCCCAGTACACGGGGCACACCTGGGCCTCATGGATAAGGAGTCAGAGGTTCAAACACCATGTGGAGTCTTCTTTCATCTCTTATCTCTGCTTCTCTCCTGTTAGCTTTCTTCTTGGGAACTGTGCCACAAACAAATCAAATGTCCCACCTCTTCACTTGTCTTAGAGAGGGAGTAAGCCTCTTTGCCCAGCTTTACTTTTTCAAGCCATGAGGAAGGATTCTTATTGGCCTAACTTAGGTCGTGTGCTCACTCAGGACCAAAACAGTGTGTTTCAATCAGCCCTACTTGACATGGTTATTCATCTCTCTGGTCCCATTAACTATGGCCAGGAGTTGGAACTCCCCACAAGATCTGTTTGTAGTAAGACAATGGGGATTTTTTCAGAAGAAAGAGGGTTGAAATGCTAAGTCAACAAAACCCAAAATGTTAACACCAAACATAACAGAGACTATTAAAGCCCGTAAATGTAAGTACCATTTTAACAAGCAGAGTTACAGTTGCCAAGCTAAAGCCCACATGCCAGGATAAAATGCTTGGCACAGGGAGATGATCCCACACATTTCACAGGTGGCCTCGCGCTTTGCTTGGTGCCCAGCCTTGACAGATGGCTTCTCTCCCCTCTGAGACCATTTAATGCCTATTGACAAGCAGGACTCTGCCCAGATTCCTGAAATGAATCCAGAGACTTGGGGAAACCTTTGGAGTTCTACAGGCCACTATGGGTCTCAAGGTCAAATCAAATCATCTTTAACCTGCTCTGACCTTCAGCTTCAGCTCTGATTATCAGAATTTTACTTTGTTTATCTACACCTAAGCCAACTTCCCCCCTCTCTCTGTCCTTCCATTCCCCTGTGTGACGACTACGTAGCCACAGCACTTGACAGACAAACTTTCATTTAAAAGTACTACACCAGATCTTGGTTCCAAAATACTATTTGCCACTGAAAGGAAAAAGGAGTCCTTAGAGAAATGTCTGACTCCTGCTAGGGGAGCGTTAGTGTAAGACGATCCTGAATGAGCCAGAAAGTAAACAGGTGCTCAAAAACTGACGGGGACGTGTCAAACAGCTTGAAAGGTCCTGTCTTACTTGACTTCTTCTCAGTGTATAAAACTATTGGTCTCATTCTCCCTCTTGAAACTCTCTCCTTCTCTAACTTTGGGTCTTTTTCTACTTCAGTCTCTTCTTTCCTCAAGTGCCTTCTGGGTATCTCGTTTTCTGCCCACCTCACAAATACAGGTATTCCTTAGGGCTCTGTCCTCAACTCCCTGGTGATTTTAGGGAGTTGAGGACAGAACCCTGTCCTCAATTCCCTCCCTGGTGATTTTAGTTAATCCCATAGTTTCAATTATTACATAAACAATGGCTCTCAAATATATAGTTCTGAGTATATTTATGTATGGGTATGAATTAGATAGATTCAGTACAGACATCTTTTTGAAGCTCCAGAGCCAAAATCTATACAACTGCCCATTGGGTATGTCCACTAGTTTGACCCAGACATTTCCTTCCTCTCCTCTACTACTCACTCTTCATTTCCAGTACTGGTACCACAAGATTGTCCAAGCAAGGAACTCTGGGGTCGTTCTTCACATCGATGCCCTTCGGCCCAAGATCCCCAGGAGCACACCTCTAGCTGAAGCTGAGTTTATTACTCATTGCACTGAAGGAGAATGCACAACCCAGGCAGCCATGAGACTCAGTATGAGAGTGTGAGAAAGAATTTAGGGGATTACAGAACCTGGCTGAGCGCTTTGAGAGCAGGACTGACAGGCAGGGGGTGCTGCAGATTGGCTGTTGTCAGAAGGAGCCTTTTATGACAGGGATCTCAGCACGTCTTATCTACAAGGACTGTTCAGAGGAAGGATAACTGTAATTGGCAAAGGAGTTAGCCACAAGAGGGGGTATTTGACACTTTGTAGATGGCAGAGCGAACCTGGTTTTGTCTGCATTGAGACAAAATTGTGATGTTCTCAGACAACCGTGTGGTGAAACCCTGAGGAATGGGGGGCGAGGGTTGGGTGGAGGTGGGCAAAAGCATCCGTAATAATGTAAACAATAAAAATAAAGTTAAAACACAAAATAATAAGTTTTATTACATTTGAAAAAATTACGAGGTAAAGTTGTTTTGTTTTTTTTATATATTTTATTGATTATACCATTACAGTTGTTCTATTCCCCCCCTTCATTCCCCTCCACCCGCACACTCCCTCTCCCACCATTCTCCCCCCCCCTTAGTTTATAACCACGTGTCTCAAGTTCTTTAGATTCTATATTTCCCCCACTATTCTCGCCCTCCCCCCTATTTTCTACCTACTGTCTATGCTATTTTCTGTGCCTTCTCCCCCCTTCTCCTCCTCTCACCCCCCTGTTGCTAACCCTCCATGTGTTCTTCATTTCTATGGTTCCACTCCTGATCTAGCTGTCCTCTTGGTTTGCTTTTGTTTTAGGTGTGGTTGTTAATAACTGTGTGTTTGCTGTCCTTTCACTGTTCATATTTTTCATCTTCTTTTTCTTATATAAGTCCCTTTAGCATTTCATATAATAAGGGCTTGGTGATGATGAACTCCTTGAACTTGACCTTATCTGAGAAGCACTTTATCTGTCCTTCCATTCTAAATGAAAGTTTTGCTGGATAAAGCAATCTTGGCTGTAGGTCTTTGGATTTCATGACTTGGAATACTTCTTTCCAGCCCCTTCTTGCCTGTAAGGTCTCTTTTGAGAAATCCGCTGACAGTCTGATGGGTACTCCTTTGTAGGTGACTGTCCCCTTATCCCTTGCTGCTTCTAGGATTCTCTCCTTCATTTTGGTCTTGGCTAATGTAATTATGATGTGCCTTGGTGTGTTCCTTCTTGGGTCCAACTTCTTTGGGACTCTCTGAGCTTCCTGGATTTCCTGGAAGTCTATTTCCTTTGCCAGACTGGGGAAGTTCTCCTTTATTATTTGTTCAAATAAGTTTTCCACTCGTGGCTGTTTCTTTCCCCCTTCTGGTACCCCTATAATTCGGATGTTGGAACGTTTCAAGATGTCCTGGAGGTTCCTAAGCCTCTCCTCATTTTTTTGAATTCTCATTTCTTCATTCTTTTCTGGTCAGATGTTTAGTTCTTCCTTCTGGTCCATTCCATTGATTTGAGTCCCAGTTTCCTTTCCATCACTATTGGTTTCCTGGACATCTCCCTTCATTTCAATTAGTTTAGCCTTCATATGTTCCTCTAATTTGTGACTATAATCAACCAGTTCTGTGAGCATCCTGATGACCAGTGTTTTGAATTGTGCTTCTGAGAGGCTGGCAATTTCTCGGTCGCTTCGAGTTATTGGCTCTGGGACTTTGAGTTCTTCTTGCGCCATCTTTTGGGCTGTTCGTGCCTGTTCCGTAGCAGGATCGGAGCCCTAAAGTGTTCACTAGAGAAGGGCAACTCAGTCACTAGGTTGTGACGTTGTATGTGGGGGCGGGGTCAAAGAGGAACAATTGTGTCCCGTCTGCCGCCTGCCGCCGCCGCCACTGTCACCAGGCCCACGAGTCACCGCTGTCAGCCCTCCACCACTGGGTTCGCCCCCTGGGGCCTGCGTGGTCCGTCTCACTGTGCGCGAATGTGCGACCGCGGTCAGTCTGCCCCGCACCCCGACTGGTTCTGGGCTGCCTGCTCGCCTAGGTCGGGGGATCTGTCCTGCCTGACCCTGCTCCACTGCTGGCTCCGCCTCTCTTACCGTCCCCATTGAATGGTTCGTCCTTGTCGGACTTCCGTATAATTCAATTTTCTGGTCTTTGGGTGTGTCTTTGTTCTCCAAACCTTTGTTGTATTCAAACTTGGCTGTGGGCGAAGGCACAGTGTTTCCACCTATGCCTCCATCTTGGTGGAAGTCGAGGTAAAGTTGTTTTGTGTCCTGTTATTATAATCACAGAATAATCTTTTCTGACATTGGTATTCTGTAAGATTTTTACGCCCAATGGGAAAATAACATGGTCTAGCTGTGAATGCCACGTCGGCTCTGGAAATCAAGAGCTACTTCCTCCCCTTTTTCATTCATTACTGTCTTCCCATAAAAATTAGTTATGAAGTCCTATCGATTTTACTTTCTACAGAAGTCTGAATGTGGAGGAGTTTGAGTAAAAACAGACAAACCCTTCTCTCAATCTTCTTCTCTGTTTCTCTGCTCCAGACCATTGTCAGTTGTCATCTGAATGACTGCACCAGTCACTCAGCAGTTCACCCACCATTCCTCCTACTCCTGTGCCAGCACTCCTGTGCCAGCGATCCTCTGCCCTCTGCTCTCCAGACAGAATGAACTTCTGAATATGTCGTGCCTGCTTAGGGTCATCTTTGATTACATTACTGGCCATGTTGCTAATTTTTAAGTGGTAAAATTAAAAATCAGTGAGGTCAGCAACAGAAATAAACTTTTTTTCGTTTTCCCCCCAAAGGAACCAGAAGAGTGGGAGAATGTGTTTACACAGGATAGACAGGAATAAGCTAGATTCAGACACCATTTTGATATATTCTGACTCCCTCCTGAGAAAGTACGACTCAATACAAATCAGCTGAGTGAGACACCCGCTAAAACACTTCATGCATTGTTTGTGCCATTAGCAGAAGTACATTGTCCAGAACAAGAAACTAATGTTCAGTTCAGCTCAGGGTAACATGTTTTAAGAAAGACATTATTTAAAAACTATATTCAGAAGAGGGGAACCAGTACAGGGAGGTTGTGGAAACCATGCCATACTGATTATCAGAAAAAGGAGAACTTAAAGAAAAATAAAGAGGGATATGACAGTTGTTGGAAAATATCTGACAAGTTGTCATGTGAGAGGGAGTAAATTTATTTTGTAGAGTTCCAGGGGCAGGATAAAGTCTGAGGATTATAAAGCATAAAAAGATTAATTGCTACTCAATATAAAGAAAAAGTTTCTAATAATCACAACTGCCCAATAATGGAGCTAGCTTCCTGGAAGCTAATGAACTCCTACTCACTAGAAGGGTTCAAGCCAAAACTGAATAATCATGTAGAAAGTATATTGTAAAACAGAGGTTTTCAAACCATCTGTGATAAAGGGACAGTTCTGTAATCCAGTGCGGCCCAATAGTTTTTATAAGTTACAATATATTAAATTAGTATAAATAAAAAGAAAAAACAAAATATAAAATCAAATTTTTCATTATCTGATAGGGAAGTAGAAAATAATGGTTAAAAACTCTTGTTCGCTAAAAATGTACATTTAAGATGAATATGGATCTATAACTCAATTTTTTGTTCTTCAATTGTAATCAACATTGTGAGTGAATTAGTAATTCTCTAGATTAGACCATTTCATATGCATACTTGAAATAAACACCATGCATATTAATATTTTTAAGTTTTTAATGTGATAAATGAGCTTGTTTGTTTCTTACCTATCTAACCCAGATTGGATCAACAGCAATGCTGCTCTCAGGAAGTGATGTCTATATAAACTGCTTTGAGGTTTGGTCTTAATATCACTCATAAGAAAGAACTAGGGTTACAAAGGAATTATTCTGCAAATGGAGATTTAAAGTAATACTGGTTTGCTCAGAATATTCATTTTTAAGTTTTGTCCAAAATAAAGCAAGTAATGCTGTATTTTCAAGATTCACTTTAAATTCTTCATTAATTGCTAGTTAGAATCATGTTAAGTTTATACTTAAATTTAAACCATTGATTTAAAAAAATGATTCCATATCTAAGAATCTGTTAAATGTGGACATTCTTTTAGTAGAAAATAAATTCAAACATTCTATCAAACTCATAATGGTTTGATAACTTTTTGCAAATGTGCAACATCAAAATAATCATCTACTTCACTGGCACGTGTTGTTAAATTGTGGAATGTGAAATAACGGTCTATAGAAATTTTGTTCTTTTAAGCATCTAACTTTTGTTTTTGCCCTTCAGTTTTATCTGCCAGGAAAAACAAGTTGCATTCCTGCCTTTCATGGAAAAATTCTAAAGATAAAAGTCCTGACTATACAAAAAATTAATAACTCAAGCTGGCCAGTGTACATCTTTAAAAAGATGAAGCCAAAGTGGTTTCACGCAGCAATGCTAAGTTCAAATATGCTCAGAAAAACTTTCCTCTAGATAATAACCATGACATCTCAGCATGTAATCGCGGTTGTTGTTTATCATTGTCTTCTATGATAGTACATAATAGATAGAACAATCTCAAATTACTGCATTAGCCTTTATATAATTTATAACCTTTACTAAGGCACTAAGCACACTGTTTACATCAGTTGATAGGCTTTTTATATCAAGCCTTTATCAGTGAAAGTAGTATGTTGATTTATGCTCTGGAATAAGGTCCTCAATTTAGGTCACTACTCCAGAACATTTCGTTGTCACTGCAACTGTGCCTCCAATTTTATTCCTACACAAAACCTCAAACCTCATTCGTTGACAGTGTAATTTCTCATAGTTTTCTGTTGTTCAGAGTTGGTTACATTTATAGGCAATGAAGCAGAAATGAAGAGAATTCTTTACATTACTACTATATCCAGATAGCATATGAACTAAGAGAATTGCCATATTAGCAACATGTATATACTCACACCCATCAGTCAGGTTGCAAGTGAAAATGAATTACCTTTACTCATTTCTATGAGTAATCTACTTGCATCGTTCAAGCTGTGTTGTTGGTAAGTGACAACTGCAGTAACTTCTTTGCCACAGATGCTCTCAACCTTCCTAAGACAGAATCTTCTGAGGCTTTCACTGCCTGGACAATTGTGTGTGTATGTGTACACAATATTACATTATATTTTTAAAGACACATTGTCTTAATAAGAGGTTTCTTGGAGGAAAAACATACTATATTAAATTGTCCATTGATTTTAAGATGCAATCCCGGTTTTACAAACCTTAAAATGTGCATCTTAGAACTGAAGAAGTGCAGCAAGCTACAGCCACTAATGGCTCTGCTTGATCCTTCTACCAGGACTCAGAATGGGCCTTCACTGGCACTGGTCCCTTTTGCCTTTCGTATGTCTTCTTCTGTGAGTCACCCACAGTTTTAAAGATTCACCCATGTGGGTGGTATTGCTACAGTTTGCTCATTTTCACTGTCCGTGGTGTGCATATACTACAACTTATTTATACAGTCTCCCTAGGAAGGCTCTTTACTGAGACTAGGGTGACTTGGTCTGTCCCCACTTCAGGCCTGCCAGAGTCTACCCTGCATGTACACTTAATGTTTTCTTGCACATGTGACTTCATATTTGTTCACAAGAGATTTCTCCTTCCTGAAATATATCCTGAAACATATTCAAGGCGCTACCTCTCCAACCTCATTTCTTCTGCTCCTCATCACACACTTCCCACTCCAAGCATAGTAAATGACCACAGTTCTGAAAACTGTGTGCTCACTCTGCTCTTCTGCCTCCGTGCTTTTTCTACCCGGAGTGCCCATTTTCTGACCAACTCTTACCCACCTGTCAGGACACAGCTGGTTGGAAAAACCTTTTCCCACAACATTCTAGCTTGGGGCTTTTCCTTGAGCTAACAGGGACTTCCTGAAGTCATCTCAGGTTTCGTCAGCTTACTCAGGCTTTTCCAAAGTGTCCACTGTATTACCATAGTTGTGCTTGGTGCCTGGAAAGATGGTAAAAAAGGTCTGTTTTGTGTAGTAGTAACTGTAAAAAACAGGAAACATGGAAATAACCTTAGAATGTCAGTACCCAACTTATCAAATGTCCTTAGGTTAGGGGTAGGGCACAAATCACATCCTTGTTAGTGAAAAAGAAGTGGATATATACATACTATTTTCATTTGCCTTAGGACTTTAGCTAGATTCCAGAGGACTTTCTCCAAGAGCAACAAGATAAAACTCTTTACCCTGAGCTAGTTCTCTGGCATGGAAAATAAAACCTATCATTTGTCTCCCTCTTCATGTTTTTCTTTTCTTTTTTATATGATTTATTTAAACTAAAAACAAAAACAAAAACAAAAACCAGTTCACCCATTTCTTCGACTCCCAACTCCCCACTTCTGGCAACTACTAATTTCTTCTCTGTATTTGAGTTTCGTTTGTCTGTTTTTTTAGATTCCACATATAAAAGATCATATATTTGTCTTTCTCTGACTTATTTCACATTTTGTAATGCCCTCAACATTCATCCATGTTGTCACAAATGGCAAGATTTCATTTTTTAAGACTAATATTTCATTACATATATATGATTTATCCATTTATTCAGTGATGGACATTTAGGTCGTTGCTATACCTTGGGTTTTGTAAATAATGCTGCAATAAACATAGGGGTGCATATATCTTTTCAAGTTATTGTTTTTGTTTTCTTTGAATAAATAACAAGTGGAATTGCTGGATCATACGGTGGTTCTATTTTTCATTTCCTTGGGGAACCCCCACACCGTTCCTCACACCAGCTGCACCAGTTTCCTCTCCCACCGACGGTGCACAAGGACCCCTTTTCTCCACATTTAGTGTCTCGACAACTGACAAGTTTTAGCAACTCAAAGTTGTTCACTTCATATGGAGCCTGTAAAGCATTAGTTTATTTGAGAAATGTTAAACATCTGCTTTTTCCAGTGTTTTTCATTAGTCTTTCTTTCAAAGATGTCTTTGGATTTTGGACTTATCTTTCTGATTGTTTAAGGCCATTGTTGGGGAGAATTGATAGCAAAGGGTCATGAGATGATAATTTTGGGGGAGTGATAAAAATATTTTATATCTTGATCATGATAGCAGTTATCTGGGTGTATATGTTTGTCAAAGTTCATGAAACCATATATTTAAAATGTGTGCATTTTGTTACATGTAAGTTATACCTTAATAAGGTAGATTTCAAAAATGCTTCTCCATGAAGCAAACTTCCCTAGCTAATCTGATCTCTAGTGAATGCCTTTTCTGAATGTGAATAATGACACACAATTTACAAATTGACTAGTGAACATCTTACTTTGGTCTCTAGTTCCTATGAAGTCCATACTGCCTTTTCAGTTGGCTCTCTCCCTAACCCCATCCCACACTTAGCTAACAGGTGTGTGTGGAAAAGAGATGGCATTGAGCCCTGGCTGGTGTAGCTCAGTGGATTGAGCGAGGGCCTGCGAACCACATGATCGCGGTTCGATTCCCAGTCAGGGTACATGCCTGGGTTGCAGGCCAGTTCCCAACAGGGGACGCATGAAAGGCAACCACACATTGATATTTCTCTCCCTCTCTCCTTCCCTTCCCCTCTAAAGATAAATAAATTTTAAAAATATTTTTAGAAAAGAATTAAAAAAGAGAGATGGCATTAAAGCATATGGTTTAAATTGATAAGAAAATGATCAATTATTGGGCATATCAATGAGTGATCATGAAAAAGAGATTAAAGAGATGCTAGTGGGAGAGATGGTGCAGAGCAGGGGAGGATAAAGGGGAGGAAAAACGGGACAACTGTAATAGCATAGTCATGAAATAGAGACTTTTATAAGTAAAAGTTATGAATTTCTTTTGGACATTGGGAAAGAAAACTCCCATCGATTTCTGACTGAGAGCCTCTGGCACTATGTGTATTCAGCCCAGTCCAAGAGAGATGTGACCATCTAAACCCATAAACAAATCAGTTAAGCTTCAGTGGTTCCTATTGTGAAGGAACGGCCACAGAATTTGCTGCTTATCCCTTCAAAAGGCATAGTGTACTTCCCCACACCTTGAACCTGGGATGGCCTTATGGAAATGGTGTTGTGCCAGTTCAGAGACTAGGCCTCAAGTAACCTTGTAGCTTCCAGTGCTGCACCCTGGGAACCCTGAAGCCATGTGAACAAGGCAGAGCTGGCCTGCGGAATAATGGGAAACACACAGTTCCCCTTACTGCCCCAGTTGACAGTCACTCATCACCAGACATCTGAGTAATACAATGCAAGACCAGCCAGCCTCACCAACCCACTAACGATCTCAGACGCAAAGGCAAACCCAGTCAGAATCAACCTGGGTCCAATCTAGACCAGAGAATTATCCAGAAGAGCTATGAACTAAATAGAGCGTTATTTTAAGCCAGTAAATTTGGGAGTGATGTGTAACTTAGCAATAGATAACTGATACTCAAGAATTTATCTAAAGTTCCCTTAAAAGCCAGACCCTCCAAGTAATTTTATGATTTTTTTAAAGGGGGAGAGAAACACGGATGTGTGAGAGATACATGGATCTGTTGCCTCTTGCACACCCCCAGCCGGGGAACCAGCCTGCAACCCAGGTATGTGCCCTGACTGGGAACCGAACTGGCAACCTTTTGGTTTGCAGGCTGGCACTCAATCCACTGAGCCATACCAGCCAGGCCCTCTAAATTTAAATCTATTTAACTAGATTTAAATACTTATTAATTAGTCATTAAATCCTTAAGAGAAACTGAAAGTGAAGGTTGAAATTGACATAAAAAGAACAATTTATCTCTCCATAAAAATATTAATAAAAAAATAATATAAAGTGCCTCTGAATGGGTAACTAGAATGAGTGAAAAAATTAACTAATGCTCCAATATTAAATGTATAATTTCAGGGGCACATCCAGAGAAATGCTTGTTTGTACACACCAACCTGTGAGATAATTATTTTTTTAAATTTATTTTTCAAATACAGTTTTATGTCTATTACTCCCATCCCATCCTACCGCCCGTGCTCCCCCCTCCCTCCCATTTCCACCCTTCTCAGTTGTTGTCCATGTATCCTTTATATTTGTTCCTCTAAATCCCTCCCCTATTTCCCCTGAAATTCCCTCCCCTCTCCCTTCTGGTAACTGTCCCCCTGTTCTCTATTTCAGTGTCTTTGGTTATATTTTGCTTGCTTGTTCAGTTATTGTATCAGGAATTTTGTGAGCCAGTTGTGAAACTGTTTGTACCTTAAGTCAGCTATCATGACAGTGTTTACACCATGGAAATTGGTAAACAATACCAATCAGAACCAGCTTTCAAACCTTTACCAGTATACTGTTAGGCATATGTGTTGTTGGAGGTGCATTTCATTGGTGTGTGTACATAAATATACATAGGAAAACATCCTTAATATTTAAAGAAGACACTGAGTGGTTCTGCTGTATGGGAACTTAAAGTCAGTCAGTCTCACTGAATCTTAGTTCTCATATCTATGAAATCAAACTCTGTGCCCCCAAATCTATTTTTCGGCTCAACTATTCTATCTTCTATGATTCTATTGACAATTATTTATCAATACTGATAATTATACCTGGGTAGCAAAAACTGAGATCAATGGGATCAATCCCAATTGTCACACTGACCCTATTACTAAGCAGGAACTGCTCTCATTCAAGACACAGCAAAGTGGTATGACAGTGACTCAATGTGCATCAAGTACGGCAGAGTAAGAGGCGAATTCTTACTAGAGGGGAAAGAAAGGAAGGCTTGAAAAGATATTTCCTCAATTGGGAATGAGGGCTCATTTTTAAATCCACAGTGGTCTGAACTCTATAGGTGCTTAATGAAATTTCCTGAAATGATTAACTGCCTAGAGACAACATACGAAAGAAGATATAGTCCTGTTAAAATGAAGAGTTCAAAGAAATTAAGATTCTATTGTACTTGCAATTTCCAGATGTAATTGTGAGACTCGTCTTCAGTTTTGCCATCTAAAAACAGGTGCTAATTTACAAGCAATATTACAAGAACCCAGGCAATTGTGTTTGTGGAGCATTTTAGACTTCCTGCAGGAAGGTGCTGTATAAATGAGGTAATGTCACTAACTCAAAGTGAGTGCCTTGGTGCAAAACTAGAATGTGCATTACACATTCTTCCTGAGCACTTCTTCCCAGTAAATTAAAAATATTAGTTTCAGAAGGTGAAACATTAGAAAATAGTAGGTTTGGAAAAATTGGCTGAGCTGTAATTGGGAAAATATTTCTTTGGCATGAGAATATTTCCAAATTATTTTGGTAAGAATATTAGCAAGTCATTTTGAACTTCTCAGAAAAAAAATCTAAGAAGTCAATACCTTTACCTATAAGAAATGGAGACATCTATTTATGCCTTCAGTGAAATTATTTATGCCTTCAGAGTTTGTGCACTGACATTCAAATTAACTCATTTCTGGAAATCAAAAAAATGCACATCAGAAACTGTAAAAATGTTTGCCTAAAATGCTTCAGCCATCCAAAGCAAAGGCACCTGTCTCGTTTTCTTCTTTTCTTAAAAATAATGCGTGGACTCTAATTAAAGCTGCTTCTTAGAATATGTGGAAACCACACTTTCTATCTGGCATAGCAATATCATTCCTGTACTAATATCATTATGTGCTTAGCTGCAGGCAAGTAAGAGCTAGGGCGTGAGGTGGCGACACAGTGTTTTATGAACTGATGAAAAACCACAGACCTATCCCTAGGAAAACACATAGACACATATTCTCAGACTTCAACACAATTTCAGGAGTTTCATAAATACCCCACCCCCAAATCCCAGTTAAAATCCTTTGCACTAGAGCAATTTCTTTCTTTCTCTACCTTCTTCCTCCCTCCCTCCCTCCTTTCCCTCCTTCCTTTCTTTTTATTATTCTTATTTATTCTATTACAGTTGTCCCAATTTTCCCCCTTTGCCCTCCTCTGCCTAGCCCACCCCCTGCTCCCACGGTCCATCCCCACACCGTTGTTCATGTCTGTGGGTCACCTGTACATGTTCTTTGACCAATCCTTTCCCCTCCTTTCTACCAGTCCCCCCTTCCCCTCCCCTCTGGTAGCTCTCAGTTGTTCCATGTGTCCATGTCTCTGGTTCTGTTTTTCTCATTGGTTTATTTTGTGCATTAGATTGCTTTTACAAAATCACATTTATATGCTTGGGGTACAATGAAGGTTCCAGTCCATATGAGGCACCAGGAACACTGTGGTATACCTAACCTAATTACGAACTTTGGTCAAGTGCTGTGGAGATAACAATTACACCCACATTTCTTCAGCGAGCAAGAAGAGAATGGAGTGAAATAGTTAAAAGTTGAGAGCCAAGAAAACATTCATTTAGAACTCAGTACCCTACAAAATTATCCTTCAAAAGTGAAGAAAAAATAAAGACTTTCTCAAACAAAAATTGAGGGAACTTGTTGCCAGTAGCTCTGCCTCACAAGAATGTTAAAAGAAGTTCTTCAGAAAGAGGGAAAATGGTATAGGTCAGAAATGTGAATCTGCATTTAAAAAAGGAAGAACAGTAGAAAAAAATAAGTGCATAAAACCTTTTTCTTATTCTTCATTAATTGAACATACAATATTGTTCAAAATACCAACAATGCATTTGATTATATTTATATGTTTATGTGTGTATGCTCATGTTTAAGAGAAATGAATGACAGCAATGATACAAGGAATGAGTATGAGGAATCAGGATGATTTTGTTATTGTCAGGTACTCTGCTAACCACAAAGCAGTACAGTGTTATTTGAAAGTGGGCTTGGCTTAGTTGCAAAATGTATATTACAAACTCTAGGGCAACCAATAGAAAAAAAATTTTTGGTGTAATAGATAGGCTAAGAAAGGAGAGAAAAACAATCACATAAAATGATTAATAAAAACCACAAAGGCGGAAGAAGAGAAGACAAAAAAGGTAACAAAAAACAGGGCATAAAATAGAAAACTAACAAATATAGTAGATAGTAAATCTAACTGTTTCAATTATCACTTTGAAGGTCAACAGTCTAAATGCACCAACTAAAAGAAAGTGATTGTAAAATGGATCAAAAGACAAGACCCAACTATATATTGTCTTCAATAAACCCACTTTAAGTATAAAGGCACACACAAATTAAAAATAAAGAAACAGAGAAAGATATACCATATTAATACCACTTCAAAGAAAGCAGGAATAGCTATATTAATTTCGGAGTGTACTTCAGAACAAGAAAGTTATAAGGAAAAAGAAGGACATTACATAATGATCATAGGGTCAATTCTCCAAGAAGACAGAACAATCCTTAACATGTACACACCCAACAAAACAATGTCAAAATACATTAGGTAAAAAATGATAGAAGTGAAAAGAGAAATAGATGAATCCACTATTATAAGTGGAGACTTTAACACATCTCTATCAGAAATGTGCAGATCTGATTTCAGGCAGGAAATCAGAAGAAAGAACATAGCTCAACTCAGTAACACCATCAATCAACTAGATATAATGGACATATAGAGATGACTTTATCCAACAACAGCAGAATACATATTCCAACCTCACGTGGAACACTCACCAAGATATAGCACATTCTGGGTCATGAAACACACATTAACAAATTTAAAAGAATAGAAATCATATGGTGTCTGCTCTCAGTCCTCAATGGGATTAAATTACAAACCAATAAAAGACAGTTGGAAAATCCCCAAATACTAGGATATTAAATAGTATGCTGCTAAATAACACATAGGTCAAAGAAGAAATGCCAGGAGAAATTAAACAGCATTTTGAACTAAATAAAAATAACAATTTTTCAAAATTTGTGGGATGTCGTTAAAGGAAATTTTAGCACTGAATGCTTATGTCAAAAAAAATGAAAGAACTAAAATCAATTATCTTAAGCTTTCACCCTAGGAAACTAGAAAAAGAACAATTTAAATACAAAGTAAACAGAAGAAAAGGAATATGACTTGCAGGAGAAACAAATAAAAACAGAAAATTAGTAGAAAAAAATATCAACAAAATCAAAAGCTGGTTCATTGTAAATATCAATAAGAATCAGTCCTGGCTGGTGTGACTCAGTGGATTGAATGCTGGCCTGTGAACCAAAGGGTCACTGGTTCAGTTCCCAGTCAGGGCACATGCCTGGGTTGTGGGCCAGATACCCAGTAGGGGGGACTGGAGAGGCAACCACACATTGATGTTTCTCTCTCTCTCCCTTCCCCTCTCTCTAAAAAGCAAAATAAAAATCTTTAAAAAATAATCAATACACCAGTAGCCAGGCTAACTAAGAAAAAAGAGAGAGAAGATGCAAATTGCTAATATAAGAAATAAAACAGAACATCACTACAGATCCCATTTACATTAAAAGGATAATAAAAAATATATGAACAACTCTATACCCACAAGTTTGGTAACCTAGATAAAATGTATCAAGTCTTTGAAAGACACAATCCAGCAAAACTCACACAAGAAGAAGTAGACTAGAAAGAAATAGCATCAGTAATTAATATTCTTTAAAAACATTAAGCATCAGGCCTAGATGGGTTCACTGGTGAATTCTACCAAACATTTAAAGAAGAAATAACAGCAATTCCCTATAATCTGTTTCAGAAGACAGAGGTAAAGGAAATACTCCCTAACTTAATATATGAGGCCAGCATTACCCTAATATAAAAAACCAGCCAAAGTCATTACCAAAAAAAGAAAACTGGAGGCCAGGATCTAAAATGAAAACAGATGCCAAAATCCTCAACAAAATATTAACAAAGCAAATCCAAAAGGGTATGAAGAGAATTATATACCACAACCAAGTGGAACTTACTTCTGGAATGTAAGGCTGGTTCGACATTTGAAAAGAAATTAATGTAATCAATTAATATTTAACAAAAGAACAAAGTTAAATGAAAGACACTAGTTAAATGACAAGACTTACTATAAAGCTACCACCATCAAAACATCATGGTACTGGCAAATGAAAAGACAAATAGGTCAATAGAACAGAACAGAGAACCCAGAAAAAGACCTACATAAATACAGTCAACTGATCTTTGACAAAGGAGTAAAGGCAGTACAATGGAACAAAGACAATCTTCAACAAATGGTACTGGAACAACAGGACATCCACACACACACATAAAAAGGAATCTAGAAGCAGCTCTTAAATTTTCCACAAAAATTAACTCAAAATAATTTGTAACATCAATACATTAAATGATTTTAAAATTTAAAAATTAACTCAAAATAGATCATAGACCTAAATGTAAAATATAGAACTTTAAAACTTTTTAGAAGTTAACATAGGAGAAAACCTAGATGATCTTGGGTTTGGTGATGACTTTTTAAATATAACACCAAAGACATGGTCTGTGAAAGAAATAATTGATAGGCTAGACTTCATTAAAATTAAAAACTTCTGTTCTTTGAAAAGACACTATCAGAGAATTAAAGATAAGCCACACACTGGGAGAAAATATTTGCATAAGACATATCTGATACAGCACTGTAAACCAAGATATACAAAGAACTCTCGAAACTCAAAAACAAACCAGATTTAAAAATGGGCCAAAGACCTTACCGGACACCTCACCAAAGACATACAGATGGCAAATAAGCATGTAAAAAGATACTCCACCTCATAAGTCATTGGAGAAACACAAACTAAAACACAATACCATTTCATACACTTTAGAATGGCCAACATCCAAAACACTGACAACAAATGCTGAATGATGAGGATGTGGAATTCTTAGTCACTGCTGTGTGAATGCAAATGGTCCAGCCACTTTGGAAGACAGTCTGACAGTTCCTTACAAAACTAAACATATTTTTACCATACAACCTAGCAATCATGCTCCTCAGCATTTACTTGAAGGAATTAAAAACTTATGTCCACACAAAAACCTGAACATGGATGTTTATAGCAGCTTTATTCATAACTGCCAAATCTGGATGCAACCAAGATGCCCTCAGTATATAAGTGGATAAACAAACTATAGTACCTCCATATAATGGAATATTATTCAGCACTAAAAAGAAATGAGTTATTAAGCCATGAAAAGACATAGAGGAATCTTAAACACATATTAATAAGTGAAAGACACCAACCTGAAAAGTTACATATGCATATGCTATGATTCTAACATATAACATAATGGAAAAGGCAAGGCCATGAAGACAAAAAAGAAAAAGAATCAGTGTTTATCAAGAATTAGGAAGGAAAGGGAAATGAAAGGTAGATCATGCAGGAGTTTTAGGGCAGTGAAACTACTCCGTATGATACTATAATGGTAGATACATGTCACTATACATTTGTCCAAATCCACGGAATGTACAACACCAAGAGTGAACCTAATGTAAACTATGGACTCTGGGTGATGATGTGTTAATTACTCAATTGTAACAAATGTATCACTCCAGTGGAAAAGGTTGATAATGAGAGAGGCTATGTATGAGTGGGAGACATGAGAAATCTCTTCCACTCAATTTTTCTATGAAACTAAAACTGCTCTAAAAAATAGTCTGTTTTGGAAAGAAAAAGTATCCACTAGGTTGTTAATAACAGCATTATTTATAATAGGAAACAAACAAAACCAATGATTATGTCTAACAGTAATTTAACTAATTATGACAAGCTAGATGATAAAATAATATACACTCATTAAATCAGAATATATACAGATATGGCAAAAAATCATAATAATCAATGAAAAAAGCAAGCTTTAAAATAGCATGCATAAGAAATAATTTTTATTTTTTGAAATATACTTATGTATTGAAACAAAGTTTAAGAGGTAAGCAAAAATATTAGTGTTATCTTAGTATGAGACAACTATGGATAATTTTTATTTTCTATTTAGTTTCCAATTTTAAAAATTATATGAATTATATGACACTCATGGTTAAAAAAGGTCATTAGAAATACCAAGTATCTCAATAGATACTATTTAAGTAGATACTATCATCCCTAAAAAGGGATTTTATTTTGCTATTGGCCTACCAAAAAGTATACCTCCTCACACACAGTAGGAGTTTAATAAATGTATGACTGGATCAAAAGAATGAACAATGGTCTCCGAATATGTCAACCCTTAATTTTAGTTCTGCCATTTACTCCACTAGTCAACTTACCTAAAAAACATCAAAATATTCTTCGCTAATTAAGCTAATTAAAAGTGACTACCTTTGGTTGTGGGATGTTCCAACTGAACTCATGTTAGAGTGCCCTCTGGTGGTTTCACTGATGATGCTCTTTATCGATTTGGGGTGTGTTAATCCACCTCACCAACGGAAACATGAGAATGAGGACTGGGTAGTAAGTTTTTCATGAAACAAAATGTATTCCGTTTAGATGACCACCCCACTTTAAGTAATTTTTAAGTTTCTTAAAATAACAGACAAATATGTGGGTCTTTCAAAATGACAAATAATGGTAGTGATGGTGGTAAATAGGAGGACCAGAGGGGTGGCAATGGTGATGAGGGAATATGTACTTATTTAGAAAATTAAATATCAGCGGCCCAGGAAAACCAAAATTCTAGGGACTACAATGTTAATCTGCATTTCCAGTACAATGAAATCAAAGTTAATTCTCCAAAGCATTGACATATGAGTGTGTAGTTGGGGTAACTTAAAATCAAACAATTTCTATTTAGTACTCTTGGTACTTGAAGAAAAGAAAATGTCACTTTTCTTTCATTCTCTCTACTATAACGTGGCATAGCTCAACCTGTGTAAAACATTAGATATAAATCATTCTAAAAAATTATTTCTCAACAATATGTCATCAAACATGCCTGGTAAATATTTCTGATTATCAAGTTCTATCAACTTTTTTTCTTTGATCTTTCCTCCAAATTAGTAATATTAATGAAACAAGTAAACTACTTAAATACATTTTCTTTCAGTAACAGTAGCCATTATTTCCTTCTGTATTCATTATTCCTTACATTTCACTGAACACTTGAAACTCAGCTAGACTTTTATTTAACGAACTAGTTTAAACAGCAGATCTTGAATGTAAAATCATTTCTCACACCAATTTTTAAGACATCACAAGGAATGTTTTAGAAATTTAAGTAAAGTATCTTTTATCCTCTCAAAAGATTCCTCATGTCCTATACAAAAATCCCAGGGAAGCAATGCTATTAAGGAATATATACAGCGTGGGGCAATAGTAGGTTTACAGTTGTGAGTATGTGAAACACAGGACTTATTCTTGTATTATCATTTATCTTCTTTATTATTATTATTATTTTTAAAAAGACGTTTTAACATTTCTTAAATTTTTATTTTTTAACATTTTTAAAAAGATTTTTTATTTATTTTTAGAAGGGAAGGGAAGGGGAGAGGGAGAGAAATGTCAATGTATGGTTGCTTCCCCTGCTGGGAACTGGCCTGCAACCCAGGCATGTGCCCTGACTGGGAATCAAACCGTGGTCCTTTGGTTCACAGGCCCGTGCTCAATCCACTGAGCTACACCAGCCAGGGCCTATTTATTATTTTTTAATTTGATTTTTTTAGAGAGAGAGAAAGCACTGATTTTTTCATTCCACTTATTCATTCAATGGCCGATTCTTGCATGTGCCCTGACTGGATATTGAACCTGCAACCTTAGTGTATCTGGACAACACTCTAACCAACTGAACTCCCCAACCAGGTCTTTATGTATTAATTATTGTATTATTTTCCCATATGAACTGTAAACCTACTTTTGCCCATTCCTGTATAAGCTGGTATTGACAACCAGCAGCAGAGCATACCATTAATATTCTCATAACACTAGTTTAGTGATATTGTTTTATCACGGAGTTACACGTATTACAAAGCTAGCATAATTCTAAGACAGCTAAAAAACCCCTCAAACAACCTATGTGGTATATTCTTTATAGGAAAGGACATTCCTGGGTGAAAGAAAATACCACTTTGTCATTGTGATGCACTGTAAAAAAGCTTTGAAGCCGGTGGTTTGGATCCTGGCTCTGCCACTTGTCAGGTAGCTAGGTCAACTTCATCTTCTCTGTAAAATGAGGATGATGCTCTTTCCTCAAAGGATTATTGTGAAAATTTAATAATGATGTATGTAAAGGACCTAGCAGATAATAATAACTGATTAAAATGTAACAAATTTAGTTACACACACACAAAACATCATAACATTTATTTTCTGAGTGGATCTCCTGAGTTTCTTTTCAAAGCAATTTAAAAATCTTCAGGAGGGGATTCCAAGATGGCTGCAGAGTAGGTAGAAGCTCTTCCACTTGCTACTGGCCTCAAACCAGATTTGGAGCTAAATTACAGAGCAATCGCCCTCAACAACCAACCAAGTGAAGGCTAGCTGATATGAAATATTACAACCAAGGAGTAGAGAAGAAACTACAGAGACTGGTAAGAAGGGTTGAGACACAGAAAGGAATAGCCCCCACACGCAGGTATTGTGGCAGCTGAGAAGCTAGAGAGGTATCATGGCTGTGGAACTCCTTTCCCCTAGGACTTTGGGTTCTCAACCACATGCAGGGGTCCCCAACCCAGAGCAACAGAGATGGGAAGAGTAATCCATGTAGCATCTCGCTGGTGGTAGGCATCTGCCAGATTCACTCTCTGGGAGACTCAGAGAGCACCCTCCCAGGGTAGAGCAGTCCAACTGTTACCGCAACAACCTGGGGAGTCCAACTGCTGGAGAGGCCATGCTGCCCTACTCAGGTCCTGTGGAGGAGTCTGCGGGATACATCCAGCAGTGACTTTAAGGGGACCTTTATTTTCGGGGGAGGCTTTTGGTGGAGACCCAAGCAGTGACTAAACTATGTGGCTTGGGAAAGAGGACCAATCTCCCCTACCTCTCACACAGCTGCACCCTCCCCCCACCTGTTGAGCCACTTGGCCTGTGCCCAGCTGGAGGCACAGAAGAGGCATGCTAAGCTGGGACTCTCAGCCCCGACCTGCTGCATTTAGAGCCCTTGCAGGGCCCAGAGTAGGGACTTTTAGCCCTGCCCTGCTGAGACCCACAGCTTGGAGAGGTAGGAGTGCAGCACAGGGCTGGACTCGTTCCAGTTTGGTTCAGCAGCATGCCAGAAGGCCACACAGAGCTGGGATTTTCATACTGTGTCCACTGGGGATGCTTCTGTCCAGGAGCCAGTGCTGGGCTGCATGGCTACACTGTGGGAAGGCAAATCCAATCTCCCCTGCAAGTTCAGCCTGCGCTACCCCAGGAAAAGGAAGAAGTGCCCACCCTACTACTACAGGATTGCAGGCACCACCCCCCATGGAACTGCACCCAGAGCAGGTATCTGGGACTTGGCAGGGCTGATCAAGTTTTCCATTGCAGGGGAGCAGCTCAGAGTGGGAACTTTTCAAAGTGTGAGACCCTCAGATGCTACTGTCTGGGACCAGAATGGAGAGCTTTGTCTCATCCTGCAGGCTGGGCTGGCATCAGCCCCAGTAGGAGGCTCTTTTCATCTAACCCCTTGAGTCAAGGGCTGCTGAGCTTGTACCTGCAAAATGGACCACTGGCTGTACCCAACCTGAATCTGCAGTGAGCCTGCCTGGGGGAACTAGAGTCAGGGACTCTGGCAGAGACTGAGGGGTTTGGCTTTGAAGCAAGGGGCTTGTTTCCCCTCGATGAATGCCCGATTGTGTGACCCCTAAGTAGGGGACAACCCACAGCCGTATCTCAACTAGCTTGGGCTCTTCCTACGGTCTCTCTTTGGAAGGTTCTGGATGAAGACATGGCAAACTTAGGGAGCCTTGGTCCTTTTGCAGAGCTGCCCGCAGCTCTAAATGGGAAGAAGCTGACTCTTTTACACAGATTGGTCCCTGAGTGCACACACAAGTCCAATAGTGAACAGCATGGTAGCTACAGACAGGCAGCCCAAGGCCAGTTACACATGTCTGACAGAATCCTGTACTTGAATCCCACTCAAGTGGACTCAGAACCAACACAACTGGAGGTGGGCTTAAGACATAACAGAGCTCAGCACAACTAGCTACACAACCAACCACCCAAAGGGGTGTTCCAGCAGGCACCAGACTCTGCAGGGAAGAACCTTGCCTCAGGGGGCACCCCCTGCACAGCATCTCATACACGGTCACTGAGGTTTAACCTCACAGTCACTCAGCCTAAAGGGTTAACTCCGCCCACGAAAACAACAACAGCATTCAAGATGCAATTACAACAGGGGTGCACATAACCCACAAGAAACATTCCTGGAGCACAGAACACAGGTGATCTGGAAGCTTGTACCGCTGAGCCCAATGAGACATCTTCACCACAAAAAACCATAACAAGTTTCAGAGACATAGCAGACCTACCTAACACACAAAGACAAAACAGGGAGACAAGAAAAATGCCCCAAACAAAAAAGCAAGAGAAATTCCCAGAAAAAGAAATTGAAGGAAATGGATGAAATGGAAATAGCCAAAAATACCCGATACAGAGTTTAAAATAATGATTATAAGGAAGCTCAAGGATCTCAGAGGAAGAATGAATGATCTCAGTGAAAACTTAAATAAAGAGATAGTAAGCATTAAAAAGAACATACAAATCACAGAAAAGAAGCGGTCAGAAATAAAGAATATCTGAAATTAATAATTCACTAGAAGGACTCAAGAGCAGATCAGATGAAGCAGAGGATCAAATCAGCAAATCAGAGGACAAGATAACTGTATCCACCCAAGGAGAACATGAGAAAGAAAAAAGAAACCAGGAAAGTCTAAGGGACCTCTGGAACAGTATCAAGCCTAACAACATCTGCATCATAATGGTCCCAGAAGGAGAAGAGAGTAAGCAAGGGATAGAGAACCTGCTTGAAGAATGGCAGGAAAAAACTGGTGAAGGAAAAAGTCACACAAGTTCAGGGAGCACAGTGAATTCCAATCAAGATGAACCCAGAGACTCACACCAAAACACATCATAATTAAAATGGCAAAGGTTATGCCCTGGCTCAGTGGACTGAACAATGGCCTGCGAACCAATGGGTTGCAGGTTTGATTCCCAGTCAGGGCACATGCCTGGGTTTCGAGCCAAGTTGGGCCCCCAATAGCAGGCATGCGAGAGGCAACCACACACTGATGTTTCTTTCCCTCTTTCTCCTTCCCCTCTCCCTAAAAATAAATAAATAAAATATTTAAAAAATAAAATGGCAAAGGTTAAAGAAAAAGAGAGAATCTTAAAAGTAGCCAGAAAGAGACAGTTACTTACCTACAAAGAAGTTCCCATAAGGTTATCAACTAATTTCTCAACAGAAACACTTCAGGCAAGAAGGGACTGACACAAGGTATTCAAAGTGACGAAGCCCTGGCTGGTGTAGCTCAGTGGATTGAGCGCGGACCTGCAAACCACACAAAGTGACGAAGGACAAGGACATGCAACCAAGACTATTCTGCCCAGCAAAACTATCATTAAAAAATTGAAGGTGAAATAAAAAGCTACCCAGACCAAAAAAAAGACTAAAGGAGTTCATTACTACCAAAGTAGCATTGCAAGAAATGTTACAGGGACTGCTTTAAGAAGAAGAAATAGAGAAAGGAATACCGGTATAAAAAATGGCAATAAAAAGTAGCTATCAATAACTTTAAAAGTAAATGGATGAAAAGCTCCAATCAAAAGACATAGGGAAGTGAATGGATAAGAAAACATGACCCATGTATACATGCTGTCTACAAGAGATGCACCTCAGAACAAAAGATTCACATAGGCTAAAAGTAAAGGGATGGGAGAAAATATCCTGTGCAAATGAAAATGAAAAAAAAGCTGGGGTAGCAGTATCGTATACCTGACAAAACAGACTTCCAAAACAGCCATAACAAGAGATAATATCACTATATAATCCCGAAAAGGATATAATCCTTGTAAACTGATACGCACCCAATACAAGAGCACCTAATTATATAAAGAAGAATCTTGGTAGACTTGACAGCAATGCAGTCACAGTAGGGGAGTTTAACACATCACTGCCGCCAATGGATAGACCTTGCAGACAAAAAGCCAACAAAGACAAACACCAACCTTAAATGTCACATTAGATCAGATGGATTTAATTGGTATTTATAGAACATTTCATTCCAAAGCAACAAAGTATACATCCTTCTCAACTGCATATGGAACATTCTAAAAGATAAACCAGATGTTATGACACAAATTAAGTCTTAACAAATTCAAGAAGACTGAAATCATATCAAGCATCTTCTCAGATCACAACGGCATAAAACTAGGTATCACCTACAGTAAAAAAACTCAAAAACATTCAAACACATGGAGGCTAATTAGCATGTTTTTAAGCAATAAATGGGTTATCAATGAGATCAAGGAAGAAATATGAAACTATCTGGAAACAAATGAAAATAAACACACAACACCCCAAACCTATGGGACACAGTGAAATCAGTCCTGAGAGGAAGTTCATTAGCATTACAGGCCTACTTCATGAAGCAAGGAAAATCCCAAGTAAACAATCTAACCCTGAACCTAAAATAACTAGAAAAACAACAACAAAGCCCTGAATAAGTAGAAGGAAGGAAGTAATAAAGATAAAGCAGAAATAAACGACATAGAAACTAAAAAAAAAAAAAAGAAACAACCCAACAACTAAAGATAAATGAATCCAAAAGCTCATTCTCTGAAAACATAAACAAGATTTACGTACCTTTAACCAGACTCATCAAGAAAAACAGGAGGACCCAAATAAATAAAATCAGAAATGAAAGAGGAGTAACAACTAATATCACAGAAATATAAAGGATTGTAAAAAAATAGTATGAACTATATGCCACCAAACTGGACAACCTGGGCAAAATGAATCAATTCCTAGAAACATACAATCATCCAAAACTGAATTAGAAAGCAGAAAACTTGAATAGACCAATAACAGCTAATAAAATTTAAGCAATAATTTAAAAAACAAACAAAAGTCCTGGACCAGATGGCTTCACAGCAAATTTTACCACACATTCATAGAAGAACTAACACCTATCATTTTCAAACTATTCCAAAAAATTCAAGAGGATGGAAGACTTCTAAGCTCTTTTTACAAAGCCAGCATTATCCTAATTTCAAAACTATATGAAGACACTATAAAGAAAGAAAATTATAGGCCAATATCCCTGATAAATATAGATACTAAAATCCTCAACAAAATATTACCAAACCAAATCCAGCAATACATTAAAAAGGTCTCACATATCATGATCAAGTGGGATTTATCCCAGGGATATAAAGTTGGTACAATATTCACAAATGAATAAATACGACACATCACATAAACAAAGTAAAAGATAAAAATCACATGATCAGGTCGACAAATGCAGAAAAAGCATTCAATAAATACAGCACCCATTTATGACAAAAACTCTCAGCAAAGGGGGAATAGAGCGATCATACCTCAACACAATAAAGGCCATATATGAAAAACCTACAGCCAATATCATACTCAAAGGGCAAAAACAAAATGTTTCCCTTAAGATCAGGAACAAGACAGGGATGTCCACTTTCACCACTCTTATTCAACAAAGTACTGAAGTCATAGCCACTGTGATCAGATAAGGAAAATAAATAAAAAGTATCCAAATTGGAAAGAAGGAAGTAAAATAGTCACTAATCACAGACTACATGGTATCATATGTAGAAAACCCTAAAGACTGCACCAAAAAATTACTAGATCTAATAAAAGAATGTGGCAAAGTATCAAGTTACAAAATTAATATTAAAAAATTGATGGCATTTTTATACACCAATAATGAACTATCAGAAAGAAAAACTAAGAAAACAATGCCACTTACTATTGCAACAATGACAGAAAAATAAGGTGCCTAGAATAAATTTAATCAAGGAGGTAAAAGGCCTCTCCTCAGAAAACTATAGGACACTGAAGAAAGAAACTGAGGAAGATACAAATAAGTGGAAGTATATACCATGTTCATGGATTGAAAGAATTAACATCATTAAGATGTCCACACTATCCAAAGCAATCTATAGATTTAATGCAATCTCTATTAAAATACCAATAGCATATTTCACAGATCTAGAACAAATATTTCAAAAATTTATATGGAACCAAAAAAAGACCCCCAAAAGCCTTAGCAATCTTGAGAAAGAACAACAACATTGGAAGTATCACAATTCCTTACATCAAACTATACAAGGCCGTTGTAATCAAAACAGACTGGTACTGGTGTAAGAACGGGCATATAGATCAGTGGAGCCAAACAGAGAACCTAGAAATAAACCCATGCCTTCATGGTCAATTAATATTTGACAAAAGAGACAAGAGCATACAATGGAATAAAGACAGTCTCTTCAGTTAGTGGTGTTAGGAAAACCGGACAGGTACACGCAAAAAACCAAAACTAGTCCACCAACTTACACCACACACAAGAACAAACTCAAAATGAATGAAAGACTTAAATGTAAGCTGCAAAATAGTAAAAATTCCAGAAGAAAACGTAGGCAGTAAAATTTCAGACACCTTACAAAGCAATATTTTTGCAGATATCTCTCCTAGGTCAAAAAAACAAAGGAAAAAATAAACAATGGGGCAACATCAAATTAAAAAGCTTTTGTACAGCTAAAGAAACCATCAATAAAAGGAAAAGGGAATCCACTGCATGGAATGATAACCTGATTTGGCATTAATTTCCAAAATACATAAAGCACATACAACTCAACACTAGGAAGAGAAAAAATCCAATTTAAAAATGGGCAAAAAACCTGAATAAACACTTCTGCAAAGAGGACACACAGATGGCTGACAGACATATGAAAAAATGCTCAACATCCCTAATCATCAGAGAAATGAAAATTAAAACCACAATGACGTATCACCTCACATGTCAGAATGGCTAGCAGAAATAAGTAAACAACAAATGTTGGCAAGGATATGGAGGAAAGGAAATCCTAAAACTGTTGGTGGGAACGTAGATAGATCATTGCAGCCACTGTGAAAAACAGTATGGAGTTTCCTCAAAAAATTAAAAATGAAACTTTTTTGACCCAGGGATCCCACTTCCGGGAACATATCCTAAAAATCCCAAAACACCAATTTAAAAGAACATATGCACCCCTATGTTCATAGTAGCATTATTTACAACAGCCAAGATCTGGAAACAGCCCAAGTGCCCATCAGCAGATGAGTGGATAAAAAAGCTGTGATACATTTACACAATGGAATACTACACAGCAGTAAAAAAGGAGGAACTCTTTTCTGTTGCTATGGCATAGATGGATCTGGACATTATTATGCTAAGGGGAATAAAGGAGTCAGTGGAAAGACAAATACCATAAGATCTTGCTTATATGTAGAATCTGATGAACAAAATAGAAACAGAGGCAGGGATATATGGAACAGACTGATAGCTGTTAGAGGGGAGAGGGAAGGGGGGAACAAGATAAAATATGGGATTAGCCAAAGTACATGTGTATCTAACTCATAGACACAGACAATGGTGTGGTGATGGCCTGAGGGAAGGAAGTGTGAGGGCTGGATGGAGGTGGGTAAAGTGGGGAAAATAGGGATATCTGCAAAAGTGTAAACAATAAAGTTTAAAAAATAAAAAGTAAATAAACTCTCCAGGAGAATCATGCATATTTCTATTAACCATCTTTACACTACTAACAGTATTTGCCTGATAATGTAAGATACTTAATTATACTAGTCACATGAAAATAAATGGTGGACTAAGGTCTCAAAGGGAAAATAAAGTAGGTTTCTTTAAGGATGTCAAATGTAGAACTACTTAATATACATAAAGAAATACACATTATAATAGATGAGAAGACATTTTATTATTTTACTATACAGCATGGTAGTGAATATACTTGATCGCATTTCTTCAAATGGCAAATGAGACACAGGAAAACATTTTTCTTTGATTACTGAAAATCTCAATATCACCTGTCTTTTGGAGGATTCGATTTCTTATGACGTCTATGATACCTTGAAAAGAAGAAAATATTTAAGATTACTTATTTTAATAAAAGTTAACTGTTTCAGATATATGTACCAAATTTATTTTGCCATTTATTAACATTCAATAAAATCAATCAAATTATATACATAAGCTGTTAAATATATCTCAGTACTTAATAAGCCAAATTTGCCCAGAGTAAAAATTGTTTTCTAGTAATTAAACATTTTGGAAAATCTTCATTGAGATCTTGACGATAATTTCAATAAGGTAACTTGGATGACTGTTAAAAAGCAATAACTGTCCTTTTAATAAAGAAACAGAACATTGTGAATATGCTCTAGTAAAGCTTTATTTCAAAAATCTTTCAGATTTTGAAGAAAATTTCAATTGGTAACATGGATGATTGATCTTTAATTAAAAACCAGTAAATGTGTTTACAATAAACAAGTAGCACATTGTGAACATGTTCAATTAAAGTTTTATTTAAAACGGGATGTTTTCCTCTCAACTGAGCACTCAGCTGCAAAATCATGTTTTAATATACCCTAGAATGAGGTTAATAATAAGTTTATGGAAAAATGTACAATGTCACCAAAAAATGGAAGAAATGAAAATTAAAACAGTGATAAAACTTACATGTCTTTGCAATTAGAAATATTTATAAAGTCATAATGCCCAATCTAAGCACAGGTGTGGTGAAATAAGCAACATCAGACCTGACTGATTAAACCATTAATTGGCATAATACTTTTGATAAGCAGTACAGCAGAATATATCAAAAATATTTTTAAATAATTGTAACTTTTGATCTAGTAATTCCTCTTATGGAAATCTATCCTAAAGCAATACAGAAAATGGTTAAAATTTTAATTGGGGGAAGAGAAGATACAGGATGCAAATTTAAATATACAGCATAATTAAAACCATATAAAAATAAGCAAATTAACACAACTTAGGTATAGATACAAAGAAAAAAACAAATAACTGCTAGCAGTGATCATCTTTTGAGTAATTTCAACATGAAGAATTCTTGCCCTGGCCAGGTGGCTCAGTTGGTTGGAGCATCCTATACACCAAAAGGTTGAGGGTTCAATTCCCTGTCAGGGCACGTATCTAGCCTGCAAGTTCCACCCTGTTGGGGCACATACAGGAGGCAACCAATCAATGCTTCTTTCTCTCTGTCTCTCTTCCTTCCTCTCTCTCTGAAATCAATAAGTATATCCTTGGGTGAAGATTTTTTTTAAAGAAATTTTTTTTTGCTTGTCTGCATTACCTTATTTTCTTTATTGATGCAAGAAAATTTCTGCAAAGTACACGTGGTTTTTGATGATGAGCTGTCTTCAAACAATTGCTCTATGCCCAGATTTTGGCAAGTTGATCTGAGTTACATTTTTTTTAACTTTTTTGCTAATGTGGAAATACAATGTAAGGATTTCTATACCACAAATGATAAAAATGCATGTATCATATGCTCTTTAGTTGTTATGATTCAGATATCAAAAGCATTTTTCATTTATCTTAAGACTTCATACAGGCAACTTTCCTAGACATTATTTTTTTCTGATGTTGATTTTCTAAAATATAAAAATTAAGTTGAAAAAGTAGTGAGTAGATCTATATATACTAACATGGAACACTAATTTGTAGAATAATACATATAGCGTATCTGTGAACACTGATGGACCTAGAGGGTATTATGCTAAGTAAAATAAGTCAGACAGAGAAAGACAAATACCATATGATTTCACTTATATGTAGAATCTAGAAAACAAACAAACAAACAAATAATGGAAGCACACTCATAGACACAGAGCAAACTGATGAAGTGTTGGGGTGGAGGACTGTAAGGCTGGATGAAAAAGGTGAAAGGAATTAAGTACAAATTGGCAGTTACAAAATGGTCACAGGGATGTAAAGTATAACACAGGGAGTATAATCAGTAATACTGTAATAATTATGTGTGGTGCCAGGTGGGTACTAGACTTATCAGAGAGAATCACTTCATAAGTATTATAAATGTCTAACCACCATTTGTACACCAGAAACTAATATAATATTGAATGTCAACTGTAATGAAAAAGTAAAAATTAAAAAATACATATAGAAAATCACTTATATATAAACATTTCTACATGTACTCGTAGTGGCGTAGACAAAATTACAGTTTTCTTACGGGTTCCAATTATGTGCCAGATAATCAAGGTTTCACTAGTGCAACAGTATCCCTGGAAGGGTACTCTCAAATGCAGCAGGATTTTGGGGAGTCATGAACTTTCTGAAATTTATAAAATTTTGAATATGCGTTTTTTCTGGGAAATGGATTCACATATTTCCTCAATTTCTTAATGAGTCTGTTGCCCTAAAAATGCTAAAAGCTAACCTATAAAAATGTGATTCAGCTTTTGCATTGCTCAACCATTTTCACTATTCAAGAATGCCTGCAAAATGCTCGAGACCCTGACAGCCCAAAGCCTGACAAAGTCAAGTTCTAAAATATGCTGAACAAATGTCAAATAGCACTTACAGATGTCTTATCATGCATGGATTTTGTTGGGAAAGCGGGACAGACACATTAAAAAAATTAAACCTAGACCACCTTCTTAAACCATATATAAGAATAAACTCAAAATGGATTAAAGACTTAAATGTAAGACCTGAAACCATAAAATTCCTACAGCAAACACGGGCAGTAAACTCTCTGGAATTGCCCTTAGTAATATTTTTTCTAATGTAGCTCCTTGGGCAAGAAAAACAAAAGAAAAAATAAATAAACTGGGCTACATCAAACTAAAAAAATATGCACAGCAAAGAAGACCATCAACAAAACAAAAAGATAACCTATTGAACGGGAGGAGATGTTCACCAATGTTACATATGTTAAGGGGTTAATATTCAAAACCTATAAAGAACTCATACATCTTAACACCAAAAACAAAACAATCAAATTAAAAAATGCACAGAGGACCAGGACAGACATTTCACCAAAGAGGACACACAGATGGCCAATAGCCATATAAAAAGATGCTCAACATCACTAATCATCAGAGAGATGTAAGTCAGAACCACAATGAAAAATATCACCTCACATCTGTTGGAATGGCTATCATCAAAAAATCAACAAACAAGTGATGGCAAGGAGGTGAAGAAAACAAAACCCCCATGTACTGTTGGATTGCAAATTGGTGCAGCCACTATGAAAAACAGTATGGAGAATCATCAAATAATTAAAAATAGAACTACCAAAAAATTGACCTAGCAATTCTATTTCTAGGCATACCTGATGAAATCTGAAACACTAATTCAAAAATATATATGCACCTATATGTTCATTGAAATATATATGCACCTATGTTATTTACAATAGCCAAGATACAAAAGTAACCCAAGTTCTCATCAATAGATGACTGATTAAAAAGTGGTACTTATACAGTGCAATATTACTTGCCCATAAAAAAGAATGAAATGTTACAATTTGCAACAACATGGGTGGACCTAGAGGGTATTATGCTAAGTGAGATAAGTCAAACAGAGAGAGACAACTACCATATGATTTCACTTATATGTAGACTCTAAAGAAAAAAACAAACAAATTAAACAAAAACAGATTCGGTCCCAGGTAGCTCAGATGATTAGAGCATCACCCCAATAAGCCAAATTTGCAGATTCAAATCCAGTCAGGGCACATATAAGAATCAGCCAATAGGGTCCTGGCTGGCATAGCTCAGTGGATTGAGCACGGGCCTGCAAACCAGATGATCGCGGTTCGATTCCCAGTCAGGGCACATGCCTGGGTTGCAGGCCGGTTCCTTGCAGGCTAACTACCAGCAGGGGACGCACAAAAGGCAACCATACATTGATGTTTCTCTTCCTCTCTCCTTCCCCTCTAAAGATAAATAAACAAATAAAATCTTAAAAAAAAAAGAATTAAAAAAAAAAGAATCAGCCAATAAATGCATACATAAGTGGAACACATTGATGTTTCTTTATCTCTCCCCACATCCCTTCCTTCTTCTTTCTTTCTGAAAATAAGTTTAAAAATTAAAAAAGAAAGAAAAACAGGAACAGACTCACAGATACAGAGAACAAACTGATGGTTGTCAGATGGAAGAGAGGTTGGAAGACTGGGTGAAAAACATGAAGGGACTAAGAAGTACAAATTGGTGGTTACAAAGTAGTCACAGGGATATAAAGTACAGCATAGGGAATATGGTCAATAATATTGTGATAACTATGTGTGGTGCCAG
Organism: Sturnira hondurensis; assembly: GCF_014824575.4. Classification (NCBI taxonomy): domain Eukaryota; kingdom Metazoa; phylum Chordata; class Mammalia; order Chiroptera; family Phyllostomidae; genus Sturnira; species Sturnira hondurensis. The sequence goes on along the minus strand of NW_028088140.1, from coordinate 5,996,167 downwards.
GTGAGAACTAGACTTAGTGGGGGGATCACTTCATACATTATATAAAAGTCTAACCACTGCTGTACATCTAAAACTAATATAAACTATTGGGTTGGCCAAAAAGTTCATTTAGTTTTTTCTACACGATGGCTCTAGTAGCACTTAGTGATCTTTAACTTCCTTTGAAACAATTTTGTTAGATTGTACCATGACAGCTGTCATATCAGTGTGCATTTTTTTAAAAACTTATTAAAACTGGGGAATTTTGTGTATCCATTTTAATATTGAAGATGGAAGAAAATAAGCAAATTTTGGCATATTATGCTTTATTATGTCAGGAAAGGTAAAAATACAATTGAAACACACACAAAAAGATTTGTGCAGTGTATGGAGAAGGTGCTATGACTGACTGAATGTGTCAAAAATGGTTTGCAAAGTTTCTTGGTATTATTGACTTTGTGGCCAAATGATTCTTTGCTGTGGAGCTGTCTTATGCATTGGAAAATGTTTAGCAGCACCCCTGGCCTCCACCCACTAGCCAGGTGGGAGATAGCCAACATACTCAAAATATTCAAATCAATAAAGTTATTGGTGAAAATAAAAAATGTCCTTTATTTTATGGAGAAAAGCAAACAGAATTTTTAGTCAACTCAATAACACTGAATGACAGCTGTAATTTAAAAAAAATCTAGAGCAGAAGATACAACCAAAAATGTACCCACAAATATAACATTAACAAATATCTAATAAACTACAGTTACATATACTTGTGCTAACAGAGATACCAGCTAATTCAAAGTAACTAAATCAAATGCAATTTCATGAAGGAAGTGAGTGAGAGCAAATGGCAGAGGAAGAGTGAAAGTGCTAAAAATTAAAGGAACAAAGCACTTTAGATAGCTCGATACTGAAATGAAAAATCAGATCAGAAAGCACAACCCAACTATATGTTACTTATAAGAAACCCACTTTAAATATGAAGCTAGGGTGAGACTAAAAACCAGAAAAAGATGTATCATGCAATGCTAATCAACAGAACAGAAGGCTGGAGAGGCTATATTAAAACCAGATAAATTAGATTTCAGACTAAGAAATATTAGCAGTGATAAAAAAGAACACTTCAGCCCTGACCAATGTGGCTCAGTTGGTTGGAGCATTGTCCAGTAAACCAAAGGGTTGTGGGTTGGATTCCCAGTCAGGGCACATGCCTAAGCTGCTGGTATGGTCCCTGGTTGGGGCATTCAAGAGGCAACCAATCAATGTTTCTCTCTCACATCGATCTTTCTTTCCCTCTCTCTCTCCCTCCCTTCTCCTCTCTCCAAAATCAATAAGCATGGCCCTAGGTGTAGATGAACAACAACAACAAAAGACTCTTCATAAAGATACAGGTGTCAATTCAACAAGATAATACAAAAAATAAAAATGTATATATAACCAATAACAGAGCTTCAAAATATATTGAAGACAAAGCAGATAGAATTGAGAAGAGAAATAGAAAACTCCACAATTACAGTGGTAAATTTCAACATTCCTCTTGCAATAATTTTTTTTAAGATTTTATTTATTTATCTTTAGAGGGGAAGGGAAGAAGAAAGGGAGAGAAACATCAATGTATGGTCACCTCCCATGCATCCCCCGCTGGGAACTGGCCTGCAACCCAGGCATGTGCCCTGACTGGGAATCAAACTGCAATCCTTTGGCTCACAGGCCCGCACCCAATCCACCGAGCTATGCCAGCCAGAGCTGTAATAATTGATTAAATAAATAGAAAATTAGTAAGGATACAGGCAATTTGAACGATATCAGCCAACTAGACCTAAATAAGATTTTTTGAACACCAGTCATAGCAATGACAGAACATACACTTTCTTTTCAAAGGCACAGGAAACATTCACCAAGACAGACCATAATTTGGGCCATAAAATAAAATCCTAATCAATGTAAAAGGCTGAAATCATACAAAGTATGTTTTGTGATCATAGGTTATAATAGAATTAAACTAGAAATCAGTAACAGAAAGATTTCTGGAAAATTTTGAAATATTTGGACATTATCACATTGCTTAAGAGTCAAAGAAGAAATCACAGAGAAATTAGAAATAATTTTGAACTAAATAAAATTAAAAGAAATCAAATTTTGTGGGATGCAACTAAAGCAGTGATGAAAGGGAAACTTACAGCGTTAAATGCTTAAGTTAAAAAGGCAGGTTTCTAAACAATGAGTCTTAAAAAACTAGGGAAAAAAACAAATTAAACCTAAAGTAAACAATGTAGGACTTGAACTAAAATATTTGAAAAATGACAAGAAATAAAAATAAACATGAGAGATTCTATAAATCCTGGAAAGAAACCTTAGAATACACTAATGATTTAGACTTGGGGCTATGAAATAGCTTGCTAATATTTTTTCACATACCTTAACTTACAATTACTTTAATAGGGGAAAAGCCAGATGGCATGCACAAGCAAAATGGGTTGGTGCTAAATAAGAAAGAAAAATCAAGAAAGGGGATATATAATAGAAGCAGGAATTGAAGACACCATGGTAGCAAAAAAAATATCAGATTTTTTCCTTGGGAAATGGATACAGAAATACCACTTTTATTACAGAAAGATTAATAAAGGGTTTTTTTTAAGACAAAAAGAGGAGCTGTGTTTCATTATAGAGTTCAAAACTTTGTGCAGATGTCTAGTTTGAAACATTCTAAGGGCAATGATATTGGAAATAAGACTCAGGAAATAAAAAATGTATTACCAAAGCAGGTTGCATGTATCATATAACAAATGTAATCAAAACTGTCGGAATGAATTTTAGTAAGGCATGGAATGTTAGGCACAGACCTGAGGGATCTCTATGAAGACTAAGGATAAGGAAGGAAATAAATACCTTCTAAAGAGAAAAAAAAGTAAACTGAGCTTCAAATCTATATATCCACTTGCTTTCAGAATTGCTCCCCAGATGTTCCTCAGACCCTTCAGACTCAACATAACCAACAACGGGTCCATCTTCCTCACTCCCAAACCTGTTTCTCCACTTGTACGAATGGCAGCACCACACCTGTCAGAAATGTGGGAGGAAGGTATCCTCTCTCCCCCATCTCCCCCTACCCACACCCCGTTGAGTCACCTACTGCTGTTCATTCAAGTTCTTAAAGATAGTCCTCTCTCTTATTTCCCTCCATCTGATTTCCACCGCTGGTCCTTCCACTTAGATTTTCAATATTTTTTTATCTGGACTATTATAGTAGTTCCCTAACAGGCCTCTCTGACTCCAACCTTTCCAAATGTTACCTTATCCCAAATACAGAGCCTACTTAATCATCTTCTAATGTATAAAAGCCGGGCATGTCAGTTTGCTTCTTAAAATCTGGCAATAAAAATAAGACATAAACTCCTCAGCATGACATAAAATCCTTCATAAGCCACTTCCTAAATTCCTTCCTCATATTCTGGGTCCTATCCAAGCTGAACTATGCAAATTTCTTGGTATATTCTAACATATAGAGAACATGCTGTTCTCTCTACCTGTGGAGCCTCTTCCCCACTTCCCACTGGTTACTAACCATCCTTCAAGGCTTAATCATTTGGCTTTTACCCTGCTTCCTCCTTGCCTACAAAAAACTTCAAAATAAGGATCATAATTCTGATTATCCAGCACTTAGTAAAGCAGCTCAATGAATGTACCCATATTTTGCCATGTATAATGAGCACATCTTTGCCCAAATTTTTGAGGGAAAATAAAGATGTGCATTATATGTGGGTATAATGATTACATGCCATGGCCCCATGTATAATGTGCACAAACACATGGCTGTGCATTATACACCGAGCACATTATGCACGGCAAAACACAGTATATTCATTAGTCCCACAGCATTCCTAGCGGTAAATGTGCCAGGCCATGGCCCTTATGGGGACACAGTGAATAAGAACAAAAGGTGCTCAAACAAACATAAACAATGAAGAAAAGCCATCCCACAGTCTTGATAGATGAGAGAGAGAGAAAGTGAAAGTGAAAGAGAAGAAAACATTAGAGCCAGAGTCAGACAGATGTTGAAATCAATGTCATAAAATGTGAGTATTTACAGAGGGGTGAGTGTAAACTACTAAAGGGACTGAGAATAATATACCCTGTCCAATTACTTGCTGTATACCCTACTGTTTTTTCCTTCTGCAGTAACTCAAAATCTCTTAAAGAAACAGATAATGGGATGAAATCAAATTTATCAGGAAGATAAAAACCAGTATGTTAAATGACTATATCACAGAATGGAAAATTTTTTAAAGAATTCTTGCAAAATTCATTGAAAGCTTTGTTTAAATTCCCTCATTAAAATAGAGAAAAAGTACTATTTCGTTTCGGTTACAGTGTATGTAGATTTAAATATATACTGTAATATATTAAGTGATCTGGTGGGAATGTAAATTGGTGCAACCACTATAGAAATCAGTATGGCAGTCCACCAAAAAATAAAACTAGAACTACCAAATGATTGAGCAATTCTAATTCTAGGTATTTAGCCAAAGAAAACAAAAACACTAATTCAAAAAGATATATGTACCCCATTATTCACTGTAGCATCTGTAGCATTATCTTTATTTATAATAGCCAAAACTTAGAGATAGGCTAAGTGTCCATTGATGGATGAATGGATTAAGAAAATGTGATATGTATGTATGTTAAAGCATGATGCTGTATTCCTGAAACTAATATGATGTTATAGATCAATGATACTGCAATAAAATATATGTATTTGGAGTAGGTGATCATATTGGGTATTAATTTCTCCTTGCAGAAGTTCATTAGATTTCCGCCAAGATGGAGGCATAGGTGGAAACACTGTGCCTTCTCCCACAACCAAGTGTGAACACAACAAAGGTTTAGTAAACAAAGACGCAGCCAAAGAACAGAAAATTGAACTATACAGAAGTCCAACAACAACGAGCCCTTCAACCAGAGGGTAAGAGGGGCGGAGCCAGTAGCGGAGCAGGGTTGGGCAGGAAAGATCCCCCGACCCAGGCACACAGGCAGCCAGGGTAGCAGCACAGACCCAGTGAGGGTGCGGGGTAGGCTGACCGAAGTCACACATTTGAGCGCAGATAAACCAGCAGAGGAGTGAGCAGTGAGATGGACCGCAAAGGCCCCACCAGCGAACCCAGTGAGGATGCAAGGCTGCAGGTTGACGGCGGTCGCACATTCCCGTACAGTGGGACAGACTACTTGGGCCCGGCGGCGGGAGGTGGCACAGGGGACCGCCATTGCTTTCCTTTGACCCCACCCCCACATACAGCAGCACAACCCAGCAACTGAGTTGCCCTGCCATGGTGAACACCTAGAGCTCTGCTCCTCATACTTAACAGGCATGAACATTCCAAAATATGGCTCAAGAAGAACTCAAAGGCCCAGAGCCGATAACTCTAAGCGAAAAAGAAATAGCAAACCTCTCAGATGCACAGTTCAAAACACTGGTGATCAGGATGCTCAAAGAACTGGTTGATTACAGTCACAAATTAGAGGAACATATGAAGGCTAAACTAATTGAAATGAAGGGAAATGCACAGGAAACCAATAGTGATGGAAAGGAAACTGGGAAGGAAGAAAAAATGACCAAACAGAAAAGAATGAAGAAACAAGAATTCAAAAAATGAGGAGAGGCTTAGGAACCTCCAGGACATCTTTAAACGTTCCAACATCCAAATTATAGGGGTACCAGAAGGGGAAAAGGAACAGCAACAAGCAGAAAACTTATTTGAACAAATAATAAAGAAGAACTTCCCCAGTCTGGCAAAGGAAATAGACTTCCAGGAAATCCAGGAAGCTCAGAGAGTCCCAAAGAAGTTGGACCCAAGAAGGAACACACCAAGGCACATCATAATTACATTAGCCAAGATTAAAATGAAGGAGAGAATCCTAGAAGCAGCAAGAGATAAGGGGACAGTCACCTACAAAGGAGTTCCCATCAGACTGTCAGCTGATTTCTCAAAAGAGACCTTACAGGCAAGAAGGGGCTGGAAAGAAGTATTCCAAGTCATGAAATCCAAAGACCTACATCCAAGACTGCTCTATCCAGCAAAGCTTTCATTTAGAATGGAAGGGCAGATAAAGTGCTTCTCAGATAAGATCAAATTCAAGGAGTTCACCATCACCAAGCCCTTATTATATGAAATGTTAAAGGGACTTATCTAAGAAAAAGAAGATAAAAAATATGAACAGTGAAAGGACAGCAAACTCACAGTTATTAACCACCACACCTAGAACAAAAGCAAACTAAGCGGACAGCTAGATCAGGAACAGAACAGTAGAAGTGGAGATCACATAGAGCCTTAGCAACAGGGGAGTGGGAGGAGGAGAAGGAGGAGAAGGTACAGAGAATAAGTAGCACAGACAGTAGGTAGAAAATGGATAGGGGGAGGGCAAGAATAGTAGGGAAAATATAGAATCTAAAGAACTTGAGACACGTGGTCATAAACTAAAGGGGGGGAATGGTGGGAGAGGGGGTGTGCAGGGTAGAGGGGAATGAAGGAAGGGAATAGAACAACTATAATGGTATAATCAATAAAATTCATTAATGCAAGGTACATTACACGTTCTTTCAGTGTATCTAGTGCGAGTTGAAGAAAAGAAAACAAAACTTACTGTCCACGGGGATACCAACGGTGCTTAGTAGTAAAGAACATTTTGCTAAGTTGTTCTATCATAGGTCCTTGCTCCAAGTGTTCTTTTCCTTCTAATCTGGTTTTCAGTACTTGATCTAGTGTTTCTTCATAATTATGCACAGGATCTGGCCGAGGGATAGGCTGCAAAATAATTAGTAATGAACAGCACTGAAATGTACAAATGTACAAATGTACAAATGCCAGCATTTGATTGAATTTATGATGAAAGAATTACCATTCTCAAGAATTCATTATAGTATCTCAAAGTGGATAGGTAAGTTATCTGAACAGAGTTTGACTTAGTTACAGTATTCATTAAAGAATAAGAAATAGCCCTGGCTGGTGTGGCTCAGTGGACTGAGTGCCAGCCTGAAAACCAAGGGGTCACTGGTTCGATTCCCAATCAGGGCACACGCCTGGGTTGCAGGCCAGGTCCCCAATAGAAGGCATGCAAGAGGCAACCACACGTTCAAAGTTCTCTCCTTCTCTTCCTCCCTCCCTTCCCCTCTCTCTAAAAATAAATAAATAATACATTTTTAAAAAGAATGAGAAATATTTTTCTTTTTACATTAAGTTTCGGATTTCTTTTTCAATAATAAATGTCTTATTTAAAGTTCTGCTTCCCCCTCAATAATCGAGATATTTCTTTAGTTCCTATTTCTCAAAACTATAAATTATGCTCATTATTATTATTAATTTTTAAAGATTTTATTTATTTATCTTTAGAGGGGAAGGAGAGAGGGAGAGAAACATCAATGTATGGTTGCCTTTCGTGCATCCCCTGCTGGGAGTTGGCCTGCAGGGAACCGGCCTGCAACCCAGGCATGTGCCCTGACTGGGAATCGAACTGCAATCCTCTGGTTTGCAGGCCCGTGCTCAATCCACTGAGCTACACTAGCCAGGGCCTATTATTTTTTAAATTAAAAGTCTAGTCTCCCCTGGCTGGTGTGGCTCAGTGGATTGAGTGCGGGCTGTGAACCCAAGGGTCACTGGTTCAATCCCCAGTCAGGGCACATGCCTGGGTTGTGGGCCAGGTCCCCAGTGGGGGCTATGTGAGAGGCAACCATACAATCATGTTTCTCTCCTTCTCTTTCTCCCTCCCTCCCCCTTTGTCTAAAAATAAATAAAATCTTTGAAAAATAACAAATAAATAAATAAATAAAGTCTCTACTTTGAATAAAATTAAAGTGAGATACAATGATAAATCTTTCACTGAAGAGGACATTTTTGGAGATGACTTGGGGTGGTGGCAAACACACAATACAATACATATGATGTACAATATTACAGAATTGTTTACCTGAAATCTATATAAGTTTATTAACCAATGTCACCCATATAAGTTCAATGAAAAACACAAAAGAAATGTCAGTAAAAAGAATGGGAAAGGAGTGTGCTAAAGATTGATTTAGTAAAGATTCAATTTCTTAGCTGGGGATAGGCAGTCTGGGCAAGATGAGTATATAATTGATTTCCTTACATTGAATAAAAAGAAAATTGTGTAATAAAAAAAGAAAAGGATATTTCTCATATATAATGGAAGCAGAAAAATTTTAGTGTGTTTATTTTAGATGACTGAAATGGCAAAAAATGATGCTTTATGGTGATTTTTATTGAGGTTATATACATGAAATGATAAGACCTCTTTAAAATGTAATATATAAGTACATGAAAGTGGCACAAGTATATCGGAAATGCAAAGTAACAAAAATATCAGTGAGAAGTATAATGGGAGCCAAGTCAGACACCTGTCAGAGGGCAGAAGATATTTTACGAGGGATAACAAATCCTCTGAGTAAAGGAAGAACACAGGACAAACAAGTAATCTTAATAAATGGGACTTCTGACCAAAATGGAAGTGTAGGTAGATACACTTTGCCTCCTCCCATAACCAAAAGAAGGCCAATGGCAAATTGAAAAAGAAAAAATAACCAGAACTGCCAGAAAATTGAGCCATATGGAAGCCGGACAACCAAGAGATTAAAGAAGACACATTCATACAGACTGGTAGGAGGGGTGTAGAGGACACATGGCAAGGCAACGGCTGTAAGACTGGGCGGGGAGGCTGCGGCTGGTGGTTCTGCATTTGTGTGCAGATAAATGGGGAGGAAAAACTGGGGAGCAAGACAAACTGTGCAACCCAGGGTTCCAGCATGCGAAATAAAGCCTCAAAACCTCTGGCTGCAAAAACCTGTGGGGGGTTATGGAGGCAGTAGAAACTCCCAGCTTCACAGGAGAGATTGTTGGAGAGACCCACAAGATCCTAGAATGTACATAAACCAACCCACCCAGGAATCAGCATCAGAAGGGCCCAATTTCATTGTAGGTAGCAGGGGAAGTGACTGAAAGCTGGCCCAGAGCCAAGCAAGTGGCATTGTTTCCTCTCTTACCCCTCCTCCACATATAGCACCTCATCAAAGCCAAGTGGGTTGTCCTACACTGGCCAATACCTAAGGCTCCACACCTTACAACCTAAGGTGCACTAACACAAAGAAAGAAAGCCCAAATGAAAGAATAGATCACAGCTCCAAAAATAACAACTAAGAGGTAGCTAACCTATCAGATGCAGAGTTCAAAACACTGGTAATCAAGATGCTCACAGAAATGGTTGAGTACGGTTGCAAAATGGAGGAAAAGTAAAGGCTATGCAAAGTGAAATAAAGAAAAATATACAGAGAACCAACAGTGAAGGGGAGGAAACTGGGACTCAAATCAACAATTTGGACCAGAAGGAAGAAAGAAACATTCAACCAAAATAGAATGAAAAAACAAGAATTCAAAAAAATGAGAAGAGGCTTAGGAACCTCTGGAACAACTTTAAACGTACCAACATCTGAATCATAGGGATGCCAGAAGGAGAAGAGGAAGGGCAAGAAAGTGAAAACTTATTTCAACAAATAATGAAGGAGAACTTTCCCAATCTGGCAAAGGAAACAGACTCCCAGGAAGAGCAGGAAGCTCAAAGAGTCCCAAGGGAGTTGGACCCAAGGAAGCACACACCAAGGCACATCAGAATTACATTAGTCGAGATCAAAGATAAGGAGAGAATCTTAAAAGCAACAAGAGGAAAGGAGACAGTTACCTACAAAGGAGTGCCCATAAGACAGCTGATTTCTCAAAAGAAACCTTGCAGGCAAGATGGGGCTGGAAAGAAGTATTCAAAGACATGAAAGGCAAGGACCTACATCCAAGATTACTCTATCTAGCAAAGGTATCATTTGGAATGGAAGGGCAATAAAATGCTTCTCAGATAAGATTAAATTCAAGGAATTCATCATCACCAAGTCCTAATTATATGAAATGTTAAAAGGGACTTACCTAAGCAAAAGAAGATCAAAACTATGAACAACAGTAAAATGACAACATACTAGTAACTATCAACAACTGAACCTAAGAAAAACAAAACCAATAACAAAGTAAGCGAACAACTAGCACAAAAACAGAGTCCCAGAAATGGAGATCACGTGCAAGGTTATTAGTAGGCAGGGAAGGGGAGAGAATGGGAGGAAAAGGTATAGGGAATAAAAAGTGTAAGTGGTAGGTACAAAATAGGGTGAGGTTAAGAATAGTATAGAAAATGGAGAAGCCAAGGAGCTTATATGTACAACACATGGACACGAACTAAGGGGTTGGGGTGGGGGGGGCTATGCTGGTGCAGGGGATGCAGGGTGGAGGGGAACAAAAGGGAAAAAAATGGGACAACTATAATGGAATAATCAAAATATACTTAAAAAAAGAAAAAAAAGAAATGGATCTCAAGAAACCAGATTATGAAAGACCTTCAAAGTAACATTTAGAAGCAACAATTCGAAATAAATAGAAATAAGGAACTGCTTATGCAGTATGGGAGGGGTAAGGACGAAGTATAATGAAGTTAAGAACTTGAGCTTTGGCCTTTGAGTCTATCACTTATTAGCTCTGTCACCTTTGGCATGTTACTTAAGCTCTGAATTTCCCTTTCTATAAAATCAGAGAAGTAATATCTATCTAATAAGGGTTTGAAGAGGCTCAAGTGAAATAATAATATGTAGTATGCTTAGCTGTCTCTTATCCTCTCAGAACTCAGTAATGGTAGGTAGCTATTAATTTTTCTTTTATGTCCTCAAACAGAAATAAAGAGACATAAAATTTTTTTAAAATGCTCCATAGACACTTAAAATTATATTAAAATATTATCTCTTAAGCCCTGGCTGGTGTAGCTCAGTGGATTGAGCACAGGCCTGCGAACCAGAGGATCCAGGTTCGATTCCCAGTCAGGGCACATGCCTGGGTTGCAGGTCGGTTCCCTGCAGGCCAACTCCCAGCAGGGAATGCATGAAAGGCAACCATACATTGATGTTTCTCTTCCTCTCTCCTTCCCCTCTAAAGATAAATAAATAAATAAAATCTAAAAATAAATAAAAACAAAGTCATGTCTAAAACTATATTAAAAAAATATATTATCTCTTATTTGTATCAGACCCTTAGCGGTGCTAGGAAATATGGAATTGGAACCTGTATTTTCTGTTTTAGGTCACTAAATTTGTTGCTTAAGATCAAATGTTTTAAACATTATCAAAACGTTAAGTTATTTTTGAGTGTCAATGAATATTCATGGTCTATGGTTCTATTCCCAATCAGGCTCAGTTCTAATACGTCACAAATTCTCTCTACTTTTTGTGATTGAAAACAGGTTCCTCCCCTACCCTCCCCAGGCATACAGATAAAAGATAGTAAACTTCTAAATTCTTCGAAGCCTACACCAGGAGCCACTGGAAGACTCTGAACTGATTATTAGGTACTACTTGATCTCTTTGATCAACTTCAAAGAAAGAGTGCCTAAGTGTTTCATTTAAAAGGAAAAACTAAAATAAAGATGAATCTTAACTTTATAGAACATTCCTAACTATCATCCTGAATTCCTAGTTTTTCTTAAGAATTTAAAAAACTTGACATTCAAAATTGTTCACTAAATCAACCACCAAAAAGAACTGCCTACCACTTATACTTTTACTTTATTTTTCCAATCATTTTAATTGTTACTTTTTGCCTCTGGTAGAATATCTTTATTTTCCTAAACTAGATATCCTAAATTTGGAAAACATTTTGAGAATATTAGTACTTTTAATAAAACATACACCAAGCAGAAGCAGAAAAGAAGGCTCTTTTTACCTGGATCTACAGAAGATAATCTAACATGCTTTAGATTCAAATATACATGACCAGAAAGCCAAAGATGCCAATTGCCTTAGTATTATTAAAGCCAGCCTTAGTTGGTATTTCTACATATGGCCAGATTATTTGTACACTCTACGCTTTCTAGGCCCTAGAGAATCAAAGGGTCCATTAGAACTGTAGCCTTACCTCCTAGAGAAAGAAAAAATCAAGTCTGAATTTTAAGTTAGGTTTGAGGATATTATTTGATGCTATATACTATCATCATGAGATTTGTAAATCTGGGTTCAGAAAGAACATACTGTTCTTTAACAGTATTCTTTAACAGCTAATAATAACATGTTTTCATGAATGCTTCTTATTAAGCAGCCCAATCTACAATTTATTAGCTGAGAAACAAAAAAAGCCATGCCTCCCCATGGGAATGTTTCTTACTCCTAAAACAGAAAACAGTAGATGGTATAGTTTAATGATGTGCTTATCCTCACCTAAAGCATGGTGAAAAAGAAATAAATTTATTCATTTAAACAACAAATATTCATTGTGAACCTACTGTGATTCCAGGTGCTGAGGATATAACAAAAGAGACAAGGCCCTGTCCTCATGGAGCTTACATTTCAGTTGTGGGAGATGGACAGAAAAATAAGAAAATATCCAGTGTGTCAGAAATGAGAAATGCTATTGAAAAAAGTAGAACAATGGACAATAGAGAGCCCAGAGGTAGGGGTACTGCTACTTTAAACGCAGTAGTCAATGAAGGCCAGTTTGTTGTAGTAGTCAAGTCACTAGGTAATGAATAAGAAGATCTAAAGGAAAGGAAATAAACTCTGAGGATTTCTGCGGTAAAAGCATTACGGGCAGAAGCAGCAGAAAATACAAAGGCCCTGGACTTCCGCCAAGATGGAGGCGTAGGTGGAAACACTGTGCCTTCTCCCACGACCAATTTTGAATACAACAAAGGTTTGGAGAACAAAGATGCAGCCGAACAACAGAAAATTGAATTATATGGAAGTCTGACAACAACAAACCCTTCTACAGGACCGGTAAGAGGGGCGGAGCCAGCAACAGAGCAGGGTCAGGGAGAAAAGATCCCCCGACCCAGGAGCCCAGGCAGCCCTGCTTCAGGCTGACCCAGGGAGGGCTCAGGATGGTGGGCTGGCTGCAGTCACACATTCGCGAGACCAGCAGGGGAGTGAGCAGTGAAACGGACCACGCAGCCCCCAGCAACGAACCCAGCAGCAGGCTGAGTACATTTGAGTGCAGTGGGACGGATAGCGCGGCCCGGGGTGGCGACAGGAGACAGCAAACAGTGCCCACCATTGCTTTCCTTTGACCCCACCCCTACATACAGCATCACAACCCAGCAACTGAGTTGCCCTGCCATGGTGAACACCTAGGGCTCTGCTCCTCATACTTAACAGGCATGAACATTCCAAAATATGGCTCAAGAAGAACTCAAAGGCCCAGAGCCGATAACTCTAAGCGAAAAAGAAATAGCAAACCTCTCAGATGCACAGTGCAAAACACTGGTGATCAGGATGCTCATAGAACTGGTTGATTATAGTCACAAATTAGAGGAACATATGAAGGCTAAACTAATTGAAATGAAGGGAAATGCACAGGAAACCAATAGTGATGGAAAGGAAACTGGGAAGGAAGAAAAAATGACCAAACAGAAAAGAATGAAGAAACAAGAATTCAAAAAATGAGGAGAGGCTTAGGAACCTCCAGGACATCTTTAAACGTTCCAACATCCAAATTATAGGGGTACCAGAAGGGGAAAAGAAACAGCCACAAGGGGAAAACTTATTTGAACAAATAATAAAGAAGAACTTCCCCAGTCTGGCAAAGGAAATAGACTTCCAGGAAATCCAGGAAGCTCAGAGAGTCCCAAAGAAGTTGGACCCAAGGAGGAACACACCAAGACACATCATAATTACATCACCCAAGATGAAAATGAAGGAGAGAATCCTAGAAGCAGCAAGAGAAAAGGGGACAGTCACCTACAAAGAAGTTCCCATCAGACTGTCAGTGGATTTCTCAAAAGAGACCTTACAGGCAAGAAGGGGCTGGAAAGAAGTATTCCAAGTCATGAAATCCAAAGACCTACATCCAAGACTGCTCTATCCAGCAAAGCTTTCATTTAGAATGGAAGGGCAGATAAAGTGCTTCTCAGATAAGATCAAATTCAAGGAGTTCACCATCACCAAGCCCTTATTATATGAAATGTTAAAGGGACTTATCTAAGAAAAAGAAGATAAAAAATATGAACAGTGAAAGGACAGCAAACTCACAGTTATTAACAACCACACCTAAAACAAAAGCAAACCAAGAGGACAGCTAGATCAGGAGTGGAACCACAGAAATGAAGAACACATGTAGGGTTAGCAACAGTGGAGTGGGAGGAGGAGAAGGGGGGAGAAGGTACAGAGAATAAGTAGCACAGACAGTAGGTAGAAAATGGATAGGGGGGAGGGCAAGAATAGTAGGGGAAATATAGAATCTAAAGAACTTGAGACATGTGGTTATAAACTAAGGGGGGGAGAATGGTGGGGGAGGGGGTGTGCAGGGTGGAGGGGAATGAAGGGGCGGAATAGAACAACTGTAATGGTATAATCAATAAAATATATTTAAAAAATCACAAAGGCCCTGAGGCTGGAGCTGCCTAAATATACTTGAAGAACAGCAGGGAGGCCAGTGTGGCAGCAGAGGAGTAATGACATGTAAACTGATTAAGAGTGACCTTCCAGACTAGAGAGAGGAATACTCACTGACGTGGGAGAGGAGACAACTGTTACAACAAAGGGAGTACATCAAAAAATGAGAAAGCAGAAAGTTGGGCATATATGCAAGGGATTATAATGATGGATCATGGAATCTATGCTGGGTAAGGAGAGAAGGGAGAATGTGTGAAATACATGAAGAACTGTAAGAAAGTGGTTCAATCCACTGATAATGGTCTCAGTGAAGGATAAATAATTTTTGGAGCTGAAACACTAGGGGCAGTTGGTAGTAAGCTAGCAGAAATCTTGAAAGCAAGATTGGGAGACAGGTGAACCAGTTATTTGTGATTAGACTATCTCTAGGGTACAACCAAGGGAGTAGAGGCTGAGGTAGGGAGAAAAGAGCAAGTGAGAGGCCAGGTTATTAGACAGCTTATCTACCTAGGTACTGAAATATTAGGACAGAAACGGTGTTGGAGAGTGTGAAAGTACATCTAAAATCTTCAAGGAAGGATGAAAGGAGAGAAGAAAACTGCAGGTTGGTAGATAACAGCCACACAAAAAGGTAGTAGATGGTATAGTTTAGTGACATAAATGACAAAGCTAGAAATTGTTAGAGAGAAGGAAAAATGGTCTGGATATGACAATGAGATGCTACAGAGACACCTACCTCACTGCTTGGCCCAGTAAAAAAATATATATATATAGGAAAGAAAATAGCAACTACTTAAGAAGGCTAGGCAAGCACTGGCCCTAGAGTACAGCCAGGTTCTGTTAAGATAGAAGATGAAGGCAACATTCTGAAAATACTTAAGTTTATGAGAGATTTTGTTGATGACATTAAGTTCTAAAAGTACTGTGGAAAAGTTTTGAGATTTGGGAGGGATAGGAGAAGGGACAGATTCAGGGATGTAAAGAGCCATATACTAATGAGAATATGGATGCGGAGAAATAACCTTGCAGTCTTGGGCTTCTTAATATTACTACTAAAACAAGAAAAAGCACTTAACCAGAAATATACCACAAAATAAGAAGGGAAGAAGCCACAAAATAGTATAAGCTGGAAGGTTTACAGGCCAAAAGTTACTGACTTAGGCCTATTTTCTGCACAATGCCTAAAGAAATGAAACAAAAGAGGTACTGAATTATTACTACGATATGTGGCTAGAATACAAAACTGGAAGACAAAATGGTGAGGTTAAAAAAAGAATAAAAACTAGCAAAATAACAATCAATTCTGTCAACCAGTATTCTGGCCCTAATGGTAATCTTTAAAAATAGGTACCACTAGATGCATCATGTGATGACTTGAATTATTTAATTATTTTCTCCTCAAAAAGCAAATCAAACATTACCAAATATAGTAGAAGAAGGCTTAGAGAAAGAGAAGGCGGCCTTTCAAATATAAAATAATAGAAAAGACTTGGGCCAAGGACAAATTGTACTAAAAATAAAGCAAAACCTCTTCTATCTAGTACTTTGCTTTAAAGAAATATGAAAACAATTAAATTAAGCCACTTAAAACATATGCCCATGTTGGCTGATTAGAAAGAACTAACATGCCCTGGCTGGTGTGGCTCAGTGGATTGAGCATGGGCCTGCGAACCAGAGGATTGAGGTTCGATTCCCAGTCAGGGCACATGCCTGGGTTGCAGGCCAGTTCCCAGCAGGGGAAGCACAAGAGACAACCATACATTGATATTTCTCTCCCTCTCTCCTTCCCTTCCCCTCTAAAGACAAATAAATAAAATCTTAAAAAAAAAGAACAAATAAAAAGTTCAGCAAACAGTAAAGGGATTATTAGACCAAATACAATATAGAAGTTATAAACAGCACTCTAAAGTACAAGTTTTTCATAATTTACTATATTATAATATAGAGTACCATGGGACAGTGTATTTATATTAGATGTATTTGATCACTAGTCAAAAATCTACCAAATTTCAGACAAGAAAACTGATGCCATTATTGTGTTTTAATAATTCAGTTTCTGTGCTGAAAAAAGCCTTTAAAGACAGAAGATGAAATAGAAATAAGAGAAAAATCAAAACAGTACAATAAAAAAGCCAAAAGGTTTAAACCAAAGTTTTAAAAAATCAAATAAAAGGAAATCCATCCTTTTAGATACTATAAGGAAGTGTGACTATTTCTAATAGCAACTTAAAAATTATAAGAGATTTCCTCATACATACTTTCGTGTGTTCATATGGAATGTCCACAGAAGGATGGTAGCAAACTATTGTCCTGCCATCAGATGTCAAAGCAAGCTCTACTTTGCTAAAAAAAAAAATAATAATAATGTTTCAGAAATAGAGTTATACTGTATTCAAGGCAGAATGATCATTCTTAGAGCTAAAATTAATTAATCATGAATCCCTGAAGAATAGATGCCATGTCACTGGACTGGCAAACCTGATACCCATACCATACAGAACTCAGGCCATCCCACCAAATATGTCAGCTTAACAACTATGACAAACCCTGAATGCATTACCCACTATTATATGTAAATTATTCTTGAAATTATTGGTTTTTAGACTACCCAGATCTTTGGAAGAGACTTTCATGTTTATTTGTCACTATTGTTAGAACTTCTTTTTCTTATTTTCTTATCCTAAAACTGCCTTCAAAAGTTGTAAGAAGGACATTACTTGGCTGAATTATTAAAGCTGAAAATCAACAAAGTATTAATCTTCCAGGTAAAGGATCACCTGACTTTCTAATCATAAAGATTGTAGGTGAACACTTTGTCTAGATCAGCATTTTTCAAAGTGCCTTTGGCAAAAGAAGAGTACGACAGTAAAGGCTTCCCATAAAAAGGGTTCTATGGTCATATAAATTTGGAAACTACTGAATATTGTCTCTTGCTTCCATTAATATAGCCCTCAGAAGAACACATTTTGAGCAATATTCCTCTAAACACTTCCAGGAATGCTCTGACTGGATCTCATTCTTTCAAGTACCAACTAACCAAGCCTCTTTTTTTAAAGACTCTGGAAATTAATATTGTACTTAGATCCATATACAATCTAAGGAGCACAACTTTCAGCTTTTATAAAACATCTGTGTTCTCTACATGTCTATAAATTTAAGTTTCTAGGTTTTCAACACCAGCCAGATTTGAGCCAGACCAGCAATGATGCGATAGTGTTTTTTAGCTAAGACAGGATAAGGTGGTTTCACCATGATTTTACGATGAAATATCATAACATGACTACAATGAACATTTAATCTATCCAATAATTTTTGATGGAGTTTTACACAATGCCCCATGAGACTCATTCTTTTCAGGTTCAAAAAGTGTTACCTATTACAATTTCATCACTATGTTAACACTTACTAAATATACAGTTAAAACTTAAAACTAGATAGTGTCAAGAGGAAAGAAAATATATCTTTAATAAAATTTGAGATAAAACTGCAGCTTAAGAAAATATGTTGCAATTTCTGCACATCAGACTCTGCTATAGAGACAAAACACATTTTATTCCTATGCTATTCCTAGTTTTTAGCACAGTGACTAGAATTGAATAAGTACCAAATAATTGTGGTTGAATTAAAAGTTTGTGATTTAGGATTATTTAATGTGAAACAAAAGACAGGATAAATAACTGCATAAGTAACAGATATGAACCTTAAAAGAAAATTATAAAAATTAAGATTTTCAAGAAGCTAAGGAATCCTTCAGGAATAAGAGACCATTTCTAACACGTGTGTCTTATAACAAATTAAGTATCTGCTGAAAAATAATGATAATGATTTTTATTTAAAACATTTATAAGCCTTGATACTGGGTAAATAAGGTCACTGAAATCATTTTTCAAAACGAAATTAAAGAAAGAATAATTAAAAAGCAGAAAACACCCAGACAAGAAATAAAAGTAAATCATTTCAGATACAGCTGTTATTTTTTTCAACTTAATTTTAATACATACCAATTATAGTCATCTGGAAGAGGAGAATATGTGGACTTATGACGAACACAAAATAAAGCTCCATCTGCAAACCCCCCCCCGAAAACAAAGTGAATTTAGTTAATTTGAGCATATGTTCTCACATTAATGTAAAGCTAGTTTCACTCATTCAACCAATATTTACTGTTTACTATGAAACAGGGATATACTAATGGCCAGGGATTCAACAAGATCCAGTCCGAGCCCTTGGAAAGGGTACAAGTGTGACGAGAGACAGACAAGTGAACAAACAATCCCAATACAAAAGATAAGCCCTGTTAGAATGGGTAAGTATTGGGAAAGAGAAGGAAACACAAAAAATTACAAAACACAACAGTATAGGTTAAAGAATGCCTTTCCAGTGGAGAGGATGTCTAAGGTACTCTGAAGGATGAGGGAATAAATAGGAGTTAGGGTACGTGTAATGTTCCTTGAAGAGGGAGTAACAAGCGCCAGGCCCCAGAGGTAAAAAAGAATACGAAGTATTTGGGAATTCTAAAAATTTTCAGGTGACTGGAGTGAACAGTTCATAAAGCAGAGGCAAAAGAGGTCCTTGAATTTTGATGAAATTCAAAACAAATTGTTCAACATTATTTTTCCTTAATCGAAATGCTCATATTTTAAAGTCCATTTTTCTTTTTTAGAATACCTACAAATTCAGGAGCCATAATCATATTTTGAAAAGTCTGTGAAAGGTTCTCCTGTGTTCAGAGAAAGGGTGTTGTTCTTCAAATATAAAGAAAAAATGTGAATGTAGCTCAGTATAGTTAAAAGCAAGTTCTGAAAATAACTTGGCTGAAGTCAAGGAGCAACTTCTCTCAATTGAGCCTCTTGCTCCTCAGTATGAAACACAACCCTCACTTTGTTCAAATATCACTCATCCTTCAAAGTCAATGCTCCTCTTCCATAAAGTCCTTCTCCCCTCCTCACCTCACACACCCCAGTACAGAGGGCAGGGCTGTCTACTTTACATGTCCCACAACAAACATTTTCAATGACACTGCTATACTTTCTTTGCAGTATTTTCTGCATCAGTTGTTGATGTGCATCAAATATGTGTAAAAAAGATGACTTCATCTTTGCATACCTATTCTTTCCCCAAGGACTACACACACTTATGGGTCTAAACATAAATCCTTACTGCAGCCCCGGCTGGTGTGGCTCAGTGGATTGAGCGCTGGCCTGTGTACCATACAGTGGTAGGTTTGATCCCCAATCAGGGCACATGCCTGAGTTGCAGGCCGGTTCCCCAGTAGTGGGGGTGAGAGAGGCAACCACACATTGAGGTTTCTCTCCCTCTCTTTCTCCCTCCCTTCTCCTCTCTAAAAATAAAATAAATTAAAATCTTTTAAATTCTTACCCTAAAGCATAAAAAGTATCTTAACAAAATTCACTATTATCACAAAAGACTGTTCAGCAAAATGTCAAACCCAAGATTCTACCAATATAAAAAATACAAAGAATTAGAAATTTAACCTCATCTCTCAAAAGACTCATTAATTTTCAATTAACTGTGCTAATACAGAAGTATTCAGTAAGACAAATCAGAGGATAAAGTAAAAAATATTTAAGCATTTTATTTTCTTGTTTTACACTGTTGAGGATTTTCCTAATTGTGCCTGGATGAACATGAAAAGAAGTTTTACTCCGAATACAAACCAGCTAGGTGATATGCGTGTTCACTGAAAGAAACAGGAATGGGTAACAGAGGCAGGACAGACAGAACTGTGTTCTTAAACAGGCACAAGGGAAAACTCAAAACAGTATTTCAGTTCAACAAAGAACTGTACAATTTCTACTCTGGACTTACACAGACATTTGTTTGAACCCTTATGACATATATCACACTCTACCTCATATTCCAGGTATTTCTATTTTCTATAGATACCTGTTTCACCTGCAAATCTACCATATTTTTTGGACTGTAGGACACACCTAGGTTTTAGAGGAGGAAAATAGGAAAAAAAAATTTGAAGCAAAAAATGTGGTAAAATATTTAATAACATAAATAACATAATATTTCACCAATGTAAATGTAAACGGAACTCAACAGCAGCATTAACAACCATTACTTCTCCCAAATTTGGGGGGGGTGGTGGGTGCATCTTATAGTCTTAAAAATACGGTAAGTGAGTTCCTTAAGGCCAGAAACCACAAGAGCAACCACATGTTCATTAATGTGTCCCCTACAGTGGTACTAATAAAGAAGTGATTGTCAGACTTCCTCTAAAATGTTAATTTCTGTACAATTAATACCTAAAAATTCAAATGACATTTTATCAAGAGAAAAATTCTAGTTATGGTTAAGTATCAGAGGTTCTAAATGTATAATTAGAACTGATGCCAAAGTTAACATCAATCAACTAAAGCAAATAAATGTGCCAAAAAAAATTCTAATGAGTCAGATCTCTGTAACTTACAGGCTATTGGTATATATATATATATATATATATATATGTTTAATTGCATTTTGATAAGATATATAAAAGCTGAGAACTCCACTTTTTTACAAATTTTCAATATTTTAAGTTATTACAGGAATGGCAATACAGCAGAAAGCATATTGGACCAAGTAAAATGGAGAAACCTAGTTTTTTATCACAGTTCTCAGTTACCACATAAACAACCATGAGTAAGCTTCTGAAGGCCAGAGAACTCACGTTCCTTCATTTTCAGAAAGACAACACATGGCATAAAATATTTAAAAACTGTAAAATATTCCACATTCCACACTGACTGTATATTTTTGGAAGGGTTTGAGAGTTCCTTCCTTTTTATTTTTGTTTGTTGAATTTTCTCTCTCTTAATCATGGTTTTGCTTTGCCTTAATCTTAATGTCCTTTCTTTAAGTATAAAATATCAATAATAGTAATAACACTTTACCTCCAATGATAATTGTAGAAATTGCGCAGACTAAGGGGCTTCAGGATGCAAGAAGTTAGGTGGTCACTGAATACTAGGATGGCTAAGTGAGAATGGAATAATTTTCTGGGGGGAATTTAAATTAATTTTTAGCTAATTAGATATTTGAAACTCCAATCCATTCAGATCACTTCAACGTTTATTTATTACCTACCATGTATGAGGAGCATTGAGTGAACCAAAATAAATTAGACACTGTACAAATTTACAATCTATTGGGTAGAGTATTCATAGACAATTTTCACTTATCCAAGGGCAGATTAACCTGAGTGAGGACTGACTACTGTATCAGGACATGTAGTAGGTAAAAACTGATTAGGTCTGATTACCATTAGCCTTGGTGCTGGGTTCCTATCAGGGCAAAGAGGAGGTTAGGCCGTAGGGGGGTCTCACAATTCTGAACAAAAATTCTCCCAAAAATCAAGGGCAGACTATTGTTTTGGCTCTGATATTTACATCTGAAGTCTCTCAGCAATCTTTTACTTAATTGTACTTTTACACACACACACGCACTTTTACTCCTCAACCAAGGATATATTTATTGGCTTGAAAGAGAGAGAGAGAAACATCAATAGGTTGCCTCCCATACGTGCCCCGACCAGGGAAAGAACCCACAACCTAGGTATGTGCCCTGACTGGGGATCAAACCCACGGGATCAAACCCACGGGATCAAACCCACAACCTTCAGTATAGGATGAAACTCCAACCAGCTGAACCATCCAGCCAAGGCACTTTTACTTGTACTTTTTTTTTTAAGACCCATTTTGAGCAAATAATTGAACTTTATTTATTTATTTACTTATCTTTAGAGGGGAAGGGAAGGAGAGAGGGAGAGAAATATCAATGTATGGTTGCCTCTCGTGCATCCCCTGCCAGGAACTGGGAACTGGCCTGCAACCCAGGCATGTGCCCTGACTGGGAATCGAACCATGATCGTGCGGTTCGCAGGCCCGTGCTCAATCCACTGAGCTACACCAGCCAGGGCTTACTTGTACTTTTAATCTTAATCTTCAAACAAC
This sequence comes from Sturnira hondurensis, assembly GCF_014824575.4. NCBI lineage: Eukaryota > Metazoa > Chordata > Mammalia > Chiroptera > Phyllostomidae > Sturnira > Sturnira hondurensis. Next base: position 5,973,760 of record NW_028088140.1, on the reverse strand, counting down.
TCTTTTCTCCTTAATTCAATAAACAAACATTTAACTGCAAATTACAGTAAATAGGATACACTAAGGAGAAGATTGGAGTGAAGCAAAGATGTGTAAAAAAGTTAGCCAATGTTACTAAACATGCAAAAGCAAACCTACTGGGGCACTCTATATCTGCTTTAGAAATGGGAAAACAGCATTCACACAGTAGAAAAAGAAAGGGGAAGTAAGGCTGGCTGGGAAACAAAATTTTAATAATCTATTTACTTATATGGGTTGATGTTTTAACTATCAAATATGTATTAATAGACTTTGAAGAAAAGGCTACATACATTACTTCAGAAAAGGTAGGTGAATCCTGACTGAGGTGGCTCGGCTGATTGGACACCATCCCACAAGGCAAAAGGTCTCAAGTTCCATTCCTAGTTAGGGCATATGCCTGGACTACAGGTTCAGTCTCCAGGTCCCAGTGGTAGGAGAGGCAACTGATTGATATTTCTTTCCATCCCTTTCTCCCTCCCTTCCCCTCTCTATAAAAACAAATAAATCTTTTAAAAAAGAAAGAAAAGGTAGGTAAAAGTTAAATTTTATTTTTTAATGGCTAAATATATAGATAAAAACACAGAGAGAATACACCAAAATGTTAACAGTGATTATCTCTGTAAGATGGAATTGTAATTTTGCCCTTTATTTGCTGATGTTAAGTACTACTAAAAAAGTAATATATGAAAACATACTAACTATGATTCAAACCAGAGAAAGTTCTTCTTTATCAATCCCTTCCTTGCCCTGTGTTAAAATCCCACTTGTGGTTTATGCAGATAACCCATTTTTCTCTGCATTTATATATAAAAACACACATACATATGTAGTAGATAATCTTTTAAATGCAGAAATGGGAATCACACAATAGATACTGTTCTATGACAAACTTTTCTCCCCTTCCATTTGGCAATACATACAGTAAAGATATACAATAATTTACCCATTTCCCTTTTGATAGACATTTAGGCTTTCTTCCTTTTTCCTTCTCCCTTTTTCCATTATTGTAAACACTCCTGCTAAAGCATACACAATAATAAATGTTTTAAATTTTCTAAAATGAATACGTTTCTTCAGCATTTGAGAAAGTTTAAGACTTTTTAAATATTAAAAAACTCACTTACTTTGAAATGGAAATAAACGTTTCAAGATAGTTCTGTTTGACACCGCCCATTTCACTGCTGCTACTGCCATGGTGAATCAAGATGCTTATCAGGTGGTACGGAAAAAGATGATTTGAAGAGCAAAATCTTTTAGAAGTTGCTTCTAGGCATACCTATTTTCATCCTAAGCAAGAGATAAAAAAAGAAATCACTGCTACCAACAGTAAATCAAAGTGACACGATATACTGACCACTACAGGAATGAGACAGGAATCACTACCTAGAACCAGACACCTAAAGCAAAACTTTTAAACAACTGTCCATTCCATGTGATATAAGAAAAGAGCAACATTCCCTGGCTGGTGTGGCTCAGTGAATTGAGTGCCAGCATGAAAACCAAAAGGTCCCAGGTTTAACTCCCAGTCAGGGCACATGCCTGGGTTGCAGGCCAGGTCCCCAGTTGGGGACACTCAAGAGACAGCCACACATGGATGTTTCTCTCCCTTTCTCCATCCCTTCCCCCCGCTCTGAAAATACATAAATGAATAAAATCTTTAAAAATAAGAGTGACATTATCAAAATGTAAGATCAGAAACCCCACAACTATGTTCTTTACAATTTCTTTCAAATGCAAATTTCTTAGCACCTAGTGTAGTTCTTACCACTTAATGAGTGCCCAGTAAATGTGATTACCCTCAGAATCAGTCACTCACATATGCTACATTGATCACCCTCTTTCATAATGCTAATGTGTCTCTGTACAACTTCCCAGGTACCACAGCAAGATCTTATTACATCTCTTAGAGTAGTATTCTGTTTCCAATTAATGAAATATTAAATAAGGCCTATCCTTTGCTTATTAAATACTGATTTAGAGAAACACCTATTAACACTTCAAAGTGCCAAATATAATTTCACTGTTACACACTGGCTGGAGCAAAAGTAGGTTTACAGCAGTGAGTACACAAGTTTATTCTTGTATTATTTATTATTGTATTATTTTCCATATGAACAACATAGTTATGTCCCATCTTGTATGCATAAGATTTTTAACTGTCCAAGGTGCTTTCTTTACCATTCATTTCATTCATGAGGTATCTTTATTTTGATTCATGAAGAAACTAAGTACAAAGTTTAAGAGTCAATCACAAATTGGAAAGCATTTGGGAAGTCATTAATTAGATGACACTCAGTTTCTTCCCTGGTAAATATGGAAACAATCACAATCCCCATGGCTGTTGTGAATAAAAGGATATAAGCATTGTTACATCTCTTGTTTTTAACCGGCCTCCATGACTATTTCTTCCCTTCCCCCATTCTGATAACATGGAATCAGCATGCGTCTTGTTTGCTAAACTTTGCAGGCTGTTTCTCTGCACTGTCAGAAAATTAGTACTGCTACCTCTGATTTCATACCACTTGCCTATGCATTATGTGCTCTTTCACAAATCTGTGAAGTAGGCATCTTCATTTTAAACACTCAGCGGTTCAGAGAGATGGATGTATTCACTCTACCGCTACACTGCTGCTTAATAGGTAGCCAGGGTGGCACATAGACCCTAGTCTTCTGGGCACGAGCCGAGAGACAGAACATTTGATGACAGGGGGCGTTAGGTCTCCCTGCCCGAGGTCCAGAGGAAAGCACACCCACAAGTGGATCAAACTGTTCACCCCAGGGAGAGTAATTCTGAGGGTGTCACTAGGCCCAGAACTCAACACCGAAGCAGAAACTGCAGGGCCTCGGAGGCCCCTAAGTGTGAGGAGCACGTTGCCAAAAGCACGGGGACTAACACCCGTGGGCAGGTCCGAAAGACTTGGACCTGGGAGGGATCCCCAAGCGATCGGCAGCGGTACCAGGGGAGTGCCGCCACAAGAAGCGCGCTGCCACACTCCAGCTCTTCAGCAGGCGGACCGAGTCTGGTGACGCCAGAGGCTTTCTGCTGCCGCAAACGACAAGTAGGAGACCTCGACAACTGCGGATAAACCTTCTGGGCCTGTCCAGCTTAGCTTCTACGGACTCCTTGACCGAGGAGGAAAGGACGACGGTTACCTCGACTGCAGCTCACCACGAACCCGCCATCTTGCCACAATCCGGGTCCTAGGAGCTACAACTCCACGCGACTTCCTGACCTGCGGGGCACCCTGGGAAATGTAGTCGTGCGGGAAAGAGCACCTTGACTTGGGAGGGCGGGGATTCACTTATCGTGCTTCCACTCTTAGTTGCAGCCGCTTAACCTGCAGGTGTACTCATGTCACACAAAAACAAAAATCACTGTCCCCCGCACATATCCTTAGAAAGTAGTAAGTGCTCTTTTTTTAAGTTTATATTAATAACTGGAGGACCTCGAGATCATTTTTTGGTGGATGAGTTAAGCTTCTCTAGAGGAAGAGGAATTATTTCATAGAGGCACCGAAAAGGGCTAGTGTTGAATATGAAGTTTAAAATGGGGAAGTTGGAAGGGCCTCCAATCCGAACACCGCACTGTGTTCTGAGAATTGGGCAAGCTATTCATTATGGGAGGAAGAAACTACGCAGTATCCTGGACTTTGCCTTTTATCTTGCATGGAGAAAATGCCCTGGAGTCTTTGCACTTTCTATTCTTATTCCCAGCGGGGCTCTTCTCTCACCTCTCGTGACCGCTGCCTCACTTTATGTAGGCCTTGCTCAAATATCATCTCAGAGAGGACTACACCATTGCATAGCCTCACTCGCTTTTATCCTGTTGTCCTGCTTTACTTTTCTTTGTAACATGTACCATTATATGACATCATATTATTTGTTTCCTCATTTAATGTCTGTTTCATGCTAGAATACAAGCTCCAAAAAGGCAGGGTCAAGTGTCTATCTTCTTCTATACTGTATACAAACCCAACATCTACAACTGTGCGTGGTCTCACTGCAAGCCTCCATTATTTGTTGAATGAGTAAGACAAATAACAAGGCAGACATCCAAGATAGCAGATGATCAACTGCTAGTGAGGCAGTTTTACCTAAAAATATCTTTTTCTTGTGATGTGCAAATTTTGCATTTATGTACACTTTTCTGAAATGAACTTATATCTTTTACTATGTATTCAAGGGTGATAAATCTCTCAAAAAGTTAAGGGCCATATTCCTGAGTGATTAATATTAAAAATAAGTGAATATAAAAATCACAGTTAAGGAAAATAAATGTGGGCTGCTGTGGTGTCTCTCCTCATTCCCTTCAGAATAGGAGGTTTTGTTCTGCTGCTAATCATTGCCCTTTTGGAAATCCGCAATGATGGGCCCATCTCTGTCCTTTCTAAACTTATCCATCCTTCAAAGCCACCATGTAAGGTCTTTCTGGACTATGCTGTAGAAAGAGACAGAGAGGAGAAACAGATGTGAATGAACAATCAACTGGACTTGTCAAACACCCATTGTGCAAAGTGGAACAGGGATGGATCAAAGATGACTCCGGAGGACATGTCTTGATGGCTGTGAGCAGAATAGGGACACTGACCAAAACAGAGACACACTTAGTGGGACCGGGAAAGGTTTGCAAAGCTGAGAACAGAGAAGAAACCAGTCATATGCCTGGAAAAGAGAGTAGAGATAGCTGTAGGCTGAGGGAACAACTTAAAAGTCTAAGGGGAGTAGAAGTAACTTACCATCTGCTGGAGAACTGTGTGGAGGAGAGTGGCAGGACTTGCAGTAAGTAAGAACTATGTCATGTTGGGCTTTGTAGGCCTTGGTGGTGATAACATGAAATTGGGCATAGGCCATATGTGTGATGTTATTCTAAATGTAGTAGGGAGTCACTGAATGGTTTTAACACAAAATAAGAGGCATGATATGATTTACGTTTTTAAAAGATTATTCTGGCTGCACTGTGAGGCGTGGCATGGTTATAAGCAAGTCTCATGAGGCTACTGTAGTCAGGTTAAGAGGTGAAGGTACAGAGGCAGCACAGCACGATGGTTAAGAGAAGAGATGAAGGTGATAAGGTGATGGAGGGTGGCAATAGCAGAGATGGAGAGGAGGGAAGAGAGTCTAGATATATTTTGAAAGTAAAATGATGACTGAACTTGCTGGTGGATTGATTGGGTGTGGAAGTTGAGAGGGAGACATTTCAGATGACACTTTGATGGCTTGAAGGTGGTATGGTTCATGAGATAGGGATGAGTGAAGGAGAAGCAGGATTGGGGTTTGAGCTGATGAGGATGGAAATGCATGACTCCATTTCAAAGTTGTTGAGTTTGAGATGCCTCTGAAAAAACCAAATAGAGATGTAAAATGAGGCAGGAGGTTGGACAGATGTGTCTGGAGATAGAGGTTAAGCTAGATACAGATTTAAACCCATGGGAACGTTGAGTGCATGTAGAGAGAGAGTGAAGGAAAAAGGAAAAAGGACCCCAAACCAGCCTCAGGGAATCACAACATTTAGAGGTTAGGTGGAGGACAGCCAGCAAGGGCCTTTCAGAAGTGGCAGGGACAGAGGCCGCAGGCAAAACAGAGACCATGGTTGAGAGTGGTTAAGAACAGCACGTCACGTCATGAAGTATTTCATAACTTTAGAGTTCAGTGCCAGAAAGTTTAAAACTATTATTTCCAAAATTACAAACTTGAAACCAACAAATAACTTATATTCACCCACATAAAAGCTGTTTAAATTCATGCTAGTAAAATGATAAAACATAAAATTGTGGAGGTTTGGAGTTGGCTTCAAAAGGCTTCAGTTGAAAAGGGGGTTGGCTTTTTTCTTTTCTAACTTCACAGAATAAATTTACTCTTTATGTCAATTAGAGATAAAAGACTGCTAAGCAAACTAACTACCAAACCATCAGGGATAAAGTTTTAAAGTTTTGTAAAATCTTTAAATTTTTTTATCACAGAAAATTTGCTACAATTTTGAGCACTTACTATATACCAGACATTTTTCTTCAAAAACTTTACATATATTGTTTTTGTCTCTTCCCACTCTTGGCCCTAGGAGATGGGTATAATTTCCACTGTCATTATACAGATGAAGTAACAGAAGTGAACTTGTTTAAAGCCATGCAAAGTATAAGTGGTAGAACTGTGATTTGAACCAGGAAGTTCTGACACCAGCACCCAGGAGTTTAACCACTGTGTTAGACTGGGCCATGCTTATTTCCAAATAGGAAATGTAGATTGAAAAAAAAAACCTAATACAGGTTTAAAAAACAAAACCCCAGAGATAGGATCTACTAATATTTTGGTGTGTAACTTTTCACTCTTTACCTCTTCTTATACCTACATTGTGATAATAACGAACATCTATTGGACACATTATGTGCACTGTTTAAAGTCCTGCAGCCAGTGACCAGTGGAGGTTAGATGTGAAGCACACAGCCTGGTTCTCCTTCGATCTCCTGCTCTTTCATACAAATACAGAATCTTTAGATTTTCTTTTATTCCTGTAAATATACATGCATAGTTATATACATATATACATACAGATTTTCTTTTTATAAATATATATGTATAATATATCTTTTTCCCACTTAATATATAATAAATATATTTCCTATGAATAGTCTAAATATTGTTATTTTCAAACCACCAGCATCAGAAATTTTTTAGATTATTAAAAACCCTTACAATATAGTTTCCTTTTTTCCCCTACGGTTTAGACTTTTTTAACATTGCTCTGACCAAAAATTCTTTTTTTAAAATATATTTTATTAATTATGCCATTACAGTTGTCCCATTCCCCCCCTCATTCCCCTCCAACCTGCACACCCCCTCCCACTCACATTCCCCCCTTTATTTCATGTCCATGTGTCATAAGTTCTTTAGCTTCTACATTTCCCATACTACTCTTGCCCTCCTCCTATTTTCTCCCCACCATCTATGCTACTTATTTTCTGTATCTTCTCCCCCTTCTCCTCCTCCCACTCCCCTGAAGCTGACTTTCTATGGCTGACTTTCTATGGTGATCTTGATTTCTGTGGCTCTGCTCCTGATCTAGCTGTCTGCTTAGTTTGCTTTTGTTTTAGGTGTGGTTGTTAATAACTGTGAGTTTGCTGTCCTTTCACTGTTCATATTTTTTATCTTCTTTTTCTTAGATAAGTCCCTTTAACATTTCATATAATAAGGGCTTGGTGATGGTGAACTCCTTGAATTTGATCTTATCTGAGAAGCACTTTATCTGCCCTTCCATTCTAAATGAAAGCTTTGCTGGATAGAGCAATCTTGGATGTAGGTCTTTGGATTTCATGACTTGAAATACTTCCTTCCAGCTTCTTCTTGCCTGTAAGGTCGCTTTTGAGAAATCAGCTGACAGTCTGATGGGAAGTCCTTTGTAGGTGACTGTCCCCTTATCTCTTGCTGCTTCTAGGATTCTCTCCTTCATTTTCATCTTGGGTGATGTAATTATGATGTGTCTTGGTGTGTTCCTCCTTGGGTCCAACTTCTTTGGGACTCTCTGAGCTTCCTGGATTTCCTGGAAGTCTATTTCCTTTGCCAGACTGGGGAAGTTCTCCTTTATTATTTGTTCAAATAAGTTTTCTATTTGTTGCTATTCCTCTTCCCTTTCTGGTAGCCCTACAATTTGGATGTTGGGACATTTAAAGATGTCCTGGGGGTTCCTAAGCCTCTCCTCATTTTTTTGAATTCTTGTTTCTTCATTCTTTTCTGTTTGGTTGTTTCTTCCTTCTGGTCCACCCCCTTGATTTGAGTCCCAGATTTCTTTCCATCACTATTGGTTCCCTGTGCATTTTGCTTCATTTCACTTAGTGTAGCCTTCATTTTTTCATTTAATTTGTGACCAAAATCAACCAATTCTGTGAGCATCCTGAACACCAGTATTTTGAACTGTGCATCTGATAGTTGGCTATCTCTTGGTCACTTAGAAGTATTGGCTGTGGGGCTATGATTTGTTCTGATTGAGCCATTTTGGTCAGGTTGTGCCTGTTACATATGAGGGGCAGAGCCTTAGGTGTTCACCAGGGCATGGCAACCCACGCCCTGTGCAGGTATTTGTGTGATGCTATGTGCAGGGGTGGGGTCAGAGAGGGAACAATAACGCTCGTTCCACTCTCTCTGGGTTTCCATCCCTTCTGCCACTTCCCACAAACGAGCACCTTTTCAGTGAGTGCTTTTAGGCTTTATTTTCCAACTCTGGGGCTGTGAGTTGTGCTGTCTGTCTTGCTGCCCATTTTTGCCTAGTTCATCTGCTCACAAATGTGTGACCATGGTCAGCCCCGTGCTGCCTATGCTCCTGGGTCTGGCAGCCACTGCCTTTTCCTGCTGCGACCTCTCTCCGCCGGCCACCAACTTTGCCCCTCTTACCAGTCTGGTTGAATAGTGGTTGGACTTCCATACAGTTCAATTTTCTGTCTGTTCTGGTTGTGTTTTTGTTTCTAAATCTTTGTTGTCCCTAATTTGGTTGTGCAAGGAGGTACAGTGTTTCCACCTATGCCTCCATCTTGGCTGGAAGTCCCCTATAGTTTACATTTCAAAGTTATTTCATTATTAGGTGCTTTCCTGCAACTCCTAAATTATAAATTTATTCTCTAATCATTCATTTAACAAATATTTATTGAGCACATATCACATGTACATCAGAGTAACAGTTTCTGTCTTCATAGGTTGTACATGAATTAGGGATGACAGATATTAAGTATATAATTGTGTAATTAATTATTTTATTATCATTACACTAAGTGTCTCAGAGGAAAAGAATGCCATAAAGCAAATAATGAGTCTATTGGTGTCTAATTAGTCTGTTAGGGTTAGGAAAGGCTCCTCTGAGTATGTGAATCTAAGCAGAAATCTGAAGGATGGGTAGAAGCTAGGAAGAGGAGGAGGGCAAGAGGGAATAGCCTGAGTGAGGGTCCTAAGTAAGGAAGTACTTTGATTCCTTCAAGAGTCAAAAATAAGCCATGGCTGGGTGGCTCAGGTGGTTAGAGTGTCCATCAGTGGATGAATGGATAAGGAATGTATAGTATATATGTATATATGTATATACATAGAGGTATAATATGTATTATATATTATATATATATTCCAGCTGAAATGACAGAATGAAAATAACTTGGATCACAAATGAGTCAAGAAAAATGGATCTGATGCACAGTTCAAAATACTGGTGATCAGGATGCTCACAGAACTGGTTGATTTTAGTCACAAATTAGAGGAACATATGAAGGCTAAACTAATTGAAATGAAGGGAAATGCACAGGAAACCAATAGTGATGGAAAGGAAACTGGGACTCAAATCAAGGGGGTGGATCAGAAGGAAGGAAGAAATGACCAAACAGAAAAAAGTGAAGTTACAAGAAATCAAAAAAATGAGGAGAGGCTTAGGAACTTCCAGGACATCTTGAAACGTTCCAACATCCAAATTATAGGGGTACCAGAAGGGGAAGAGGAACAGCCACAAGGGGAAAACGTTTTTGAACAAATAATAAAGGAGAACTTCCCCAGTCTGGCAAAGGAAATAGACTTCCAGGAAATCCAGGAAGCTCAGAGAGTCCCAAAGAAGGTGGACCAAAGGGGGAACACACCAAGACACATCATAATTACATCACCCAAGATGAAAATGAAGGAGAGAATCCTAGAAGCAGCAAGAGATAAGGGGACAGTCACCTACAAAGGACTTCCCATCAGACTGTCAGCTGATTTCTCAAAAGCGACCTTACAGGCAAGAAGAAGCTGGAAGGAAGTATTTCAAGTCATGAAATCCAAAAACCTACATCCAAGACTGCTCTATCCAGCAAAGCTTTCATTTAGAATGGAAGGGCAAATAAAGTGCTTCTCAGATAAGATCAAATTCAAGGAGTTCATCATCACCAAGCCCTTATTATATGAAATGTTAAAGGGACTTATCTAAGAAAAAGAAGATAAAAAATATGAACAGTGAAAGGACAGCAAACTCACAGTTATTAACAACCACACCTAAAACAAAAGCAAACCAAGAGGACAGCTAGATTAGGAGTGGAACCATAGAAATGAAGAACACATGGAGGGTTAGCAATAGGGGAGTGGGAGGAGGAGAAG